>NC_139534.1:34438362-34797460 GCF_965153285.1 Podarcis tiliguerta
TTAGCATGTGTATTTTCCACTTCGTTCTTTTCTGTCATGTTCAATTTGAAATTTGCTGTAAAAATGCAATGCCTCTTTGGAATTGCCGGTTTCTGGGTAACAGGATTGTAACTCTTGATGTACAGCAGCACTAATAATAATAATAATAATAATAATAATAATAATAATAAGTAGTAGTAGTAGTAGTAGTAGGTAGAAATAATGCTACCATTCTGTATGTGTAAGGAATTTGCTGTATACATTGAAAGTAAAAGAACTAAGCAAGGTGAAAGGAACCTATTGTGGCTATGGATCAAAATATTCTGAGTATTTATACCTCGCCCTTCAAATACAATACAAATACAATAAATATTTTTTAAAAACTTGCAATAAAGCATTAACAACAATAAAAAAATAAGCTCGAGAAGCACCATATTTTAGGGTTTCAGCAATTACATTTTAAAGAACTGATGGGAAGCAATATTGTGAGGATTCTAGTCATGCTATTTGCATCATACTTAAAATGGACTAATTCTGATACATGGTTTTCAAGTGAAAGCTTCCAAACGTCTTGTGGCTATGCTAGAGGAGGAAGGAGGATCATGCAAGCTGAAGGTGTTGCCTAGGTTCTTTCCTGTTGGGGTAAACCGTGGTTTAGTGTGACCTGCTGTTACAAATGCTGGAGGGTTTTTGTTGTTGTTTTTGGTTAGTGTGGGTTGTGAAATTGTTTGCAACTTGACTAAACTTTTTGGTGCCACAAGTGAAGAAAGGGAAATTTCTGCAGTGCTTAAACACATTTCACAGGATATAAGCCTCACCAAGCTAACATGCAGTGGATTACACCGCATGTAAAATTAAAATGTATAGTTAAAGCCATGGTTTTCCCGGTAGTGTTGTATGGAAGTGAGAGCTGGACCATAAAGAAGGCTGATCGCCGAAGAATTGATGCTTTTGAATTATGGTGCTGGAGGAGACTCTTGAGAGTCCCGTGGACTGCAAGAAGATCAAACCTATCCATTCTTAAGGAAATCGGCCCTGAGTGCTCACTGGAAGGATAGATCCTGAAGCTGAGGCTCCAATACTTTGGCCACCTCATGAGAAGAGAAGACTCCCTGGAAAAGACCCTGATGTTGGGAAAGATGGAGGGCACAAGGAGAAGGGGACGGCAGAGGACGAGATGGTTGGACAGTGTTCTCGAAGCTACAAACATGAGTCTGACCAAACTGCGGGAAGCAGTGGAAGACAGGAGTGCCTGGCGTGCTCTGGTCCATGGGGTCACGAAGAGTCGGACACGACTAAACGACTAAACAACAACAAAAATTCAAATACACAAATAATAAAATTTACTCAGAGAAGTGAATTTTATTGGTCCCTGCTATGCTCTGATTAAATTTGACACTACATTTTCAAGAGAAGGGTTATTTCCATTCTAAACTACCTAACAAGGTTTCACTTTTGTAATAAGTTGCTGTGATGTGTGCAGTGCTAACTGATTTATGATGCTTATATGAAAAATCACAAAAAAACAAAGACCCACCATTTCTTAAGCATATATTTTTCGTGTTTGAATTTGTTGCCTGAAAAGAGAAAGAAAACAACAGTTTTTAAAAAGCCACTCTGTTGCAATAAAAATCTGCAAAGTTTTTTGTTTTTGTCAAAATAGTAAATAAAACATAAAGCTCAAATGTGTTTAAAAATAAATCTATGACCTTGGGTGATTCCCCCTCCCCTGCATATTTGGCATCTTTCGGAACTCCATCCATCATTTTTGTTAATAGCGTCCTTTTCTTTTTAGGGATCAGCAGATTCGTACACAAGCAGACCATCAGATTCTGATGTATCTCTCGAAGAGGACAGGGAAGCAATCCGTCAGGAAAGAGAACAGCAGGCGGCTATTCAGCTTGAAAGAGCAAAGGTGTTTCTCTTTCTTTCCTTAACTTCTTTTCCCAACCCCTCTCATAAAAAGGATATGCCAGCAGGTACGGAGGAAGGCAGGTGCGGTGGGAGCAGGCTGACCCGGGTGTCACCACTGGGTGTGTGTGACAAAATGGCGGACGCACTCACTGCGGGTTCTGCAGTGCACCCGAGCCATGTGTCTCTCCTGGGAGAGACGCAGTGGCTTGGCCGTGCACAGGCTCTGTGCTGCCCAAACGATCCGCCCGCTGCACCCCCCCCCCCCAGCTGTAGGGCGGCTGAGTGGGAGGGGGTAGGCAGACTCCGGAGTCCCTGTGGTGTGCCCCGTCCCTAAGGGCTTCTCGCCCTGCATCATCCCAGGCGCCTGAGCAGCTTCCTCCGCTGCCGGATGCCAGCTGGGTGGGGGAGCCAACGGCAGGGTGAACACATAATGCTAATTGTTTAATGTTACAAGGGCAAGCTGCAGTGAGCCTCTGATTCATTTGTTCCTTCACCCCGTATTTGGCACAACCGTGACGAGATCAGAAATTCCCATGTCCATTTTAGATTGACCCTAGTTTAGCATTGCATCCCAGTCCTAAACTATAGTTGATCTTAACTATGATTCAACAAACCAGAGTTAAAGCTAATTGCAGTTGGTCCTGGTTTGTGCAGTTAAAGGAGATTAAAGGACTCTTTCTCCATAGCACAACAAATTCGCTTAGAAGAAAAAGCTGGGGGGGGGGAATGCAGTGAAAAGTGTGGGGTGAATGAATGACTTAATGGAAAGACGAATAAACACCCCTGCAAGCAAATCAGGGTGAATGCAGGTAGAATGTTTATTGTAGTATAACCTTGCTGCAACCAAATTAAGACGAATGCTGAATAAAGACAGGATATAATTTAACTTCCACTTCAGCTTTGTGCATGCAGATCAGGATGAATGCTCAATTAGCAGGTCTTCTGGGGGGGCTCTAAAGCAGCCATGGAAGATTCCAAACTTCTCTTCACAGTCATGCAGGGTGGGAAATGCTATTTTTGCACCAGCCCACTGTGAACATGTAACTGGTAATAGCCCCCTATTCCTGGTATTTACCCCCTTTGGAAATATAGGGGGAACTACATTAATGTGCAAATTACTCAAATATATTTTTGCAGTTTTCTTGCAGTTTTGCAGCTATAGGGTCTATTTTAAATTAACTGCAACCAGACGGAGGGCTACACTGCATAGCATAAAAATGAAGAATAGGCGAGGAGGCAAGAAGAGCTTTTTGTTTTTGACAAGCTGTTTTTCTAATTCAAATTTCAAACATCTGTGCTCTTCCCCTGAGGAGGATCACAGATGCCAAAATATGTTAAGGCATGTGAAAACCAGTTTGTCAAAAGATACTTCTTGCACCTATAGGCTTTGCCTCCCCCCACTTTATGTATTTGAAATTAAACTAAAAAAAGAGCATCATCCTGATCCAGTGTGCTGTTGCCTTGGCAGCCCTAGAGAAGGAAAACTTAATTTCTGAGTGATTTAATATCTAGTTAAAAGCTAGTTTGTTTAGGGATGAAAGCAAATACAGCAAACCTAGGGGGGGAATCACCAGATTCTAAAATAGTTTCAGTTTATATGGGGGCAAATTAACTCATTGTACATTCCAGACAGTTTCCTGTTCCTTGGTCCGTTAGGCTGGGATGCCATGCAATTAAAGCAACTGAATTCTGGACCAAGAAAAATATATGGCCATTCGGGTGCCAGATATTATTGGATTACCTAGAAGAAGAGTTGAAAGTAGGGAAGGATCAGGAACCTTCAAAACTATCTAATAGCTACTAAACTAGCCATGTGCTAGCTTGCCAGTTTCTTGTTGAAGTGCAAGTAATCTTGTGCAACAGAAAGCAAGCTCAGTTTTTCGTTGTTTGGGTAAAACATGGTCTCATACGGTACAATACTCACACTACAAATTCAGCCTCGGTGTGAGGATTTTTGGCTGTCCGTGTGTGTCTCAAACCAGCATTGGTTGGAGAACACTTTGGAACTTTGTTATCTGAGCTTTTGCCTCTGCTTTACAGAACATGAGTCTCCTGGTACTCAGGGGTCCCCTTTCCCTTGTTCCATCGGCTTTGCATGACTGGTCACTTTCTCATTCCTGCCCCTGTTTTACAGAACTGTGTTTCTCTTCCTAGTCAAAGCCTGTAGCGTTTGCCGTTAAGACTAATGTGAGCTACTGTGGAGCACTGGATGAAGATGTTCCTGTACCAAGCACTGCCATCTCTTTTGATGCTAAGGATTTTCTACACATTAAAGAGGTAACTACACAATGTAATTACTCTTCTTATCTGCCAATAGCTTGAGCCTGAACAGTTAGCTTTGAGCCATGCAAGATACAAAACTGATGCTGAAAAGCAGCCAGCATCGCACAGAGCATATAGTTGATTAGAGAGTGTGACACCCAGGATAATTCACCCTGATCAAAATTTTAAACAGCACCAAGGGTGCCTGTTGGGACAACCTGAATTCTAGACCAGTGAACCAACACCAAGACCCAGGGAGGCTTATGTTAATTCATGCTTGTTTAAAAGCAAAGGTGTGTTTAGCAAACCTTAAATAGGAGTTCAAGGAATATACTGTGGGACTTCTTCACTTTTTGGCAGCTATCGGGCCACAAAGGTTAATGAACGAATCGGGCTTTGGTGTCATGTCCTTCTGGGTGTCTAAGCGATACCAGACAATTTCCTTCTGAGGTGGTGGGTTGTCTGCTTCTTGCGATCTGCATGCTAGTGAGTTATCAAACTGCAAGCGGAATCGCAGCTGCGCTGTGCCCCATGTACAATACTGCTCAGCCAATGTATTTCCCGAACATACACACAGACACACGCTTATATATATGCTTCCATTTTAATTATCACTCATACAGTGTAGCATTTGCTATAACAGTGCTAGAATATTTGTGTTTTAGAAGACCCATCTCTCCTGCTACTGGGGGACAGCCCAAGACTTTCTTTAATAGGAATTCTGATTCCATCTCTTCCTGCAGCTTCTCAGCGATTTCCCAATTTTTATATATACTTGTATTCCAAGGTACAAATTTATATCACTTATATCCGGGGCAGAGAACCTGTGCACCTTCAGTTGTTTGACACCAACAACTTCCATCAGCCTCAACCAACATCAGCAGTGGGAAGAGAGGATGAGAGTTGTAGTCCAACAATGTATGGAGGGGCATAAGTTCCCCATTCCTAGACTTAAAGCATGATCCTATGTGTGTTTAGGGACACGGGTGGCGCTGTGGGTTAAAGCCTCAGCGCCTAGGGCTTGCCGATCGAAAGGTCGGCGGTTCGAATCCCCGCGGCGGGGTGCGCTCCCGCTGTTCGGTCCCAGCGCCTGCCAACCTAGCAGTTCGAAAGCACTCTTGGGTGCAAGTAGATAAATAGGGACCGCTTACTAGCGGGAAGGTAAACGGCGTTTCTGTGTGCGGCTCTGGCTCGCCAGAGCAGCGATGTCACGCTGGCCACGTGACCCGGAAGTGTCTTCAGACAGCGCTGGCCCCCGGCCTCTTTGAGTGAGATGGGCGCACAACCCTAGAGTCTGTCAAGACTGGCCCGTACGGGCAGGGGTACCTTTACCTTATGTGTGTTTATGTGGAATTTCCTACAGCAAATCTTTGCCTTAACTACCTATTTTCAACTCCCCACTCTTGGAATGAAGGAGGTCATGTGCGATGCATGCATCATCCAGTGAAGGCACAAGAGTGGGCAAAATACTTGGTGGGAGCATAGAGATGGTAAAGTCTACTTTGGCAGGGGGACAAACTTTGTTCCACAAGTTAGATTTCTGAAAGACAGATAATGGTATGTTTCACATCAACATACCCATCTTATGTCCTCTTTGAAATGTGTCTTGTTTTGATGGAGTTAACTTTTATGTTAGCATGCTTAGTGTTATTTATGGATGATAAGGCTTATCGGTGGCTAGTAGTTGTGATGATTGGGTCCAGTTCTTCCTATGAAATGTGGTATGCTTCTGAATATCACTTGCTGAAGGGCATGAGTAGGGAGAGTGCCATTGTGCTCCCATCGTTCTTGCAGGCTTCCAGTTGGCACATGTGGGCCCCTGTGAGAATCAAAGACTGGATTAGATAGGCTTTTGGTCTGATCCAGCAATGCTCTTTATTATCTTAGGATTTCAACCTTGTGTGAATTTTCAGTTTACGAGTCCGCTATAATGATATGTGGAAAGTGCCTTTTCTTATTGGGAATGGGATGTGAGTAGGGGAGACGTTACCTGTCTGGGACAACTTTCCTGCACAATTATGCACCCTTCCCCATGCTGCCTATGACACCATTAAGGACAGCTGTAACTCTTCATTAAATGACTAGTCTCATCTTAAAGGTGTTCAGCTCAGTGCTCTACAGTAGAGACTTTATCTGCATGATTGTTTTTAATAGGATATAAGTTCTGTTAGAGCTGGACATGACATTGAGCAGGAAATTATTTTATGCGTTCCACCAATATTCACCCATATATCTCCCTCAAGGTGGAAAAGAAACCAGGGACAGAATTGGGGAGATGGAAATATGGTTGAGTGAACAACCCCTTCCCACCTTTTCCATTGATTAAACTCACAGCTACTTCTGGGGTTTTTTTTTGTTTTTGTTTTAAAAAATAAAGTCTTAGGGGAAAATACGCACTCAACTGTGTTTCATGTCTAGCTTCGGCCTCTGGGAAGGTCACTTTGGCAACAAGCTTGAAATGTCAGCAAGAATGGATGGCTCTCTGTATTCAAGATGTCTCATCTGTCACCCGTTGGACCATACATTATGCACTTTCAAAACAGATTAAGTGACAACAATTATTGGCAATGCATAAACATTCCAGGCTCAGCAACCAACAGGAGGGAAATGTACTTCTTACCCCTACGCTGAAGATTCAGATATGCCTTGAAGAACATATGGAAGGTGCTTCGTAATGGGAGTAACCTTGCTAAGCACGAAGCATCTTTGTAGCTCAGCTCTGGGCACGGGATAAGGATTTTTACAGGCTTACCAATAATCTAGTAGCCCACTTCCCAGATGTCATGAAACACCCTCATAAACACCCACCCTATCAACTGATGAATGTGTGTATTGTACTGCTAACCGCATCTCCGATCCAATCCCAGGACTTGCCTATGTACTGAGCCTCGCAAATGTCTCGTAGATCGCTGCTCTTCCTCCTTGCTGACATTTCCTTTCACCCTTCCTTTGTTACTTCTTTAATTTGCACGGTCTTTTCCAAAATCCCCCCCCCCCCAACTCACACTTTTGTTGTGTGAGTATAAGTAGCAAGCGACATATGCTTTCCAAACCTGTCCCACTGCAGTTTTATTATTTGCATTCTGCATTGCTCATCGTGAATTCATTTTTTTCCCTGTTGCAAGAAAGTGGGGGGAAAGAGAGGATAATAGTGTCAGGTGGACACGTGGGCAGGTTGCAGGGGTGGAGGTGGCTAGGCCTGGATGAGGAATCAAAATGCTAGGGCAGACACATAATTTGATCCCTCTTGGGTTTATAAGCTTACGGATTTTGAGCATGCACATTGTGCGCCCTTGAACATAGCTCAGATGCATATCTTGACATCTGCATGCAGCACAGTTAAAAGGATGAATGTGGAGACAAAGTGTCAGGGCCAGTCCTACCATTTGGCAGAGTGAGGCAGCCTCCTCAGGTGGCCGGTGCTGAGGGGTGGAGAGTAGCAGGGAAGGGTTGGCAGACCCATGCAGCTTGCCCTAAGGCAGCTTCCTGCCCTGAGGTGCAACAGAGGCTGCTTATAGTAACACTGAAGTAAGATTCAGCTTCCAGTCCGGTTGGCTTTTGCACATGGATCGGGAAGAGGTGCCATCTTGCCCTTTGACTTGGACAGCAAACTGGAAGTTATGCATGGAAAATGGGTAACAAAGAAAAGCAGGTGTATGCTTATGCTTCATACAGGAGTACCTTCACGCAGCAAGTGATACCCCCACCCCCCATGGCAGGATGAGCTCTGCTCTTCTGTCCCCGCCTCAAACAACAGACACACACACACACACACACACACACACACCTGGATCCAGCAGTCTCCCCATTAATGCTTCAGGTGAGCTGCCCACTTTGGCTTTCAAGGAGTTTGTGCGTTTGTTCAAATGCCTGTTGGGTGCTATTTACTGTACTTTTAAAAACTGTTCTTAAAAAGCAGGTAGCTTTATTATTTATACAAGGGTGAGGTTTAATTTCTTGTGAAAATCTGAAGGTTTCACCTAAGTTTAATCTTGGGGGAAAGATGATCCACGTACCATAATGCTGTGAGTTTGATTCCACAACAGATTCACTGCTAAAATGAACAGATATGTGTACACTTCCTTATTTGCGCTTGGTCAACCTGCATTAAAATTCATGGAGGGTAAGACTATCAGTGTTGGCTATGATGGCTATGTTCTGCCTCCACTGTCAGAGGCAGTATGTTTCTGAGTACAAGGTGCTGGGAAGTACAAGTGGGGCACTCAGGTCTCCCTTGTCTGTGGTTGGCCATTGTGAGACCAGGATACTTGTCCAGCATCTTACGTTCTTAAGAGTTTATTCAATGGATCAGGAAGAGTGAATAGTACCATCCTGATGGAGCTACTGTCGTAATAGGATGGTACCTCCTCCAGATGGATGTGAATAATTTCTGTCTGTCTGTCTTCCTCATGTCAAAATCTCACTGCATAGGGAAAGCTAATGGGTCCGTGAAACTTTGGATTAGGGTTGTAGGACTAGCAGGGAAGAAGAGAAAAAACAGAGGCACCATGTCACATTTCAGGCAGCTCTCCCTATCTGTCTTTTTAGAAAAGTGCCCACATTTTGCTACCTGTTCTCTTCTTAATACCTATCATGCTTGTTGGGTAGTCCATTTAGAACAGAGACAGGGAATCTGTAGCCTCCATATGTTATTGGACTCTACCTCTCCTCAGTCCCAGTCAGCATGGGCAGAGGTCAGCAGGGATGGTGGGGCATCTGGACAGCCACAGATTCCCCATTCCTGACTATAGTAGCTACTGTAAGGAGTACACAAGGTGCTTTTGCGGAATGGTGAGTGGATGCTGGTAGTGGAAGAAGCTCGCAAAATAAGCTGTGTTCACAATTAAATGGGAAGATTCAAATCAAGTGCTCTTTTGTTACAGAAATATAACAATGACTGGTGGATAGGAAGATTAGTTAAAGAAGGCTGCGAGATTGGCTTCATTCCAAGCCCACTTAGGCTGGAAAACATCAGGATCCAGCAGGAGCAGAAGAGAGGGCGTTTTCATGGAGGGTAAGATAAAAACACTTCTTTTACTCATAGACAAATCTGAGTGCAGCCTTTGCGTTATTAGCTGGTTTCGCCTTTTCAGTAAGTTACTCAGGGTGGCCTTTGTTTACTCAAGGTGAGGAATAGACATTTTGCGGTTTGGAAAGTGGCAGGAAAATTCACTGAAAATGTGGGTGGTGAATGAGAGTTTAAATGCCAGGCAAGATGTATAAACACCGTTCAAGCAAATCATCATGAGGGCTTATGAGGGAGCCAGCGTGGTATAGTGGTTAAGAGTGGTAGTCTCGTAATCTGGTGAACTGGGTTCGCGTCTCTGCTCCTCCACATGCATCTTTTGGGTGAGCTTGGGCCAGTCGCACTTCTCTGAAGTCTCTCGGCCTCACTCACCTCACAGAGTGTTTGTTGTGGGGGAGGAAGGGAAAGGAGAATGTTAGCTGCTTTGAGACTCCTTAGGGTAGTGATAAAGCGGGATATCAAATCCAAACTCTTCTTATTATTATTATCATCATATAATCACCCCGCAAACAAATCCGAAGGAATGCTCATGAGAGACCTGATGTAGCCTAACCTCTGCATAACCTTTGTGTAGGCAAATCATGACTAATTCATAAAGAGAATTTCAGAGCAGTGAGGGAAATTCTCGAAGTCAGTGCAGTTCTTTTGCCACACAATTGGGGCCTAAGAAAATTGGCTGATTTGGTAGTCTTTGTAGAGAATTGTGTGTGACTGAATAATTAGAAGAATATCGAAAGATGATCTGTCCACAAATGTAACTTACTGACCAGAGAGTATGGAAACGATGAGATTAAAGGGGGCATTTCTCTGCCTTGTAGTTATTTTATTATAATTTGTATGCGGAATCTTCATTTTATCAACTTCTTCTTCACTTATCCTTATGCGTATTTATTCAGTGTCTCTTTTTCCCTTATGGGAGAAAGAATGGACAGATAAGTCTGTGTGTTCTTTAATAAAATCGAAACCCTGTTGAGTATCATCCTCTGATTGCTCAACATATTAAATGGAGATTCTTCACAATGTAGGAAATCAAGTGGGAATTCTTCTTCAAGCCTTGGAGAAATGGTGTCTGGTACTTTTCGAGCTACACCCACTTCCACTGGTGAGTGTTAATATCTGTTAAAATGAAGTCACTTAAATTTTAAAGGTAACTTTGATTGTGGAGGCAGGATACCATCTATTGTGCAATCCTAGTTCAAACCTGCATTCATGCTAGTAGGGTTACTGTGGGTGATGGAAGAAAGCAGCTGCATACATTGAATTAATTGCAGCTTTGAAAGATTTTTGAGCCGAGCTTACGGTTTATAAGGAGTAAATATAATAAATTTTAACATGAGAAATAGGTATATCAAAATGGATATGTAAGGGGGGGGGGGACCCAGTTACTGCAGCTGTTTTGCTTTCTGCATAGGATACACTTTATAGCTGTTCTTGATCTGTTGCTGCTTTTGAATAATGCCTGTGAAAAAAAAATTTGGTTGTAAAAATGGTCCTTGTTGGTTTGTGACCAATGAAAATGTTTTTACTGACTTCTAAGCAGGCCCTAGAGAAGTAGGCTTGCAGCTGAATTTTGCTTTATACTATATGGAATGTGCTGGTGCCCTTGAGACCTCCCAGCAGCAATGTGGGGGCTGCTTGTAGATCGTCACCTGGCTGTGGGCTGCATCTAAATGCCTCTGCTTTGTGGGTTCAGCCAACTGCATGAGTCTTTGCTACTGACATGCTGTTGGGGGGGGGGGGGAGGAGAGACCCATGTGATTGTGCGTGCGTGCATGCGCGCGCACACACATACACACACCACAGCCCAGGCTTGGGTCATTTAGATGCCCGCCTCCCTGGAAGTCACTGCATGTGACTAAGAGGAGATTTGAAGAGTACTACTACCTAAGGCGAAGGAAACCCTTTGGTTCTAGATGAATTGTGGTGGAGGGTGGGATCCTGAACTGGGGATCCTGGGGTGAACATGAATGGAACGAGCAACTGAAATGCACTCATCAAACTAAACAATACTGCTTCTTCAGAAGGAAGTCAAGAGATGTGCCAATTCATTACTGTTAGCTTTTCTAATTGTTTCGGCTACCATCAGATGGAATTGCTGTGCAACGCATAGTTTGCATGCTGCGTGACTTTTTACATGGTTAAGTGAAGTAATATTTCTTTATTTATTTATTGATCTTTCAGCAAAACAGAAACAGAAAGTGGTAAGTATACAAACTCCCACCTTGTGCCCTGTAGAAATAGCGTACAATATCCATTCAAGACAATACATTTATTGGACATGCCATTCTTGTTTTAGACGGAACACATCCCACCCTACGATGTAGTACCATCCATGAGGCCTGTTGTGCTAGTTGGCCCCTCGCTAAAAGGCTATGAGGTAAACATTCACGTTAGTTACTATTAAACTCTTTGCTTGGTCCTCCCTTCACAACCCTCTTTGCTGCTCCCTCTCCCCCCCCCCCCCGAACCATTCAAGTATGGGTGGGTGGGTGCTGCTGCTGCTTTTGAATGAGAACCAGGCTCAGTTCCCTATAAGCAATTAACCACCTGCACATGGTTAATTACCCAAAACGCACTGCTCTGGCCTATGGATTTCCATCTACATTCCTGGTAGGACCATAGATCTAGAAAACCTAAAGTGGGGCGACTGCTCACATCTGGATTGCCAGAAGTGGACCACCAGTTCCCATAGCTTTATTCCCTGATCTGATCACTCTGCCTGCTCTTTTGGGGAGAAATGGACAGTTTAATATATGCAAAGTGAAACACTTGCTTTAAGCTGCTGAGTAATACAACTTAGAGAACATGGTTTTTAAAAATTAAAATAATAAAACTAATGTTCTTATCTTGATCTCCCTCCCAGGGCAGTTTAAAATCTGTTCAGATTGAATCTTGCACTGTGGGGTTAGAGGGTAGAAACCCTCTCATTTCTGCATATTGCCAACATAGTTTGGGGAGTGTTGCGAATATTCTTTTTTATTTATGAGGGAAGCAGAGCTCTCACTTTAGGGTATCTCATTTGCAAATGTTGGGAAGAGTCAATGTATTTCATTCCTTCTGTATAGTTAGAAAGTGGATTTGTCAGTCGAAGGAGATCTGACCAATGAGGGTATCCCATAGTTGAAATGTTCACACCAATGTAATGGGCATTGGGTGTTCACAAATGTCTTTACTTTCCAACTCTTTTCTTACCTCGGGCTTCTTTATCTCTGTTCTCAATCCTTCCTCAATATTCCTCATCCCTGAAAGGTGACAGACATGATGCAGAAAGCCCTGTTTGACTTCCTGAAGCACAGGTTTGATGGGAGGTGAGGAATAAAGTTCTCTTTCATGTTTCCTGCCCTGTATGAATGATTCCATCTGGAACTTCCATCTTGATTGCTTCCATTGTATGTGTCAACATAGTTCCCTAGCTCTTGCTTATATTCTTTCACTTAACCCTGGAACACAGCCTTCTTAATTATTTGCATTAATTATGTTGCATTACTGTGTTTGGCTGCATAACTGCATAGATCTAACAACAGAATCAAATCTTGAACCTGGATGAATTAATGCTAAAAGTTGAAATAGATGGAATGTAGTTGTCTTTCTTCTCAAGAAAAATGCAGTGCCCAACTTAGAGAAATCATTGTTGCCGTGCAATGCATAATCAAGGATCTAAAAAGTGACTTTTTCTACAGCACATTAATTTTCTGTGCATGTTAACGACCCGAGTTGACCAAACCTCTGCAGAACCACAATATTTTTAAAAAGGTGGTGTAAAAAATTCAATTTGATTTATTTCAATTTGATTGATTTTTAATATTTAAAAATCAATATACAAAAATGCAACATAAAAGGAGTATCATTAAAAACAAGGTGCAACATAAAATCCAGTAAAACAGTATTATACTTGCTGAGAATAATGGTTGACCCCAAAATAGCTGTCCTGTCCCAAAGAGCTGCTAATTTGGAGCTGCCAGCTGTTCTCTGCTATTGTTTCATGGCATTTCAAACTGTCCAGGGTAAGGGTTCAAAACAGAGATTACATTACTAAGATTTCTTATTTGTAGGCAGATGAGGGTAAGAGGGAGACTTTTGCCCTCTCGTGAAGCAATAATGGATGAGTAAGAACATAAGAGCCATGCTGTATCAAGCCACAGCACCGTCAAGTCCAACCTCCTGTTTTCACAGTGGCCAACTAGATTTTTTTTTTATTTCATTTTTGGTTGCCTTTTGCATGAAAAATGACCCAAAGCAACTTGCAAGGTAATACATACATTAAAAATGAAGTATAAAAAACCCGAAACAAGGAAAACACATCCTGTATATAGGCACACAATCCACTCCACTAAAAAGTGAGCAAGAAAGAGGCCACAAATATACCTAATACCTTTCAAACTAAGGTCCAAATAGGTGAAAATAAACTACTTTTTGACAGAAAAGTGGGCTTCTTTGCAGCTTATTATGCTTACCTATCAGTGTTGTGATTCTTTCACAAAATTTACAATACAGTGATGTAGATGAGTGGGACTGAGTGTCTAGTTCCAGAAGCCGCTATTTTTGTAAAGGGAGGTTTTTTTCATGCCTAATTGCTACATGCTTAATGTCTAGGCTGGACTTTAGCCTATCATTCAAATGGCTGCTCTACAAAATGTGCACTCTTGTCAGCCACATTTCCTGTTTTTCGCTGCTTCAGTCAAGCTTTTACTTTCTTCAAAAAGATTCCTTTGCTCACTGCTTTTGCTATCTGAATGATGCTTGGTCGACTCCATAGTAATTTCACAAGCACACTTCTTGGCAAACAGCAGGAAACATCTGGAAGAAAGATGTGCAGGGAATAGTCACAATCATAGATGTTGATTTTATTTTACTTTACAACTTTCTTCTCATCAGAGTGACATATTGGTGGTAGAAACTTTATTTGGCAAGGCCTTATTAATCTCCAAGGTAATGATGGGTGAGCAGTTCTGAATGGTTTCAACTTGAGCAATGCGGGTGCACACACATTAAAATAAATCATTTTGGAAGATTCACCCATTTTAAAGTTTGGGCCCATTGTAATTCCCCATGACCTTATCAGGATTCAATGGCATTCAGTTCTAATCCAGTCTCAGTATCTCATCTGCTGCTGCTTGATCTCCTCCTTCCTTTACAGTTATCTGGGAGTAGCAGTGGCAGCTGGGGCTCAAAGTGGGGATCCTGTTAACCCCTAGACACATGCTTGCATGGTAACTGTGGTGGGCAGCAAATATCAACAGCTTCCAGGCCAGCGTCAGGGTTCCTGGTTGACATGGTTACTGCTAACCAGCATCTGGAGGTGGCAAGAAACATAGGAACTATATAAAGGCATCAGTAACCATGGTTTGAAATGCATTCCCCGTGCTTTCTGGTGGTCCTAGATGCTGCTGCATTTGTGCACCAGTGTTAAAGGTCTACACCTGGGGTCTAACAGACATAACTCTGTGGTCCCTTGTTGCTACTGCTACCACCAAACAAGGGAGAGCTGTATGATTAGTGCTGAGCATAATGTAGGGCAGGGCAAGCCTGTGGGAAAGCCTGAGTGATGGCAGAATTTGGGGTCTCAAATGTCTGTGATGCCCTGTTAATCCGTGAGTTCACCATACAGAACCCTCTAGTTAAAAATTCTGGTGGCAACAGTACTCATGGGCAATTTTCTGGTAAACATAGATGCATGCCATTGTCCCTCAGCATTCAATATTTTCTGCATCATGATGCAGCCAAGATCAGCTGATCATACATCACATGTACAATGATTCTAATGGAAATTGGAGAGCATTGTTGGTGTAAGTTCCTGAATGCATTCAAAACTGGGAGCAACAGCTATAGATCCAACGGTGTTCATTTGTTTTGTTATATATAATACAAGAGCTAGCGATATTAATTATTATGTCAGCTATTTAAAAAAAAACAGACTTTGGAAACTAGAGGCCTTCAAATGGTAATGCCATCTTGTTTGTTTGTTTCACAAGGCTTATATACTGCTTGATTGTAATAAAGCCTCAAAGCGGCTTACAAAAAGAATTGAACAACATTATCTGCAAAAACAATAACAACCTACCTAAAGCATTCATAAAGTAATTTCTAAGCTGCCATTTTGTTGGATTTATTTCAGCCAAAGCTTTCCTGTTATATGTTTAACACACTTAAAAAACTGATTGTGAAGCTCAAAATAACTCTAATTGCAACCTGGCACATGACTACCTATCGGATGTTGAGAAAATTTAAACAGTGTACAGAACAAAGTGCTGAGGGCAGCCAATATTTGCTCAGTAGTGAGAAATAAAACTGCTGCTTGGAGATGGCAGTGCCCAGAAAAAGAGTGTGTCCTCTGTTTACTTCAAAAGCACCAAACAGAAAACCATCCAAGCAAACAGAAAACAGCCATTTTCCACTGAAGCTGAGATGCATTTTAATTGATATGTGCTTGGTTTGAAACAATTTTAGAATGGTACATCTTTGTCTATATACTGACAGCAAAGATTATCGGAATGTAGCCTTATGTAGTCAAAAAAAGCACCACCAATGCATGAGAAGAAAATATCAGCAGGCTCAGAAAATGCCCAAGGTTTGCATAAGTGTCTGTGTGTGTGTGTGTGTGAGAGAGGGAGGGAGGGAGGGAGGGAGGGAGGGAGGAAGGGGGAAAGAAAGCAATTAAAGGAGGGGGTTGTAAACACAAGAACAGCTTAGGGGTCCTTGAATTCTGACTGATGGCTGAGAGAAAGAAAAATGGAAGGCTGGAGGCAGGAAGGAGGAATAAAATGGAGAAGCAGCTAGAACCCCGGACACGACCACTCCACTGTGTAACCGTGCAGTTGTTGCTGCACTGTAACTCCCATCAGCCCCAGTCATCTTTGCCAATGGTGATGGATGATGGGAGTTGCAGTCCAGCAACATCTGGAGGGCCACAGGTTCGCCATGAGATAATGTAGGTGAAGGCCTATACAGTGCTACCTCAGGTTAAGTACTTAATTGGTTCCGGAGGTCCGTACTTAACCTGAAACTGTTCTTAACCTGAAGCACCACTTTAGCTAATGGGGCCTCCTGCTGATGCCACGCCGCTGGAGCATGATTTCTGTTCTTAACCTGAGGTAATATTTCTGGATTAGCAGAGTCTGTAACCTGAAGCGTATGTAACCTGAAGCGTATGTAACCCGAGGTACCACTGTAAGCGCTAGTGTGTCATAGTGATATGAGGGAAATGAGGATTGTGGGATTTGTGTTAAATGTTGTCTCCTCTCATCCCAGCATAGAGTTTGTTGTTCAATCAAGTGAAACCTTACCTGTCTTCTGTCAATAAAATACTTGGTTTGCACAGCATTTCCAGTGATAACCAGGGCTTTTTTTTTAAAGCTGAAACTCACTGGAACTCGCAGGTGGGTGCCGTTCCCATTATAAGATAACAAGGGAGGCGTTCACCTTGAGAACTGGCACCTCATTTTCTAGAAAATAGCACTGGCTATTCCAATCAGAATAGAGCTGTTGTGGAGCATCAGCTTTGTGGTTCCGTCCCTGGCACCTCCAGGCAGAACTAGAAATGACCCCGCACCAGTGGTTTTCAACCCTCTTTTGGTTGAGGAACCCCCTGCAACATGTCATGATGTCCTGTCAGACCTCCAAGGCTGTCTCCCTCCCTCACACACAATAAGTCATCTAAATCACTTGTGACATATACCCTGCCTGCTTTGTCACACAACACAATTTTTTGACTATTCAGCACTGAAGGCTACAAGATGTGGCAGGAGACTAGCTCACGCTATGTTGTTACTCATGAACACTCCCATGGTTGGAGGGACAGGTTACTGGCCAAGACAAGAGCGGGGAAATTAAGTTCCTAAGGTGGGAGATTTTAAAATTTCACTCAAGCATTTTGGGATGTTTGTGGGACTCTTCCAGTTAAGAAGCACAGCACTGTGTTCTGTAGTGTGTTTTATGACCCAAATTTGAAATGCACTGGGCTGATTATTTATTTATTTTGTTCACCCTTGGGATTTCATCTTTCCCCTTTCATCTTTCTCCTCAGCTGGAGAAATAATATATTGTGTATGAGGAGGACACTAGCTAAACTTGTGCTCCCTATCTTTGAATGAAGTTCTGAAAACCCCTAAAAAGTAATGTCAGTGGTTCCACAATCCTCTCTCACGTATGTCAGGCTAGTTTTGTTTGTACGCCTTCCTCTGATGCACTTAGACCAGCAGCCAACCCACTAGGTCTTAAAACCATGCCAAGATCTGACAGGGCCTTATGAAACACCTTTTTCAAAACAGAATTTATCCACATATTTTTACCCTGTCATATGAAGGAGGAATGATATATTCCATGACAAGCTGGAAAGTTTTTGAACTGAGTTCCTGAGGGAATACCCGAGTCCAACAGTTCTTACTCTGAATATGTTTCCTAATGCAAAATGTTCCTAATGCAAAATGTTAACACCACACGCACAACATGCGCCCAGCTGTGTGAGTATCAAAGCCCTTCATAACCATCAGTAGTAGCTTCATACTGTGAATTCTTGCATTTCAGGAAGCTCAGACTCCCCCCCCCCCTTGAAAAACAATGTTGCTGTTTCTGGATTATCATTGCAAATCATTTATTTCAATAACAGAACAATAGGCCTTGGGATATTTCCAAGCCTTTGGGTCAAATATTGGTACTGGTGAGGGCCGTGCTGTGTCCTTTGTGTGTGTATTGGGAGGTATACAGACACAACTGGAATATTGATGTGGTCTGTGGCTTCACGAAACAGCTTGAACAGGAAAGCTGGACTAGAAATGTAAACAAGATATGCTGGTTGTCTTCATAAAATGGAGATCCTGCCAACCTTTTTCTGAGCCTGGCACAATTTTGGAACCCTGCCACTTCTCACTTTTTGGAACACAAATCTCTTGTGTAGCTGAAGGACACTGTCTTTGGCTGTAGGTGGAGAATACATGGTTTTTAAAATTGCTGTTCCATAAGGGGCATTTATGGGACGTGGGTAGGGCTGTGGGTTAAACCACAGAGCCTAGGACTTGCCGATCAGAAGGTCGGCGGTTCGAATCCCTGCTGTTGTGGACAGCTATATCCTGGGGTAGTTCTGAATCCATTAGCTCTTCAGGGCCACTGGTAGTGTGCGACTATTGGAGGGTTGTGCGCTGATGTGGCAACCAAAATTGCTCTGATCCCCCTCTGAGGAGACCCCAATCAGGTTTAAGGTCTGAGCAAAGCTTAATCCAGATTGGCTTTTACCAACTTTGCTTGACACACCAGCCGTGTCCCCTTACAGGAATGAGGTGATCTGGTTACAGTTGTCACACATCCTGGTAGCATCTAGGTAGACTTGATAAAAGTTGTGCATTATACGTGAGGCTGCTATGAAAAAAGGTGCCTGGAAACGTCAGCTGGTTCAAAACATGGGAGTCGGAATCTTAACTGGTCTTAAAAGTAGGTATGGGGGAGAAATTCATTCAGTCCATTTGCCAAACCTTCCAGAACCAGTACATGAACTGTAACACAGCATTTCCTCAACATTCACCATTATCTAAATTTTGTGATGCAATTCTGCAACCAAATAAAACATATAAAAATGATTTATTTATTTATTTCACAAGATATCATTTGATTGTAATGAAACCCCCAAGTACTTTACGAAAAGAATAAAACAAGAAAATTATCCAAAAAAAACCATTAAAAACAATTCAAAAAGTACACATGCAAAATGTATATTGATGAAAAGAACATGCAAAAATGTATTGTATTAGAAAAAATTACTTGCAAAAATGCATATTTTGGGGAAAACGTGGATCAAAATGTGTATGAATATCCATGGGGGCCCTTCCAACTCCACGATTCTGTGATTCAGAACTTCTCAAAAATTGAGAAACTGAAGTTGGCAGATTTGCCCGCCCCTACTAATAAATGATCTTATATTTTCAGATCTTTATTGGATCCCAATTTGTTTCCAGGCACAAAACTACTTTTGATTCATAAATTCCTATTGTTAACTCCTTTGCTATTTTATTGCGGATCTTTAATTGGACTTGAAAGCTTCCTTTTAGAGTTTTAACAATCGAAATGCATCATTGTAAGTTCTTTAGGGGCAGTCATTTTTGTCTTTGCTCTTGTGGTTTTATTGTATCTGTTTTAAACTGAGTGCTGCCCTTTTACTGATGGGTGGTTTATGAATGGACTTAAACAAAGTCTGAAGCTGGTGACACATCCCCAAGCTTCCTTCTTACCATTGGTGGGTCCTGTTCTGGTTGTTGTGGTTTTTTTAGAAATCATGCATTCCTTGTTCAAGGGGTCAACTGATTTCACCCTTCCCATGTTAGCTACGTGGATCTCTTTGTTGGTGCAACAGACTCCTTGAGTTACCTTCTTTGGGCCAAAATGTCAGATGCAACTAAAGTTGTGTGTGGTTGTTCTGGCTCCCATATTTCCCAACATAGGAGCAGGGACCTGCCAATTAGCCCAGCTCCACTGGTCTTCATGTGAAGAGCATGAGTGACTGCAGTTGCAGAGCACTGTGCATGAAGGAGGTTCCTTTCAACCTAGAACGCTGATAGTGCAGGATTTTGGGTCATGCAGAATCTTCTGTGCATGCAGTTGTATACCTAAAGGCTTGTTCATTGCAGGTGGCTGTTCTGTTTACACGAAAGGTGATGGACTACTTGGCACATCCTTGCTCCTACTTTGATGAACAGGGGAGCAAGCGCCCCTGAATGTGGATGAAGTTTAGTCTAATCTGACTCCCAAATGTGTTTGTGACACCAGGAGTTGAGGGACTATTGAAAAAACCTTATGTCCAGAGAAGCTGTTGCTCCTCCTTGCTCTGCCATAGATCAGAAAAGTATAAGTACAGTCATACCTTGGTTCTTGAACGGCTTAGTTGTCGAACAAATCGGCTCCTGAACGCCACAAACCCAGAAGTCAGTGTTATGGTTTTCGAACATATTAACATATTTTGGAAGCCGAACATCCAACGCGGCTTCTGCTTGAGTGCAGGAAGCTCCTACAGCCAATCGGAAGTCTTGCCTTGGTTTTTGAACAGTTTCAGGAGTCGAATGGACTTCCGTAACAGATTAAGTTCGAGAACCAAGGTTCCACTGTATAGCAGAATATTCTTGCGCGCGCACACACACACACACACACACAAATATGGAATACTCCTGCATACAAGTTTTCCAGTTTTTCTCTTTGCACAGCTAAGGTGGCATGAACCCGCCCTTCAGAGGTGATCATTGTTATGTAGGCACTTGTCAGATGAAACATTTCTGCAGCTAAATGCGTCATCTCTTTGAATTCTCTCACGGTTGAGGTGTTGGCTCTCGTTGGCACCCTCGCACTCCCCTCTCCCGAAGTTCTGAAATAATCTTATATCTCTGCAGCTTGTTGCATGGCTTTGGAAACAGGCATTTATATTAAGTGTGGAACACAGAGCAGGTGTTCTGTCACTGCTGCTGTCAGATGTCTTTCAGTACAGCATATGACTATGGTAACTGGACGTCATTGTTTTCCTATAGGAAACCATGGCAACTGTCAATGGCAAGTCAAGGGTTGCTATGAATAATCCCTTTGTGGAGCATATTTTTGTATCATACGTGGAAGATTCTGAGGAGCATCATTACCAACAAGTATCAGCTATATCTGTTTGGCACAAAAGAAGAAATGAAAGATCATCCTAAGAGGGTCTGATTTTTCCTTTCTACTCTACAGAGTAGCATTTCTTTCATACTGAGGGCCCTCAAGCTGTGTGGGTGGGATTCAACTTTAGTTTTGCCCATTGAAATTAATGGATCTAACATAGTCATTCCAATTAATTTCAGTGGGTCTTCTTTGAGTAAAACTTAGTTGAATACCACCTCATATCTTTATCTGAATATTCATTTGTTTGAAGAATGGTGAAGGTAAATAATAATCAAATAATAATAATATCTGCATCTTGGAACATAGTGACAAATCCCTTGTCACGTGTTCCCATCTGTAGGGGAGAAAATACAAATTTAGTGGCTCAGTCAACACAAGAAGCATAAACTTGATTTGTCAGAAAAGGGTAGGGATGCAGCAGTGATACATTTTTCTCTTTTTTTATGAAAAAGGTTTCATCTGACACACAGTGACAATGGCAAATGGGATTTTTTTAAGGAGGAAAGGGGTGAGGAAGGAAAATGATCAGACGATACTAGACGCAGCTACTGTCCATACCAATCATAGGAAAGGCTTGTAGTTCCTTAGTGAGATACATGCTTTTGCATGATGGGGAGGAGGCACCAAGAATTGTTCAACAATGCCAGGTCAGAGGCCGCATCACAAGCCTTTGACTGAACAGCCATAACACATCGCCCTCAAAACTGCTGATCTGATTGCATCCTCACAGTTTAAACTGATGGAACGGAGATATTTACGGACTGGCATCTCCAAGTCTAGACATTCAAGATGTAGCTTAATCCCAACTATTTTAATAGAATATGCATCCAAGTGATGTATTTAGGGTAAAATAGAAGCATTGTGGAATAGAAATGAGTGAACAATAATGTTTTTTGGTGTTCTGTAAATCTTGTCCATCTGCGTCCCAGGTTGTTGTTGTTGTTATTAAGTCTTGGGGTATGTTTGTTTGTTTTGTTTTTATGGGCAGGGTATAAATAATAAATTGTTGTTGTTGCTTTGCATGGTCTTCCGTACATAAAGATCTACTGTAATAGAAGTCATCTTTTAGAATTTTGACTTGTCTGCCTCACCAACACTTTAATTTGTGGATAAGCAGCAGCTGGCATGCCTGGTTTTTCTAGTACATAACGTAAAGTTTGCAATGTAAACGGCAATGCACCACAATTTTTATTCTGAAACCTTGACCCAAGTTATTTTATACTCTCCTCTGTTTTTCTTTGTAGGATATCAATAACTAGAGTGACAGCTGACATTTCTCTTGCTAAGAGGTCTGTTCTAAATAATCCAAGCAAGAGGGCAATAATTGAGCGGTCAAACACCAGGTCCAGTTTAGGTAAGGCCTTAGTAGAAGTACCGTACATAGTGACACTTCTGTATGGAGGTTTTTGTTTGTTTTTACGGGTGTCCAGTTGTTGTCCTACTTACTTTCTTGCCCTTCAGAGGGAGAATGCACAAAACTTGCTTGCCTCTGCTACAGGCTGGCTACTGTTTTTTTAAAAAAGGTTTTCTAAAGCTCTGTATGGTTAAGACCATATTGTCACCTCTCAAGTACTAGCGAGCAAAGTTTCATGTTTGCTATGTAAGTGTATGCTTAGCATCAGCTTGAGAAGTTGCAAGAAAGGTGAAATGTTATGGTGCGTTTGTTCACAACGGTGTAAAGTTTACGAACCTTTATATTGTAAACCTCCTTGTGACCTTTGGATGAAGGCTGGTACAGAAACTTAATGAATAAAATAAATAATAATGAAATATATGGCAATTTTATGAAGACCGTGTCAAAGGTATTCCTAACTTCAAGCACACCAGCACTAGAACTGATAAATAAAAATGGCATTGCCAGAGATTGGAGGGTCCAGAGCTTGGTTGGTTGTAGTGTGGTTTGATTGTATGTGTGAGACAGGGAGGGATTTTGGGGTCCAGATTAGCCCTATTGATTTGTAGCTGCTGTGGGGGATAGATCATTGTCTTGCTGGGCTGTGTATATGATAAAGGGGATCCACATGGGGGTGAAGGCATCCTCCTTTGCTTGGCCCCATGCCAGTTTAAGTTTGTTGGTTAACTTTTCTAGTAGGGCGGTTTCCCATATATTTTGGTACCAGTGGTCTATGTTCGCTCCTGATGGGCTTTTCCAGGGTCTAGTTGCATTTCTAGCTTCTTTTCCTTGTTTGTTTGTTTTGTAACACAATAAAATATTCAGTAGAAACCCATTTAAAATAAATAAATAAAAAGGACAAGGGGCCGCAGTTTTTGAAATGGCAAATTCAGCTGTTTTTGGAAGGTGTCGATGATGGTATCTCCATTTTTCATTTTGCAGCGGAAGTACAGAGTGAGATTGAGCGTATTTTCGAGTTGGCACGATCCTTGCAGCTGGTTGTTCTAGATGCAGATACAATCAACCACCCAGCACAACTTATTAAAACGTCCTTAGCGCCGATTATTGTCCATGTTAAAGTGTCATCTCCAAAGGTAACATACGTTTTGTGTGTGTGTGTGTACAAATTTATAGCTTTGTCTTTAAAATATTTCATCTTGAATACACTTCATTATTCTTCCCCAAAAGAACGCTCCTCCTTTTTATGCTAATTTCCTTTAAAACATACATTGAGGAAGTTAATGTAGCACTAAGTAGGGTATGCGTTCAGGGAATGAAGTCCACTTGCACAACAGGATGTTTGCACACCTTTCTCCCTGCATGCCTCCTGCACATGCTATAAACATATTCAGGGGGTTCCCCCACCTCTCCAAAGTGGATTTAGGGTGTTTCAGGGGTTAGGGGGAGGGAGTGAAGTCCCATTTCTGTGTTTCTGCATATGCAACAACTTTGTTGAATCTTGACCTAAACTTTTGTGTGTTGCCAGAATCTTGCTGATCATGTGCAGCAACTGAGTATCATAGGATGTTCACCTCCCTTCTGGTCCCACAAAAACGCCTCTGTTTACCTTGCATTCTGCTTGTGCTTGGCAGGGCCTGACGATCACTATGTGAAGTGGGCTTCCCAGATAACTGTGGAGATGGGAGCTCCTAATCAGGCCAGAGAAACAGAATTTTTGCTGCTAATGATGGTTGGGACAGCCATTTCAGTTCCTTTTTTTCAGGTCCATATGTCTTTACCCCACTTTTTTTTTCTGTCTTAATTTTGCCTTTTCTAGGACAAGAGCTGTGGCCCATTCAAACATTATAGTACCCAACCAGGAGGCTAATGAAAAATACTTCTGACTCTACACTGGAATTATGTTTGTAAGCTGCTTACCAATGTAGCCCGTCCTTAGGGTTTGCTAGCATGGTGGGTATCCATGCAATTGGGCTGATCCAAAATAGTTAAGTGACTTACAATCATTTTAAACCTATAAGGAATTGTTGCCATGAGGAAGCATTACTTTATCCCTATGTACTTGACATGTTCCCCACTAACATTAGAATGTATCTTTTCGTTCCCTACAAAAACACCCTCCAGATGTTGTTGGACTGCAACTCCCATCAACCCTGACCAATGGCCGTGCGGGCTGGGACTGATGGGAACTGGAGTCGAACAGCAGCACCTGGAGGACCACAGTTTCTCTAGAGATAATGGCTGAGAGGTACACAACCTCCGAACCACAATATATATAATAGCCACTCACACAGTGACATCACAAACCCGTAGTTTAATATATGGAAGCTGATACGCCTCCAAAATTTACCTCCTTGCTATGCATTCTGAAAGTAGTCTGATGCTTGTTTTCTCTTCTTTCAGGTCCTGCAGCGACTGATCAAATCAAGAGGAAAGTCACAAAGCAAACACCTGAATGTCCAATTGGTTGCAGCAGATAAACTTGCACAATGTCCTCCAGTAAGTAAAGGACCAGGAAAGATTTTCACATTTTTCATGACACATCAATTCACACATTAGCAAAAGCTGTTGTATTGATGTAACATTGTTTTAAAAACGGTACCCATCCTTACTGAACGGGCTATAAATAGCAAGTGATCAGATCCTGAATGTGTTAGAAGACAGGTCACAAGTCTCACGAAGAGAAGCACTCATCTTTCCACCTCCTCCCATTGTTCATCATGCTTGGTGATGTGCTAAGGCATCTAGGGTTACAGTAACAACCCACTTCTTTTCCACCCAGTACTGGAGAAATTGGCATCACTAGAATAAAAGCCCTCTCAGGTTTACATTACGAGGTCCAGTATATTGCATTTCTGTCACCGAATCATTTTCCAGTGATCTGTGCTTGTTGAGCTGAAGGGAAGGGAAAACCCATGCCTGCTGCTGAAATAAATTAAGGTCAAAAGCAACAATCCATTTGCAATCAAAACATTTGAATTGAATAATGGCATTTCCCCCACCCCAGTTTTCTTATAAATGAATAATTTTCACTTACAAACTTGTGTCCAGACAGTCTTTTCCCACTCTGGTTTGTGATGGACTCTGAGGCTATGAAAAGGTGGGAGATGCTTTTTAGTGGTGGAGGAGACTGAAACGGGCGAGAGGAACAAATGAAAACTGTCAAAGTTGACAGTGTTTGCAAAGACTTCTGGGTGATATTCAACTAAGTCATAAACTCTAGAGTTGGACCTATTGAAATCAATGGGCCCACTATGTTGGCTATCACCCTCCATTGTCTAGCTGTTCAGAGCTGAAAAGTTTGATGCCATGCTTTCTTCTGAACAGGAAATGTTTGATGTCATTCTGGATGAAAATCAGCTTGAAGATGCTTGTGAACACTTGGCAGAATATCTTGAGGCCTACTGGCGTGCCACACACACCACAAGTAGCACACCCATGACACCTTTGCTTGGAAGAAACCTAGGCTCCACTGCACTATCCCCTTACCCTACTGCAATCTCTGGATTACAGGTATGAATCCATGCTTTTGCCAGCAGTGCAGATCAGCTTCATGATGATGTATAAAGTGGTTCGTCCATATCAAACCGTGGGATGGAAAGCCAACTGGCTTGGCCCCAGCCGGAGTGTCTCCCTTCTCAGCCTTGCCGCTGCAGAGATCTGTCAGTCATCCTCCTCCGACGTGCGTCCACGACTCATGCTGCTGTGCATGCAAGAGCACACATTACTCAACAGAGTAAACACACAACAGATAAGGCTTGAGGCGTGGATACTATACTAAACTACGCATTTATTATGCATAAATCAGGACAAAGAAAAACATGGCCTCTCCCCTTGTTGTTCCTCTCAGAGAGAGAGGAAACAAAAGTAATGCAGAGCAGATGTTCCACTCACGGGACTCCAGTAATCTGTGCTGGAATGTAAACAGACATGTGGCATGTAGCAATCCCACATATCTGCAGCAAGGGTGGAATGGACTCTATCTATCTATATATCACACACATACACATTGGACCCTGTGTAAATGCAAATAAAATAAATGTATGCACAACAGCTGCCCCGCCCTACAAATGAGGGTATTTCCATTACTTTGTGCACAGTATTATCTCATATTGGATATGTGTGCACACCTCTCCACATTCAAATTTGAGTCCTCCACCCAGGGCTTGGGGATGTTCTCATTGTGTGTTTTCAGCGGCAAATGCTTCACTGGCAAACATTAGCAAAACAGAACCAGTTGGGGCTGATCCATAAATGCGTTCCTTGCAGTTCAGTCCTAGTAGTGTCGTGCGTTCAAGTGATATGGAAGTTCTGTTTAGCTAGCTGATCAGTCTGAGATGGCTCATTCCCGAAGACAAATCGTCACCATGCTACAGTCAATGAGTAATGTATTTGGCCTTAGTCAAGAGAATAAGAAGAAAATCCAGTTAATTAAGTAGACTTCACATTGGGTAGTTTTGTTTGAATGCAACAGAATATCTATGATGCTAATGCTACTGTGCAGACATCAAGAGCAATGAACATAATTACCTTTGCATTTTTAGCATGAAAAAGCTGCACAGAACGTTCTTAGAAGATAAGTGAGTTATATAAATATAAGCCACTAACTGCTGCTATAGTAAAGCTTGCTGAATAGTTTTCATTTATTTTTCATATGTTGACCAGTTCTCAAAAGTTATAAGATGGAAATTCTCTCCCATTTGCCTCGTTTCTCCCCAGAGGCAACACCTTAGCAAAATTCATTCATCTGTTTGATTTTTTTTTTTTTTAATGATGGTTAAAATATTATTCCCATTATAAAAAGATTCTGACCATTTTTTTCCACAGGGATAGCTCAAAAACGGCTGGCCTTTGAAACTTCAAACGTGGCATGTAAATAGTCCTTAATGAGAAGTACGTGCTTTACTAAATTTGGAGAAAAATATGTCTTTTCAGTACGAGTTCTGTATGTTTGTAAATGCAAGAACAAGATGTGCACAGAGATCAATTTCACTAAAGAGCTTGGCACATTTGTGTGGCTTTTGATATGTGTACACTTTCCACTGTATGTCAGCTGAAGAGCTTAGCAAGTTAGCAACATTCCTGAAAATTAGATCAACAATCACTTTTTTCCTTAATATTATTATTATTATTATTACTATTTTTAAAATTTGTATGTCGCCCTTCATCTGAAGATCAAAGGCGGTTCACAACATAAAATACACTCGTATCACTATTGAAGTGCTGCCGTCCCCGTCCCCCCCAATGCATGTATGCCAAAGTATCTAAATTTCAAATTTATGTTTGATTTTGTAAGGCCAGCTTTGTCACATGGTGTTGTTTCTGCTTAGTGACTGGTTGACTGTGTAAGCAAAAGTTTCAGTTTCGTGCACACATGCTTGTTTTTTTATGTGAAAACATTTCATTTTCCAGTGTCTTTGTGTTGGTAAGCCCCTTTTCTTGAAGTTCGACGCTATGCAAATCCAAAAGGATGTGGACAAAGCAAATTATTTAGGCACATACCATTTAGGCATGCATATATATATATAAACTTAAGCTAGTATGTCTCGATCTGAGATATGTTGCAGTGACTGGTGACGCAGTCTAAATAGGATTCTGCTAGGTGTAAGGGAGTCCAGATAAGGGCCCACTTTGTTTAAATGCTGAGTCAACTTCATCCATGCTAACAATGGTCTGAGACACTTCAGGAGCCGCATTTCAAGGTCTTCTGAGTAATTAACAGAGGAGGTTGCTACAGTGGGTATGATTGTATGAGGCTGAGGTTCAATTCTAGGCAGACCACAATAAGAGTGTGGGTGTTCTACGTATTTAAATAAGTTTCAAGCCAGTATGACTAGTGTGGCTTCCTGCCATAGGACCTTGGGAACTCATTATAGTTTTCCAAGGAAGCTAATGATCTCTACAAAGAAAGTACTCTGACTACCTTGAAAAAAATGACTGCAGTATGCCTACAAGCTGCTACTGACCATTGAATTGACTACAAAAATAACAGCTTAGCTATTTTACCCACTTCAATCCAGTATGGAGAGTTAAACAGAGGGAAAACAGCACCAGTGAAACTTTCCATATATCCGATGGTCTTAAATTTCATTTGGGTAAAGTAGTTCAGAAATAATAATAAAAATTGATAAAGCCTATGAAGAATAGGATGAGAATTGCAATTGAAGGAAGGATAAGCTCTATTAGTATATGCTGAACAAGAAAGGGTTACAAATAAAACATTGTAAATCAATGGGAGAAAAGTAGGCGACTTTAGAATTGCCCGCAATGGAAGTATAACTCAATATGCTTTTTAAGAGCTGCATTTTGGAGGAGGTCTTATTTTGAATTTCCAAAAGATCACAGGCTAAAAATACAAGTCTTAAAATTCCTCATCAGGCAATGTATCCTGAACCTGAATCCTGAGCCTCCTGTTGAAAATCCCTTCTCCCTGCCAAATGTTTTAAAATAATGTCGTATAGAAGACATCACGCTCCACTGTTTTCTCACATCAGCTTTGAAACCAGACTGTATTCTCAAGTATACAAAATAGCAGCCAAATGTCTCTTAAATGAATGATGGGAGCATATGGATTCTGAAGGCCCTCTCAGAACAAGAATGCAACTAATTCAGAAGGAGCGAAATGAAATTGTTTCTCCCAACTCCCCACCCCCACCCCTTTGTTGTTGTTGTTTTTTTAAAAAAACCCTTGAATTCTTTACTATTTATAGAGCCAACGAATGAGGCATAGCAATCATTCTACTGAGAACTCTCCAATTGAACGACGGAGCCTAATGACCTCTGATGAAAACTACCACAACGAAAGAGCTCGGAAGAGCAGGAACCGCTTGTCTTCCAGTTCCCAACACAGCCGAGATCATTACCCGCTTGTGGAAGAAGAGTACTCCGACTCATACCAGGACTCCTACAAACCTCACAGAAACAGAGGGTCTCCTGGAGGATACAGCCATGATTCCCGACATAGGCTTTGAGTACAAGAACCTGGGGGGAAATGGTACTCGTCCGTTGCCAACTTGCCATAACATAGCTAGGCCAAACGAATCAACTCGATTCGGCAGTTGCGGCATGGTTTTTACTATGCTTACAGGCTGCCGCCGTTTAATGCTATATAAAAAGGGGTGAAACATACAGATCATGCCCTTCATATGTTTAGGAAGAAGATAGTTTGCCCAGTCACTTTAGATGTGTTTTATTTCCAGTGTAGAGATTTAATTTTAGAATCAGTACCTTTTCTCTTCATTAGACACTATTAGACACATCAATTTGTAATTTAGGATTACCTGTTGAAGCGCATATAAAATGATTTCCTGCACTGGAAATTCCAAATGACCAGTTCCAGTTGGAACCAATTTATAAACCAATTCCTGTTGGAATTTGGGCGAAATTGACTGGAAAGTCAACCTGAGCATGTTGCGGTCAGTTTAAAAATAAAATAAAATAATGAAGAATAATGAAACCATTATAAGCAAAATAAATAAATAAATAAAAGCTATAGAACTTGTTTATCAGAAGGTGAATTTATATAGATAGATAAATACAGATAAAAATAAAACAATTTTAATGTATTTATTTCAGATTAACCAAATGTAAGCAGTCAATAGTGCCAAAAACGATGAGCGAATGCAGCAGTTAGACTACTTTCCAGTTTAAAGTGATCTGTATGGGATGAGTTTTTTCTCTCTCTCCTCCCAGCATATGCATTGCAGCAAACTGTATGATGTC
This sequence comes from Podarcis tiliguerta, assembly GCF_965153285.1. Taxonomy (NCBI): domain Eukaryota; kingdom Metazoa; phylum Chordata; class Lepidosauria; order Squamata; family Lacertidae; genus Podarcis; species Podarcis tiliguerta. Next base: position 34,468,242 of record NC_139534.1, read on the forward strand.
GATAGTTTTTTTTGCATTTTGCTAATGACAATATAGAACTATTTCAGGAACTTTAAATAAACTAGGAGTGAAGAAGCCTAACCATTTTTAATGTGGTGGTGGTGGAGGACGTGGGCACACATTCACTGTCCTGGAAACATGCTCCTTTAATCCCAGTCACACCTTCGAAGTGTGTGAAGTGGATGCGTGGGATTTTGCTAGCTGGCCCTGCCTCGGCTATCACATGCTAAGCATAAGGTGTGGCTGTTTTGCTGAAGGCTCTTCTGGCGCGATCCAAGTCCCTAATTGCATGTACAGTTCTACATGTGTAGAGCCCTGATCCCCTCTCCATGAACCCAGGTCTTGTGAAGGTGTGAGCAGGGCTTGTTCACTCATTGGAAGATGTGGACACTTTTGGGAATTTGGTTATTGTTTATCTCGTTGGCTAACAATGCTTAAGCACTACTAATAATCTGTATCAGGCACAAAGCTCATAACCATCTTAATGTTCTACTTGGGTCAACAACAAATTGGCCTTGCACTCACAGGGAGGAAAAAGAAGATGCATTCATACTAGGGCTTAAACGTGTGTATTAATATATCCAGAAGAACTATGGTATCATCATTTTTCCTACCAAAGATTTAAGAGCATATTGCTCAGTGATTTGTCAACAGACCATAGTAGCATGACGGTTTTGCACAAAAAATGAACAAAGATAATTCCAACCGAAGCACTTCAGGAGCAGTGCTTTAGTGAGGACGCCCCTAAAATTTGAGGACTTGTTGTTCTCAGGCGCTTTCTGGAGAATGACAAACCATTTTCTATATTGTGTTATAAAGTATGACGTTTGAAGCTATTTTTTCCTGGTCTGAATGCATCACCTCTCACATACAGCAAAAAATACTTCATCGAAAACCCTATATAAAGTCATGCCTTACAGTCTTCCATCTTGATCCAGATTCCATTTGAGCTGCGGTACATAATCAGAGTTCCTGCTTGTGTTTGGTTCTCCTCATGCATTTAAGTGTAAAAGGAAGCTCTGCACACACACACACACACACACACACACACACACATCCTTTGTGTGTACTTCTTCATTGAAATGAGTGGGGACACCCATACATGTAGAAGCTCTATAGATGAATCACTCTATGAATGAGCGGAAATCATAGCATCCACACAGAAGGTTGGCCAAAGACATTTTGCTGAGGCAAAGAACAAGATGGTTCCTCCCAGCTGACTGGGCAGTGGCAACGTGACAGTATCCTCTACTGCTAGTTTAGGGGGTGCATGACTGGTAATTTGGCACACATAATTCTGATCCCCAGCAGAGGGGAATGGCCAGGGAGCTGAGGAAGAATATTCAAGGGCACCTCCATCCCACAGTATCTGATGCCTGATGCAGCTGCCTCACTCTGCCTAACAATAGCATGTGCTCTACAACTTTGGATATTTATAATAGGGCAATGGAAATGTTTATTTTCTCCAAATCTTTTAACAATGTAAAAGTAGCCATTGGAATGCGGCAGTGTGGGATACATTAAAAACCAAAATTTTAGGTTTTCCCCCACACAATTCTAAATGGGGGGCGGTATTCTGAGTGTAATACTTGTGGTTCTTCTAATCTCAGCTCCATACAAGGAAAGCTGCTGAGGGGTAGCTGTTTACCTCCCTTTTAAAGAGAGAGGTGTGCTGCAGTGCTAGAGACAGGAAGCACACACAAACTTGAAAAGCAAAGAGGGGCGCTAAAGGTACAAGAAGTAGTGAGAATTTGCTGTAGGATAGGGTGGCTAACCATAGCCCTCCATAATGTTGAACTACAACTCCCATCATCCTTGGCCATTGACCATGCTGGCTGGGGCTGATGGGATTTGCATTGCAATTAAGCAACATCTGGAGTGGCCCTGGTTAGTCACCACTGATGTAGTGGAAATGGTACAAAATACCTATATCAAGAGGCTCTAGGGAAGAATCAGGTGGTTTCTATGTCTGTGCAAAGTTGAGTTTCTAGGACTAAGCTGAAATACCGGTAATTTCCAAGAGCTTCTCACTAGGGATAGTTCTTCAGGAGTAACTAAATATAAAATAATGTACATGCCTGATTCCTAGATTGAAATGTGAATAGTGTGTGTGTGGTTGTGTGTGTGTGTGTGTGTGTGTGTGTTACTAAATTATATAGAGAGAATTTATAAAATCAGTCTCAAAGAGCCATATGATTATTGGAACTACTAGCTACCGTGACAGAGTTCACTGTTGAACACAGATAAGGCACGTACTGTATAAGAAACGTTAGAATGTACCGTGAATTTTTCTGGCTTAGTCCTGGAAGCTTGAAGTTGAACCTCCCTTGGTTTTAATTCATTGCTCTTCCTTGAGGGAAGCTTTGTGCAAACATACTTTTTAAAGGGCACTTTAGGCTGCAGTCCTGAACACACTAAGACGAAAGCCCTACCCAACACAGTGGGACTTACTTCTGAGTATACATGTTGTTTTGATTTGATTTAAAGAGGAAGCTCAGGGCCTCCAGAAAAGAGAGTAACTTAGAAAATTTAAACTGTCTAAAAAATCCACGAAATGATGGAAATCTGGAAGATGGAGAAGTTGTTATTTATCACTACTCCTATTAAAGGCTCTGTCCAGTTTGTGCCACTGAAACTTGTTCTGCCAAATTCTATACCGCACTTGGTATTGTAATTGATGGGCTAGCTGGCAGAAGAATCTTGTTTTCGCCTGCAACAAAACACTGTGCTTTGAGTGCAGGGAAAATGAGATATGCCAACAGCTGAAGTGGTTTTGTTAAGAAAAAATATCAGGATACCCTGAAGGAAATGAGTAGCTGTGCAGTTGCTGCACAAAAGAGTATTGTCTGGAAATGCCCTTCGGGAAATATGTGTTTATTGATAGTGTGATTCTAGTTCTAACTGGCTGGAGGGAAACATAGATTTTTATGGGTCTGGACTGTAGGCAAACTTGAAAGTTTTCCTCATCAAAATGACCTTTTTCAGCAGTCTTGCTACAAACCTAGGAATTGTGCCTATACTTTTCACTATAAAATTATATAACTGGTGATTTCAATACTTCAGATATTTTGTTGCCTTGTGTCAAATGAACACTTGTTTTCATTTTCTGCTTTATTTGCTTTTTAAAATGGCACTTTTCTTGCTGTCAGACCTATGTCTTACAATGGCATGCATGCCTTTTACCCAGTATAAGTAAATTAACTTTGTTATAAAGATTTATCATTTTTCATTCTGGGATTTTAAAAACAGGACTCCTTGCTGTTATCAAACCTAGAAAAGCAACACTTAAAAATGGCCACATACCAAAATGCTGAGATGTGCATGATAATTTTCTCTGTGCATATGTATCCTTCGCTCATCCCTTTACAGCAATTTAAATCTGAAACCCTCCAATTAGTCACAGTTTTCCATTTCATCTGAACTGCAGAAACTGTGGTTACCAGGTTATGAACAAGCCAGGATCTTAAGACACTTCCAAACCCTGTGTTTCTTGGCTTGTTCCAAACCGCCTAACCAAGTTTTCCTGGGTCAGACAAAACAGGAAACTGTGATTAGTTGGACACATCCATGTCTAATTGCTGCAAAGGACAGAGAAAAAGGCAAGAGCCTTGTACATCTCTCATTCTGTCACCTTCTGGTCACAATTATCCTGCTGATCAGAACCGTAAAACTGTCCAACTTCTAAATTTCAACTATGCTCATCAGCTTTTAAACCACTGGACGAATCTCAAGCCAGAGTAAATTATTAGTGGAATTATATTAGTACCAACTTGGATAGAAACTAGTGCATGGTTGCATTGTGTAATATTTGTATATTTTAAGTATGGAGGACAAATTGAAAGCGTCATTTTCTTCTACAGTTCCTCTTGGCTCTGAGCTTTCCCCTTCAGCGCTGTGCCAAAAAGCACACAAATGCTCCAATTACCACTCCATTGTGTCCCTTCGCCCTTGCATGGGGCATATCCAGCCTAATAACAGATACTATAAACTGTGCTTTCCGTGTTATAAAAACCTGCACTTCACCAAGCAACATGGAAACATTTCCCACAAATAGTTTCTGTTTCTCACAAGTGAAAGCAACAACCTGATAAACTTGAGGGAGAAAGTCTATGTGGATTATGTATTACAACCAGAGATTAATTATATTTTTAGAAATATTCAAATAAACCTAACCTGTAATTGCAACTCAAAGATTTACAAGTTATGTTTTTAGAAGGAAAACAGAGTAGGATCACTCTTTAGAAGATGGCATTCCTACTTTTTAACGTCAAAATTAACTGTTGAAAATGTAAGTCTTAGTTTTCCCCTTCTATTTTCTTTACAAGAGTCACTGTTAAAATAGGTTTCAAAAGCAATCTGCCCCAAAATGTTTGGCTTGCAGTCTGCTTGGGGCAAATTGACTAAAATGCTTCTGTTATTTACCCCCCTTGAGTAACTCTTGGTGTGAGGGCCTGAAAACCAAGTTCCTCCAATATTCATAATATGAATGATTTTAAAGTATAACGTTCAGCCCAAAGTAGAGTTGCTGAGGAAGATTCTTCTAAGGCTGCAAGTGGAGTTAATACTTCACTGTTTGGAAACAGGCGGATAATAGATGTCTGAATAGCTAAAACAAGGAACAGGGCAAGAGAACATAAGGTGAGGGCCATATTTGTAGTCTTTGATCAACTCAGCCTTAGCCCTCAGTGCTATGGAGTAAATCCAGAGAGTCCCCTCCATGAATGGAAGGGATTCCATTCATGGAAGGCACCTAGATCCATCAGAAGCTCCCTGCCTGGAGGAAGGAGTGGAGAAGGCAAATTTGCCAATTGCCCCTTTCCCTTGTAGCCCGCCATGCGTCTTCTCATTCTGTTCTGGAGAGTCCTCTGCCCTTCCAGAATGGACTTTGAAGCAACAGAAAAGGAGGAAACTGCAGAAACTGCTTCCCTGCAAGGGGAATTATGTTGAGTGCAGCCCTGTGCAATCAACCCAGAAGTTAAGTCCAAGGGCATTAAGAATGTAAGAATTTCCTTGCTGAGCGTGTCGAGTCCTGCGTTCGATTTCCCACAATGTTTAGTTGTTCTTGCAAGCCAGATAGGACATGAAGGTGATGGGCTTCCCTGCAACATGTGATTTTCAGAGGTACACTGCCTCTGAACATGAATCTTCCATTTTGCTACCCTGGCTGGTAGCCATTCATAGACTTCTCTATGAAGCTGCCTAGTTCTCTCTCTTTTTTGAAATTCATCCCAGAGGCAGCCACCCCCAAATCCTTTGGTAGTGATTTCTGCTCTAGTTACGTATTGTAAACAAGACACACCAAGTAAGTGTGGATATCATTGCAGTTTCATTGAGTTCGGCCTGAGTGACTGCTTCAGTATTGGGCACCGAACTGGCAGCATGATCTGCCATATTTTATGCTATAGCCCAATGGAGCATTTTACAGTACTTTTTATGTCTTGATTACATGTACTGCATATTCATCTGCATGAAAGAGAAGGCATTAGGAAAAAACATTTCTTAAAAGTTTTATAAGTTCCTTTTATGTCCTCATTAAAGTATTAATTGCCATGAATGCACTGAAATATGTAGATCTAGACTAGAATGCTCTTTATTCTCTAGTAACATTATTGACCAGACCATTTAACTGCTTGAAGATATTTGCATTTTATGGTGGATCGCTGCAATGGCACTCAAATGTATTTTCCCTAGTAAATGAGATTATGCTTTTAGCATTTCAGAAAGAAAATAAATTAGTTTTAAAGCCTTTGGGAACTCCCCCCCCCCCCAAGTCTTCTTTGACAATCTAGTAAAAAGTAAAGATCCACGCAGTGGAAATAATCCTAAACCTGCATTATCTTCTCAGGCTGCAAAATTACGTTTGTCTACTAGTCCATTTGATAGAGAGTCTTTTTGTTATGCTGTCTAGTAAAAATGCTATCTGAATGGTGCCAACTTCCTTAAGTTTTACTTGCTGGTGCCTGCAACTGGTTCACACTCAGATAATGCCTACACAAGAAATAACTATGGTGGATTCTATCAGTGGTTTTCTTAATTCGTACTCATAGCAAAGAGAAGCACCAAAAAGGAACAGTTTACGTTGGGCTTCACCTAGTTTATTATGGGTGCAGATCCTATATCTCCCACCTGGCCAAGAAATGCAAGATGTGAGAATGCGTTCTTTGGGCAGGCAGAGGTGGGAAGGCTGGCCAGAGGTATAGCACAGAGGTGTCCATCCCTTGTAATGGCCCTAAGTGTTGCCTCCACAGGTTCAGAGGGAACAGCACTGTTACGTTCTGAGGTGGTGATCTCCACATGCGAACACTGTTCCCATAGTGGACTGAATTGAGCCCATCTTGTGTCACAGTAGCACATTTTCAGTTTGGATGGATGCCTTTTTAAAAATGGTGTTTCTTTAAATGCACTCTTTAAAAGAAAAAAGAAAAACACTGGTTATTACCTACGTGAACATTAAAAGCCTACGTTATCTCGTCCTCCGCCCTGCAAAAAATTAATGGAGACCCAAATAAATAAGGCTATGGCTACAATTCTGTGCACATTTAACTTTGGGAGTAAGCTGCACTGAATTACGCCCATAGGAATATGCAAAGGATTGAGCTGCATGAATAATTTCCTGCTTTTAATATAAGACCTTATTACGATCCTGTTACGCTGCTTCTTATACCAATTGGTCTATATACAGGTATTTCAGAGTGTTTTAAGAACGTGTCACCTTGTTTCCATTTTAAAGCATTTGAGGGTTGGCTTTGTTTTTCCGGGGGTGGGACTGTCTTGATATGATGGCCTTAGCATACATCTGCGTACAGATTTTAAAAGCAGACAAATGCATTGGTTGCACTCTTGATGCTAGCAGGGCATTTGTGCCAATTGGGGTGCTGCACCAACAATTGAATCGAGTATATCAAAGTTAGCTTGTTACATGGGTTGTTTCCCTCTGCCTTGATTGCTTTGCCAAACTGTATTTTAAAGATCTGATTGTTGGGTTCTTTTGCAACTTGTGTAGTTAAAACAGTTTTCTCATGGCATGTACAATCGAAAATGGATAATGTTTTGTAGCCATACAGTTTATTAAAGTCAACCCTGCAGCAAAAACCTCATAAGAATAACTGGATCTCGGTTAAGCTCCACTTTGAGTTTCAAGTGTATCTGCTTTAAAATCCAAAATAAAATATGACACTTGGGTCTAAAAAAAATGTCCAGGTCAGGAAGTTTCACTTTGAATTGCTTCATCTTGCACTCAGTTCACTCACTTTAAGTTCCCTAGCAAGAATATTGTCTCTTGCTATTTCTGCTACCTACCTCTTGACTGCTTCTCACCCTCAATTTCTGATTTAAAGGAGCTGCATTTACACTAACGAAACTCCTTCAAATCAGAGGTTTTTGTGCAAGTACAAACATGAAGTGTATTGAATCAGGGCATTTCCCAATAAACCATTATAAGAATTCACAGAGTTACCTTTGCTGCAGGTCATCTTGCCCTTATTTTCCCGCCCCTCTCTGTTTTTAAAATACCATTTAGAACTGGCCATGGGATGTTCCCTCTGTCTGTGTGCCCTTACTTGGAAAAGAAGGGCTATTGCAATGGAAATGAGTAAGAAGAAAGCGTTTACAGCAGTACTATATTAAGTAAATTTTGTATGCTGCTGCCATCCAGTTAAACAAATGTTTGTAATCATTACAATATTTTTTAGCCATCAACATTAGTTTAAATCTCCACCATCAAGCTAATAAAACCAGCATAATTTTGTGACTGACTATGAAACAATAGTTTTGAAGAAGAAGAAGAAAAGCATATTTCTTATTCTAGATCAGGGCTGGGGAATCTGTGGCTCTTGAGATGATGTTCGACTACAACTCCCATAATCCCTGGCCATAGCCTATGCTGACTGACCAATGAGAGTTGGAGGGCCACAGGTTCCCCCAGCATTGCTTTTGATGGTGTCTCTTGTGAAATATGCCTGCAGTATGTTAGAAAAGGTATTCCATTCCTGTGTGAGAGTGAAAGGGCAATGTCTCTTCCATCTGCAATGTTTGTAAGTTCTTTTTTTAAGTGTTGCCCTTTAAAAATTGGGTGTTAGAGGTCCCTTTTTATTCTGTTAAAAAGCGGTTCAATTTATTTAACTAAACAATTAAAGGTTGCAGCCCTAGTTTTGACAGGTCTCTCATGAGCCAAGAGCTTTTCCCTCCATGGGGTTTGAGATATGTAATTTAAATAAATCTGCACAGTGCTCTTCAGCTATGGTCCCTGGGCAGTTTACACCAAAATAAAAATGCATAGTAAAAGTAAAAAAAAATCCAAACGTACAATAAACGCCACAGCTAAAAACAGTTAAATTTAAAAATGTAAAAGCTGGGAGAATTATTATATTTATGTTGTTATTGTTGTTTAGTCGTGTCCGACTCTTCGTGACCCCATGGACCAGAGCACGCCAGGCACTCATGTCTTCCACTGCCTCCCACAGTTTGGTCAAACTCATGTTTGTAGCTTCGAGAACACTGTCCAACCATCTCGTCCTCTGTCGTCCTCTTCTCCTTGTGCCCTCCATCTTTCCCAACATCAGGGTCTTTTCCAGGGAGTCTTCTCTTCTCATGAGGTGGCCAAAGTATTGGAGCCTCAGCTTCAGGATCTGTCCTTCCAGTGAGCACTTAGGGCTGATTTCCTTCAGAATGGATAGGTTTGATCTTCTTGCAGTCTCCTCCAGCACCATAATTCAAAAGCATCAATTCTTCGGCGATCAGCCTTCTTTATGGTCCAGCTCTCACTTCCATACATCACTACTGCCTTGTGCCAAATAAGGGTAAGTGTGTTGGTGACAGGGGAACCGCCCTGGGGAGGAAATTTCACTAACAAAGTTACCAAGATTTTCCTCTGACCACTGCACCTTACCTCAGATAGCTTGTCTCTCATTAGAAAAGGGAAAGGAGAGCTATTGTTTCTGGGTGGGAGAGTCTTCAAAGAGTATATTTGCTCAGACAGGCTGACCAGGGAGCAGGCGTTCTTTCAGTACCTTCTCCCAAGCCATGTAGGGGCTTTAATGCTAAGCACCAGCACTTTGAATTGTGCCTGACAAGGGTTGCCAGTTTAGGACTTTAATGACTGCTGAAACACTGTTCCAGCCACCAGTCCTAGTCAATAGCCTAGTAGCTGTATTTTGAACAATACAGATTGTTTGTCATATAATGGTAGCTACGCAGATCCACAACTGCACTTCAAATTCAGTTTGAGGACAGATAAGCTACTTTAAACAGAATACTTTTTCTGCACAGAAAGTACGGTACCTTCCATATAGGAAATGAATATGAAAGCTGTGAGTCTCTCTGCCACAATCCTGCTGCTTCATCTTACATTATTTAACGCCAGAGTACAGTACTTGAAACCAGGGATTTTCTGCTGTTGAGTACATGATTTCTATCTCTAGAGCGGCCAATGGGAGTCTTCTGCTTTGTTTTAGAATCCTTGTAATCTCATTGAATTAGGATTAAGAAGTGTAGTTCCATAGCTTGTTTAAATCTAAGTACTCTTTCTTTAAAAGTTTGTTTTTGATTGGGGTATTCAAGGGCCGTAAGTTTCCATTGTTTGGTTGTGCTATAGTTTTGCAGTGGTTTCTATTTGGACTCCATGATGCTCACGATTCTTTAGAAGTCCAAAATTAATAAAACATAAGGCAAAGCCTACTTTCTTAAATTATATCCACAATATATTTCATACATTGGCCACTGAATTGAAAGTTGGAAACTTACTTGAAAAGGAAATGATGTAATTCATGCAGATTTGTATTAAATTTAATTTGCATGATTGCTTGGTTAAAAGGAATGCTACTACAATTGATTCCACCTCCTCCTCCATGATTCATCATTACCTTATTTTTTTATTTTAAAAAAACAACAGACATACAATCATCAAAACACTTATTCTAGGATCCACTCCAGATTTTAGTGGCTAGATGAATTGCAACAATATTAGCCTAGCCAGTTTCAAATTTGGCAAAAGCAACACTGTTCCCTTTTGTTACCACAAAGAAAGCCCACGTTTTAAGAGCGACGACTAACTGGCTTGGTATTACGTATCCTTTCAGATCCGAAACATACAATGTCGAAAAAGAGTAGAAAATACCTAAATGAATGGATTTGGACTAAGGGCTGTAGACTCAAACTAGGATGAAATTTATTTAGTTATAAATAATGAAGACACTATTTTTTTCCTGAAATTTGTGGAATATTTTTTCAGATAACTAGCATAGAAAAACTTCCTCTTTACATCAATTCCTTTGATCCAAAGGAAGTATTTTCAAGGTGACAGGGGGAAAACAAATTTTAACATCATTTATAATTCTTTTTTAGGTAGCTATTGTATTTTAAACTGTAGTGGAAAAGAAGAAAGCTACTGTGGAAAACATTTGCATCTCATTAGTATTACTGAATAAATTTGCCTTTTTGAGCACAATAATCACTAGAATTTCCAAGCAATGGCCTGCGCATTGCAATTTGGGGGATTGGCTCCTCCAGCTTCTATCACCTACTAAAGTCTCACTGCTGAAAATGGCTCCTTTAAATGTTTTAGTTCTATAACTAAACATTATGCCCAGTGCTAAGTAATCTCAGGATCTATCCCCAGAGATCTCGCAAGTATTCATCATATGTCTTATTAACATTTTTTTTTTAAAAAATGGCTCTATTATTTATTGTACTTATTTCGTATTAGCAGTAGAAAAATCAAATGAAGTCTCAAGACACTATATTGTACATTATAAAATTACAGAAAAATATATTTTGCCAAAAATATGGAGCTAGAAAAAAGCACATTTGAAATAGCACAAATTTACATTTACATTGCTGGATCTGCCATTGTAAGGGTTTTGGTGTGTTTTTTTTGGGGGGGGGGAGTTGGGTAAATCATTGGTTCCAGATTAAGAAATTGATCTGCATTTTCCAGCACATCGTTTTACTCCATTAGACTTCTTCACCAGTTCATTAGAAAGTGTATCCAATAAACTCAGTGTGAATTAGCTTTTCAAAATCAACAGGCCTGGGTTTTTCTTAAATATATCGTTCTCCGACCTTACTTCTTTCCCCCATGTTCTAGAATTTCAATTTATAAGTGAGCTCCAATTTTGTGTTCACTTAAATTTCACGCTTTTTCTTTTGCAAAGAAAGACTGAAAAATATATCCCATAATACATCTATATCCCCAGGCCCGGCCTATTGAGTAAAATATCCCATTGAAATATCACACAACTTGTAATAACAGTTTTGCCTTTGAAATGTAACAATTGCTTAAAGACTCGAACTTGCACAAACAAACTCCCAAGTATAAACCATCTAAGGATTGAACTCATTATGCTCCTTTTGAGAGTCCATAATGAGTTGGGAGTGGAAGGTAGTCTGTAACTGCCTCCGCAAGGAATGTATCATCTAGAGTTAAATTTGTATGACCTCTGAAATTGTGCCTGAGCTCCTTCTCGTGTACACAAAGAATCCGGAAAGGGAATTTGTTGTTGCATAATAGTGTGATGTGAATAATCTAGTATCTCAGCCTGAGACCTTGAGGAAAGTACACTAATCTGTACAAAATATGTCAGCGCTGACCCAAACTTGTTTTCCATTGAGTTCTCTGGACATTATGGCTATCCCACATGTGGGAGACATTTTGGGTGCATTGTGGATATTGGAATTAAATGCCTTTGCAAAACCAAAATAACAGACATTTTCTATTTAGTTGTTTTCCTTTTTGCAGATTTGCCCCTTCTTCTTTTTACTCTATAGATACCGTATGTGTAGCATTCTACAGGCATGCTGGGTAAAATATACTATGCAAATGTGTACAGTGTCGCATGTTTTGCTATCTCTCTGCTTTTAGTGGCTTTCAAGGAAAACAAAAGTGTTGTTATTTTTGTGAGCCCAAAACATCTAACAGAAGAAAATGCAGACTGCATGCTTACAGTACCCTGATTTCTATGGATTTGTTTTATGGAATTTAGATGTATTAAACTGCATTAACAACATTTTTTCTACAATAAATCAAACAAAAACATCTAGACTCTATGGCTACATGTCTTATCTCTGAGTGGTTAGACCAAACAAGCAGAAAACATTTTTAAAAGGTGGAGCTTGAGCATTTCCTTTATCATCATACATAATTACACGCCGCTCTAAAGCTGGGAACCTTTTCTTAAGTCGCGGGTTGCACTCCCTTGCAGACCACCTTACACATTCCAGAGGCAAAATGGGTGGAATAATGTATGTGACCCTGACCTTTGTACAGTAGGCTATATTCCAGGCATGCAAAAGCTACTGATGCACACATACCACCATCCTCTATGCAGGCAAACAAGAACCATAATCACAGTTCAAAGTCGTATGTCAAGCAGGTAAAAGTGGTCAGGGAGGGTTTTGGAAATGAATTTGTTTATGTAAAATAGAAAATGCAAAAATAAAATTTATTTCAAAAAAAGGAGGGTTCTGATCTAGGGGAGCACTGTGCATTGTGCTTCAGAGTCCAGCTTGACTGACTTCACAGAGTGAGCATACCAAGGCTACATCTTTTAAAACACCCTTTTAGTGCCGTGCTGAATTCCATCCCTCCATTCTCCAGCAATTTAATGAGAAAATAAATGGTATTCAAAATAGTATTCAAATGAGAGATGTCAGATAACTTATCTTGGGTGTGTTACAGGTCTTTGTTGCACTTACATTACTTTCGAAGAGGCCAGTGCGTGGTGTGTTTTTTTAGAAAGTACCTGTTTGTTTGACAAGTGAGTACTAGGTGATCCTCATCTAAGTTGTGTGCATCCCAAAGTCACAGAAAAATCTGTGGACCAAGATTAAGGGGATATTAAACAGCATCTTGACAGGAGTGCCTTCCCTTCACTACTTCCATCCTAAACTGAAATCTTGCTTCAATTCAAACCCATCCCCTCTCATTACTCTCAATGCTGGGCAGCTGCTCTGCCCAGGCAGGTAGGGTGAACAGTCTGCATGGATTCTTGCAGTTTCTGCCTACTGTCCTAGAGACTGCCTGGAAGCTGCACCATTGTCCACCCGTTGCTTGCATAGTTCCAGCTCAAGGTCCTGGGAGAAAAGAGCATGAGCACTATGCAGACAGTGGTTCTTTAGCTACTACAGCGGTACCTTGGTTGTCGAACTTTATCCGTTCTGGGAGTCCGCTCGATTCCCGGAACTGTTCAAAAATCAAGGTGCGGCTTCCGATTGGCTGCAGGAGCCTCCTGCACTCAATCGGAAGCCGCAGAAACCACGCTGGTAGTTCAGCTTCCAAAAGATGTTTGCAAATTGGAACACTTCCAAGTTTGTGGCATTCGGTAGCCGATTTGTTTGGGAGCCAAGCCGTTCGACAAGCAAGGTACCACTGTATTGGATTCTGAGCACCAGCATGTCTGACTCCCCTTCTAACTCCAGGTTTGTGACCTCCCTGAAAATTCTACCCCACCGTTTATGAAACTAAGAGTCCAATCCTATTGAGGCTAAAGTAAGTCGCATTAAATGCAGTGGGACTTATGCCTAAGTACATTTGTATAGGACTGCAGCCCAGGTGACAGCATACCTGGCCTCTCTGTAAATTATACACATCATTGGACTATGGTGACATGATGCTTAGATCACTGTGGAGTGCTCTACATAGGGCTGCCTTTGAAGGGTACTTTAACTGGTCCAGAATACTGCAGCCAGGCTAATGGGGGCTGCATATAAGATGCACATGACTCTTTACTTGAAACGACTATGCTGGCTTCTATTTTGTTGCCAGGCCAAATTCAATGTTTGAGCTTTAAAGTCCTTTAGGAATCTGCCTGCTTACTGTCTCCTGTGTGCCCAACTCCCCCCAAAATATGCTTAGCTGGGACAAGAGCCCTGGAGCTGCTTTCCAAAGGCGGTTCATCCTCCCCTTCATTATGTCTATTTCTTTTACATTGCAAAAATTGAAATGCAGTTTCTGTTTCTTTAGATTGTAAGCCTAAAGGCAGGGGCTGTCTTATCATTGTCACTTGTAAATTGCTCTGGGAGCCTATTTTTGGTTGAAGAGTGGGATAAAAATGCAATAAAAAAAATTCTAATGGCCTTCCGTAGGATGGTCACAACCTTCCTTTTTTTAGGAACGCTTTTGATCCCTAAGTGGTTGCTTCCTTTTTGACATGATTCTAATTGCTACCATTAAATTGTTCTTGATAGCTGTTTGTACTTTTCCTCTTTGGCTTTTATGGCTGTTTTAGTGTATTTTTGTAATGGAAAATTGTTTTGAATTGTGGGTAAGCTATGTGAAATTATTTAACTTCTTAAAAAATGTGCTCTACTGTTGAGCTACAGAACTTCACATCTGCATCACAATTAAGCTGGAAGGATAACGGATTACAGTTGCAGTAAAAGGCTTACTACCCGTGAGATGTGTTAGAATACAGGTTAACTGTAAATATTAACATTAATTTTTAGATTATCCTAGTGCTTTTGTACTCATGGGCCACGATGCAGGAAAGCAGGAGCACATTAATTTATTTTAGCAAGCAAGTATATAGACTAAGATATGTACATTTTGACTTGTATGCTACTGAAAAAAAGGAAGAAAACGAAACAGTCAGCGAAGAAACATGGAATATATCTCCGGAGGCTATGTATGCCTGGTGGTACCAGTGTGGTGTAGTGCTGGAAGAGGACTTGGAAGACCAGGGTTCAAATCCCCACTCAGTCACAAAGCTCACTGGGTGTGACCTCGCCCTGCGTCCCTGTCTCTCAGTCTCAGTCTTGCTGTGAGGATAAAATTGGAAAAAAGGAAGAAGCATGAATGTCATCTTGAACACTCTGGAAGAAAGGTGAGATATAAATGTAATAAATAAATATGAAAGATGCTAACCCAGCTATTGTGGACATTGCAGAGATACAACTATTGTAGATAGCTGTGTTGATCCATTAGAGAGGAAAAACCACCAAAAAGCCACACAGAGTATGGTCTGTAGCATTGTTACGAACGACTTTTGTCAGTAAGCTTTCAAGTAGCCAGAACTGTTCAACAGGCTGGATGTTAATACAAAATGGGTGGGGAAAAGGCTGGAGGTTTTTGTTTGCTTATTATTTATTTATTACATACCTATTCTGTTCCTTCCTCCCAGAGGAACCCAGAGCGGACAGTAGAAAAGTAGTAAAACAAACAATTTAAACAAAAACATATTTAAAACATTTTAACACAACTAAGTGCATTCCACACATTGGATGCTACATGTATCTTGATGTTAGAGCCATGGCTGTTGGTACAGTATTACTTATTATTAATCTATGGAATTTATTTATTTTCCTATTAAATTTACAGGCCGCCCATCCCGATGATCACAGGGTGGATTACAGTATTAAAAAAAAAAAAAAGCTTAATAAAAAATGAAACAACTAAAAATCAAAATTAAAAAACCCACACAAAGTCGCCCACCCCCTGGATGAGCAGCCGTCTTGAAAAGTAGCAAAAACTGATGCTACCGGCTTGATTCCCTGAGAAACTTTCATTGATTCCAACTCCCACCATTTCAGATTAGATTTTGTTAAGAGGTGCGGACATGACCAAAAGTAAAACGACGACGCATAAGAAATATAAACCACAAAGCATCACAGCCGGGAAGGAGAAAGGGCCCAAAGGAGCAGAACAACAGAATAGCAGAGATTCCATTAACAAATATGCAAAAATAGTTCTCTAACCGTGAGAGCCACCGTTGTTGAGAAGAGAGGCTCTGTGCAGTGTCTTAAGTGAGCCAGGCATGTGCCTATATATGCAGGGACACTGGAGACAGATGCTGTGCCTCCATATTCCAAGAAAACCCAAATTCATTCGAGCTCTGCCGATTCTTTTAGCCCACGAGGTGCCTTTATTGTTGTTTAGTCGTGTCTGACTCTTCGTGACCCCATGGACCAGAGCACGCCAGGCACTCCTGTCTTCCACTGCCTCCCGCAGTTTGGTCAGACTCATGTTTGTAGCTTCAAGAACACTGTCCAACCATCTCGTTCTCTGTCGTCCCCTTCTCCTTGCGCCCTCCATCTTTCCCAACATCAGGGTCTTTTCCAGGGAGTCTTTTCTTCTCATGAGGTGGCCAAAGTACTGGAGCCTCAGCTTCAGGATCTGTCCTTCCAGTGAGCACTCAGGGCTGATTTCCTTCAGAATGGATGCGTTTGATCTTCTTGCAGTCCAGGGGACTCTCAAGAGTCTCCTCCAGCACCAGAATTCAAAAGCATCAATTCTTCGGCGATCAGCCTTCTTTACATCACTTCCATACATCACTACTGGGAAAATCATAGCTTTAACTATACGGACTTTAGTAGGCAAGGTGATGTCTCTGCTTTTTAAGATGCAGGTGCCTTTATAAGGAGGGCAATTTGCCAAACCCTAAAGTAACAGAAGAAAAAGATCCTGAAACACCAAACAATTCCTATTATTTATTTATTCGAGCCATTTTGACTGAGGTTTCGAAACATTAAAGGAGCCGAAGAGCCAGCGAGCCACCCCTCCCTTCCAGAGGACAAAAAGAAGGCAACGCGCTGGTGCCTAAGCCCACCATCTCCCCAACTGCCTCCGAGCCAAAGAGCAGCAACGCAGCCCGGCACCTCGCACGAGTGGAACCCCTTCTCAGCCAATCACAAAGCGGGGGCGGAGAGGGAGTCTTTGAACTCCCACCGTTCGACGAAGCCCTTGGAGGGTGACGAACGTTCCCCGCCCACTTGGGTCGACCTCGCCCTCACTCTCCAAACCCCGCCCACACTATGCTACGCCCCGCCCCCTGGCGCCGTCGCATCCTCCTGCCTGCGCGACGCCGCTCGGCTGGAAAAGCGGCGCTTTGCGGTAGGAGCGGGAGCGCGCACGCACGGACGCTGGCGCTCTCTCAGTTTCCCTCGGACGGTGTCCGGCGGTGCCCAAACACCATCCGTTCCCCTCAGAGCGGCTAGGCCTAGGGAGAAAAAAAAGCGAAGCTCGAGAAGAAGGGGCGGATAGGAGAGAAGTAGTTGCGGCGAGGCCGGCGGCAATGTCCGCGAGGAGCGGCGAGGGGCGCGCGGCGGCGGCAGCGGCGGCGTTGCTGCGGGCGACCGTCTCCGAGGCGCGGGGCCTGCACCGCCACCGCCGCCACTACTACTACCACCACCTTCCTGCTGCCGCTCCGTTCCTCCTCACTCTCCGCAGCTGGGCTGTGGCCAAAGACTGAGCGCGGGGGGAGGCCGAGGCCGAGCGGGGAAGAAGAAGTGAGCCGGTGCGGAGCTGCCTCGGGGGGCAGCCGAAGCTCCCGCCGCCTGAGCATGGGAATCCTCTTCGCTCGGATATGGAGGCTGTTCAACCACCAAGGTGAGGGAGAAAGGCAGGCTCGGTCTCCGGCTCCTCCCGAGTCCGTGCGGAGCTGCTGCTGCTCGTCGCGTAGCCGAGGGAGGCCGACGGCGGGCGGACGGGTTTCGGGGTGTGAGGCGCCGCTTCTGCCTTCCTGGTGGCCCCGAGGTCAAGAGAGCGAGGAGTTTTTGGGGGGGGCAAAGGGGGAGCCCCGAAGGACCTGAGGTAGCAGCTTCGGAGGCGCCCCCCCCCCCGCAGGGCTGAGCATCTGCTATGGTCACCTTTCCCTTAGGTGGGATCAAAGTGCGGGCACAACTCACCCAGCAGCTGAATACAATCGTTCCCTGGGGGGGGGGGCAAAGCGAAAAAAGGTTTCTGCTTTCTTTCTCCTGGTTCGGGTTGTAAAAAGGAAAGCGGGTGGGGGAAGGAAGCGCGCAGAACTATTTTCCTGTGTGTACGGGAGCCGCTCTCGCTTAAGCGAATGTAGGGAAAAGGGCAATGCTGGGTCTCGCCTCAAAGGGCAGCTGTGAAAGAGGGAAAAAACATACTGAGAATGCAAGTGAAGTGTTTTGAACAGTGCTGTAAAAAATACTAGAATTAGCCGTTGAGTGGCGATGGGTTCAGAGAAATGCAGCAAGGGAGCGCGTCTGACTGGTATGTGTGGTGAAAGGAAGGTGGGAAGAACGATTTAGCAGCATGTGTTGTAGGAGGGTAATGATTGTTTTTTAAACAGCTGGTGGCATTGACCCTAATGGTGGGAAATTGGGGAGATTAGATTGGGCTTCTAATGAGATGCTGGCTTACAGCTGGTTGTGTTCTTGTGGTGCGTTTGATTGAGGGAGAATTAAGTATTGCTCAGAACTGAGAAGTCTGCAGTTAATTTTCTGTTATTGATTGTGCAGTGTTGTACCAACTTATATCTTTCAGTGCTTGCCAAATGCACAACTCTTTTGAGAACCTCGTTATTGGGTTGTTGTTTTTATTTTTGATTATGCATTTTGTGATTTTATATTTTGATTTTATAATAATAATTTATTATTTATACCCTGCCCATCTGGCTGAGTTTCCCCAGCCACTCTTGTGAACTGCCCTGAGACCTCTGGGTATAGGGCGGTATATAAATACAATAAACAATCATAATAATGATAAATACTTGATGAGCTTGTGGAGATTCTCTGGCTGGAAGGAGAGCCTGCAAGGCAAGAGAGGTCCCAAGAAGTAATACTTTCCAGTGGCAAGAGTGATGGAAGGTAGGCTGCATGCACACTGTATATTTAACACACATTTCAACACAAAAAATCCTGGGCACTTTTGTTTACCTTTCACACAGCTACAGTTCCTAGCACCTTCAACAAGTTACAGTTCTCAGAAATATTTGGGATAAATGTGCTTTAAATATATGATGTGGATGCAGCCTTAGGCTTATGTTTTCTTCCTTTGTGTTCTGAGAAAGGGGCATGCCACACTGTCTCTTTATAGGCTTTGAGCTCTGCTTTCTGAGCAGGTGCCACCTGAAACCATCTTTGAGAGCTGAAGAGTTGGTTGTCTTGTTTCCCCTTCATCCCCTTCATCAATAATGGAACATCTGTAAGGGAACTTAATAGGCTGTGTGGAGGAGTTAGGCAGCTAAGAGTTCCATTTTACCTGCATACCAGTGCAAAGACAGCACCACATCCTATACAAAAGCTATAAGCCATACAATGTAAGGGTTTTGTTTAAGCTGTTGTGACTTAGACACTTATGGAGCAATTCCCTGTCAGTAGGTATACCTGAGTTGCAAGGATTATATATGTGTACAGTGACAACAAACCTATTTTAAAGTACTAATTAACTATGTCTCTTACCACTGGACAAGGTTATACTTGTTGGTAAGCTCTTTGCTGTTATGTGTCTGGTTTGAGTCTCTCTCTCAGAACAGTTGTTTTTCCTTTGACAGACCACTGAATACTACAGCAGTCATAGGGTGGTATACAACTTGGTATTCATCTGTCATTGAAATCAATGCACTGTAGAGGAAAGACACACACTGTTAAACCTCTGCTAGAAACTGAGATATGAAAGCTAGGAGGTAAATGGCACCTTAAACCTAGGTGCAACAATGAATGGAATGTCAGGGATGTTTTTAAAATAATAATACAAAGCTGAGAATGAATGAACTGCAGCTAAAATCTTATGTTCATTTTTCACATGGTCTAGTCCTCATCTGCAAAAAACCCCAAAGCCATGCTTCCCCAGCCCGCCCCCCTAATATTCTTAAGAAGGTCTCCTCTTCAGTCATTAGAGAGTGACTGGAAGTGGGGAGGCAGGAAAGGGTCCTCCTTTCCTTCCACTGTGCAGTTTTAATCTGAAATCTTAGGCGCAGTACTGTACCCAGAGCTCAGATACTGCTTGCACTAATGAAATTTCCTGTTGCAAAATGCGCCCAGAGCAATAGGATTTTTGAACACTGTGTTCAACACATTACTATAATCCAACCTGGACATAGGATTCTTTATTAATCATTCAGATCTGAACATTTTCTTGCTAAGTCTGAAACAAGTTCAGACTATATATATTTTCAAACATAGGAAGTTAGAATTTGCAGATAAAGACGCCTGTGTCGCTATATGAGCCATTACTTCCTTGCCTTGGGAGAAAGCTGGTCATTTGAGACAAGTGTAGTTACCGTTTCTTGTGGTTGTTAGCACATTTCCTGTAGGTCATACAGTAACTAGTATGATTGCTTTTGAGTGTAACAAAATAGCTAGCTGGTGTGTACTAATTGAACTACACTTATTGTTCTGTTTACAAAATGCAATATTAAATAGACAGAATTCAACTATGAACTCGGTAAATTAGTGTTAAGATACAGCATAAGTAATTTTCCATTCAACTTTGTTTGTAGGGCTTTGCATTTTTAAGTTTCTTTTCCCAAATTGAGAAGATTAAAGGTGCGCATGAGCTTAGATGTAAAGCATGCAGTGCTTTGACAGTGTGAACATGAAGCATGAGTGCCCCTAAAACTTAAGCATAGTATGCCAACCAGGCCAATGTAACCTTAAGTATCAAAGACATGGTAAAAATATTGTCAAGATACCTGGTTTTTTTCCAGGCTTGCTTGCACTTCTCTATTGATGCATGAATAGACATTCTTACAAAACCTTTGACCCACTGACCTTATCAGTTCACTATCTTTGTATGCTGGGGAGATGGAGGTTTCTTGATTGAATCCACCCTGGAATCTGCTGGTGAAGGTCAGGAAATAACATTTAATAATAATGGAGGAGGGGTGGGGAGTGGAGGGCCCCTTTGTGCAGCAGAATGCACACAACCATTTGATGTTTTCAGGTATTTCCATAGTTCTTACAAGTACTGTTTGTGAAACTTCAAGGAGCTGTTCCCAACCCCCACCCAGTGCTGTATCTTCATATACACACGATCGGTGATTTCTGGTGTGTGGAAATCAATTTCTATGCATGAGGATTGTTCCTTGCTGCACTGGGGTTATTGTATATAAAATGGAGCACTCACTGAAACAACTTTCTATGTTATGTAGCTCTGTCTAGTCTTAACCGATCTATCAGAAAGCAGAAGAACTTACTGTGGCCTGATTGGAAAACTCCAAAATTGCTTACTTTACAAAAACCTGATGTAATTTCAGTGTTGCTTCAAATACAAGGGCCTCTGGCTGTTTTCAAAGAGCTTTTAAAATTAACTGGGGACTAGGGCTTACCATCAAAGACTTTTATTTATACTTTCATTTAAACAGTTCTTCAGTTAAATTTGAATATATTTGCACATTATCAAATCCCCAATATAGTTTTTTGAGGACACCGTTACCACTGCTTGAAAGGAAGGAATATTGAATCTGTTCTCTCTCCCTCTCAATATAGTAATTTTTTGACTTTCAAATAGCGGACTCTTCCATGGCAGGGAACGTTCTCTAAAGGACAGAATGCCTACTATTGATTTTCTCCCACAGCTTGTAGGGGTGTGTGTGTGTTCTCTCAATTCATGTGGCATGAAGCTGAAATACCACAGGCTTGGCCAGTTCATCATGTGAATTGAGCATATGCCCTAAAACAGGCTTCTTCAAACTCTGCCCTCCAGATGTTTTGAGACTACAATTCCCATCATCCCTGACCACTGGTCCTGCTAGCTAGGGATCATGGGAGTTGTAGGCCAAAAACATCTAGAGGGCCGAGTTTGAGGAAGCCTGCCCTAAAACATCTTTTAAGATGCCTAAGTATTTTGTGGTAGATACATGAGCCTCCTTGGCAGATGTTAATGTGGAAAGGGCTTTCTGAAGGTAAAAACCGAGAAAGGTAATATCTCAAAAACCAAGACAGCTATAAAAAGTAAGCAAACATTCCTTTAGGCTTAGCCCAATCCATAATTAAATCAGTTGTGGAAAATTTTAATCTAATTTTTTCGTTGATTTAGCTACTGATTAAATCATGCAACCTTACTAGAAACCTTAGATTGCCAAAAGAAATAAATAACTCACTCTAGTTGCTAATCAATTAGTGTAGGCACTTAAGACCCCCCCCCTTTGTCATGCTGCAGATCTTTTGTTCCAAGTGCCTCTTCATCATTCATCCTGCCAGCAATACAATATAATTCTCAAACTTCAGTATAGATACTAATGTTTTGGTGGGAGTCAGGAGAGTTGCCTTTGATTTTTTTAACAATATTGTGCTGTTGTGCAGTAGAGTTTAATATTCCCTATTGCTAGAAACACTCTGCAAAACCTCACACTATTGATTTAAAAATACTTAGCTTCTCCTTCTATAACATTTTCTCCCATTTCCCCCACTTGCCTTAAGTGTAACAGTGTGGTGTATTTTATGTTGAAGTAAACACTGGCCTGGTTTGCATGTATTTAAACCACTATCCCATAAAATTTCCACCAATTTCCACTAAAGCCCTCATGTCCTAACTGGTGGCTTGCCTCTACAGCATGTTAAACAAAAATGCTTGGCATTACCCTTTTGAAAGCAGGTGCAGAACAAGTCCTTTAGCAAGTATGGGAAGCTTATTGTTTGTTTTTGTATGATAAATAAAGTAGTCATTCTGAAAAAGAAGTTGGCATACAATGATTATCTTATTATTTATTTACTGAAGCCCTGCCTTTCTAGCTTTAAGATCTACAAGGTGCCTGAACAACAAAACAATTACAAACATTGTGGTGGTGTACATAGAGATATGTGGCATGAAGATTCCCGTAACTTGTATAGGTTGTTTAATACTGCATGAGAGACCAGGGGTGCCAACTTGAATAAAATATTGTGGGGGTCCAGGTAAGCCCCGCCCTGCATAATCAATCATATGACGCCGTGCACGCACACATTTGAATGGGAATGCCAGTCAACTTTGTGGGGGCTCAGCCCCTTCAAATATTTTATTGTGGGGGCTGAAGCCCCCACAGCACTTAGGAGGAGACTCCTATGTGAGAGACTTAATATAGTATGAAAGACTGATACCAGTATACAGTAAGGCCCTGCTTGGGAGGGAGAAGCGGGGGGGGGGGGAGTAGTCATGTTATTGCTTGTATGGCACTGTATTACCAGGTAGAGGTGAGTGAGTGAGTGAGTGAGTGAGTGAGCTGGTTGTATATTTACATTTAATGTTGCCAGGGTGTTTTTTTAAATGCCAGATGTATGCTTAATGACAAGTGGTTGGTTGGGGATTAGCTGTGTTACGGGTATGGTTGGTAAGAATGGTTGAGAGTATGTGAGAGAGTGCTCAGGGAGATGTTACTGTGGGAGATGTTGGGGGGGCTAACTCACTTACCTTGTTTAGCTGCTAATGATGCTTTAATATGTGGAATTGTATTGCATTTTTGTATTGGTATTTGTCCTTGTGTTTTTTATGTTTAAGATAATGGACCAGAGTCAGCTCACAGGTCCCACTAGTGGAAGCCTGCACAAGGATTTCTGCTAGAGCAGAAGGGCTTAAACCTATCTCTTCCTCCTACATTCATTCCAATTGGTTCTGGACAGGTGGGAGAGCCCCCAGAACTCGGGGGGGGGGGGAGAAGTGGGGAAATCACTCCACCAGGCAACCGGAAATGCTTGCACAAATGGGAGAGATCTCCTAAGCGCTATGTTGAATTCCTCCCAGTATTTTGCTTTCTTGTTTGCACGCTGCCTTTAAATGAAGGTGGTTTTTGAGTTTCATTCACAATATTTTATTTTGATCTTTTATAATGTTATACTTAATGTTTAAAGATACACTGTAAATAACTTGAATTTCCTTTGGAAATGTGATGAAATATAGAAATTATCTAAATAAATAACTAGCTCCTCATTTGCTCTCTTTTTTCCCTCCCTCCAGAGCACAAAGTGATCATTGTTGGCCTTGATAATGCAGGAAAAACAACCATTCTTTATCAGTTGTAAGTATGAAGTTGTATGAACAGGTGACTAAAACTGTTTTTCCATACCAGGATACTGAACTAGACAAACTTTGCTTGTTACCTGCCAGTAGTCTGCCAGATTCCACAGGACTCGCAATCCAAACACAATGCACTCTCAGGAAATAGTTAGACATTGTAACAAATTGTAAGAAATCCGTTATTTCCATTGATTCCTGTGGGGGAATTTCTAATGCCTTCCTGATCCCAAATGACAAAAAACCCCTGAGAAAACCCTATGAAACTACAGCTTTGAAACTTTAATACCACATATGTAATATTGAGGTAGGGCGGATACTTGAGATTACCATTATAATGGTATTGTGTAGACATCATTCAGAGCCAGATTTTGTGATTTGGAGAATGCTGTGTGGTACAGTTCTCACTGGCCCATATCACTTCAGCTTATAGGTGTGGCATTGCATACCCGAATGCTCCTACATTTAGAAGAGAATTGCATGCCCTGCATCAAAGGCATGTCAAGAAGGCATTGGTAGAATCTTTATCTCCAACACATTTTCTGAGAGAAAAGCTATGCAATTAGGCAGTTTTGGTTCTGGCGCTGGTTAAAGGAATAGGGACTCAAAAGAAAATCTTGTTAGAAAGACAGTGCATATTTTAAATGATGTAAATCTTTCCTTCTGCCTACCCAGGAATCTCAGTTTGGACTTAGGCATGAAACAGGTCTAGGCAACAGTCAGGTTTTGTTTTTTAAAAATGGGTATCGGCTATTGCTGCTTTGTGCAAGAGCCGTAGCTGTACACTGATAACCTTCAGCACCTAGCAGAGACTAATTCAGTCTGCAACTTCCATCTTGTAACTGAGTCTAAATGCAGCTTCTATGCCACAGCATCCAGCCTACTTCTTGTACTTCTGTACATCCTCCCCCACTTGGCCCATAACCTGTTTTTGTTCTAATATCTCACACCATGAAGTATTTTAGGGAACTTGAAAGCTTCCTAATTATTTTGTGAAATTTAGTAGATTCCAATATAAATATTGACAAACTATGGATTTTGGAGTTCTAAATTGTATGGTATTTCATGCTACCTTGAATGTCTCCAAAAAGCAGCTATACTGAGGTTCTGGAGATATGCCAACCTCTTAAATTTAGTTGCTGGAATCAAGTGAAAACTCTTAAATTAATTAACTGTCTTATTGAAATTAAATTCCTAAAAGGTTTTCTCCTAAAAGTAATAACAGTTTTGCTTGGAATTGTGAAAAACATTGTCTTCTTTGATAGCCATAGTTTCTTCTTCTGACCTTGTAACGTGGTAAATGTTTACTGATACACTGAGTCTGTAGTTTACACAGTCCAAATATACTTAATGCAAATATGATCCACATTTTCTTGAAGCTGCACCCACATGAGCAGTTTGACATGTGACTCAGTGCACCTTGGACATAGCTGCAACATACCAGAGTTGTGTTTGCAGTTTACACTGGCAGTTTGATAAAAATGCTGCTTGGGGGTATTGTGTTGTCTGTACCTAGGATATACTATGTCACATTTTTATCTCAAAGCAACTACAAACATAACTGCAGCTGAATGCAGCTTAGACTGCAGAACAGAAAAAAATCTAGACCAAGGAGAGAGACTGAGGCAGAACATACATCATTCTTACATTTTCTTCTCCTTCCTTTGCAGTTCTATGAATGAAGTAGTGCATACGTCTCCAACCATTGGAAGCAATGTAGAGGAGATTGTTGTTAATAATACACGTTTTCTTATGTGGGATATTGGAGGCCAAGAATCACTTCGATCTTCATGGAACACATACTATACAAACACTGAAGTAAGAATTTGTATAATATAATGCAGAATTCAGCCAAAATGAATACTTTGTCTTCTTGAGTTCAATGAGGAGAGTAAAGGGTTTGTATTGGCAGTATCATGCCCTTAGTTACTAAGGGATTTTTTATATATATATATATATATATATATATATATATATATATATATATATATATAGTGGGGGCTATAGAGATTATTCAGACCAAAAAGAGAAAGCATTGACTATTTTGCAGTAATATTAATAGCTTTAACTATGCACAATTAGGACTGTGCATAATGAGGATACCTCAACAATTTTTATAACAAAGCTTTTCGGGGGCGGGGGTGACCTTAATCTTTCTGTACTTTGGGGTGGGCTTGGGATGTATGTGAACAGTCTTTATTTAGTAATCACTTTTAGTTTAGTTACTGATTTTAATGTTAAATTTGTTAGAATTATATTACATCAATTTTTTTATATGACGTGAGTCATTTTGAGACATTTTTGTGAAATGACTACTAAATTAAATAACGATAACTCTGCTTTTTCTTTTAGTTTGTGATAGTTGTTGTGGATAGCACAGACAGAGAGAGAATTTCTGTAACTAAAGAAGAACTCTATAAAATGTTAGCACACGAGGTGAGTATGTGCTGGGAATTTTTTATCTAGCTTAAAAAAATGCTGCAGTAAGTTTCTGCCTTAATGCTAAAGTTCTGTTTCTGACTTCCATTTAGGTAATTATTTCAAGAGGGTTCGTTTTCTTATAGCTGAGGAGCTTTTAGATTTGATACAAATCTCTGGGGCTGTCACCTCTTCTTCAGACTTTTAAGAGGCCCCCAAAAGATTTTCACACGTGACTATTTATAGTCACCATACTGCCTTTTGTGTGAAACTGACATCATTGTTAAAAGTCCTGTGTAGTTTGAGAACAGCTGCTATTGGCCTCAAAACCCTTTCAAAAATAAAACAAAAACCTTAGTAGTTGTCAAGTAGTCAGAATGGCACCACTATAGCCTGCCTTCATTCTCTTTACATACTGAAAGGCTATGTTTCCAGCACACTTTTAAATTTATTTAGATCTTTTACATTTGAGAATTGGAGTAGGGAACCTCATGCCTGGGGGCTGAATGTAGCCCTCTAACATCAGAAATAGGTGTATGGGATATTAATTGCATTGACATGAATGATAAAACAAGTGGCACAGTATATTACTATAAAATCTTTATTTAGGATTTCCTCACTCTAGCTTTTACTCCATTCTGTGATAGAAGGGAGAAATGTTTTGTAAAGTTACGCTGTGACTTGTAACACTAAAAAAGAGGGATCAATGAACACTGTTTGTGATAAAAAAATGTCCACTTTAACTTAATTTCTGTGTATTTACTAAAAACTAAAGTAGGTTCATAGGAATGAGAAAACAACCTGAAAAAAACCTACATAGGGGAAATCAGTACAGTGGTACCTCTGTATAAGTCCGCCCCGTCCAGCGTCCATTTCGGCGGACGTCCGCGGCAAACCCAGAAGTACCGGAACGGGTTACTTCTGGGTTTGCTGCTCGTGCATGCACAGAAGCGCAAACCGCTCCGCGTGTGTGCACAGAGCGACACTTTGTCGAGCGTCCTTTTCATCGAGCGTCCAGAGCTTTAGAATGGATCCCGGACTCAAAACAAGGTACCGCTGTACACCTGTTTTTGCTCATTCTAGCAGCTTCCTCATTGTTTCTCTTTCAAACCTGCAAAACCTGATGCCTGTGATCGCAATGATAGGCCAGCTTCCTAATCATGCCCCAGCATTTAAGGCTATAGTGCTTGCAAGCAAGAACTCTTGGTTGCTGCCATGTTTCTTCACATCTAGCACCTCCTGGGAACATAGGCAGGGAGTGGAGAAACATAGTGGCAGTCAGATCTCTTGCTCTATTGACCTTGGTTTTAGTTTTTAATGTACTGGAGGTGAACAGAAAGCCTGTCACAGATGGTGTCATCAAAATGTGGGATTTGGGGTGGTGTGGTGGTGGTAAATAAGCCAGTGTTCTGGTAAGTATGCCTTGAAACTATACAGACCAGTTTGGGATCTACCCTACCCCAGCCAAATACTGTACTGCAGTTTCAGGGAACCTCAAAGCTTTCCCCAAAACAGTGAACCTAGTTCCTTCTAGGCACAATGGAAGCTTATTCTTTTCTAAGATAGAGTTATCAGTTCCCCCTTTCTTAGAATTGCTGGAAGGTCACCTTTATTTGGGTTGGCCTCTACACCATTAGGTTGCATGGGACTACCGTAGTGTGGCTTTACATTTAAAAAAGCAGGTGTTATTTATCATGCTGGTTTATCATGTTGAATAATGGGGAAACAAATTGGAGACATTTTCTTTCCCCCCCTCCCCTCTCTAGGACTTGAAAAAAGCAGGTTTGCTCATCTTTGCTAACAAACAGGATGTTAAAGACTGCATGACAGTAGCTGAAATTTCTCAGTTTCTGAAGCTAACCTCAATTAAAGATCACCAGTGGCACATCCAGGCATGCTGTGCTCTTACTGGCGAAGGGTAAGAAGTCTTTGGTTCATCGATATTTTTCTGAACAGATCTGGTACATGCAACTAATCAAGGGCAATACTTAGTAAACCAGTTAGGTAAATTTATTCCCACTGACTCCGTATTATAACATTTCACCAATTAATACTTTCCTTTTACAGAAGTAAAAAGTAAGGAATCTACCCAAATATATTTTATTCATATATTATTATCATATATCATATATTCACCTTTCCATGGTTTTTCTATTTGTATAGGTAAGAAGTAAAGTCTTGAAGAATTTGTCCTTAAAGCATAATGAGCTGTTGAGGGGAGAGGTAAATGATGGGAAATATGAAGCAAAGGGGAGTTAGCCTTTATGGCACCCTTGTTTTTAGCAGTTGTGTAGATGGAAGAATTCTGGGCTCACCAAAATTCTACCTTTTATGTAACTGTTAAGGATACAATGGAAAACAGGTAAATGATAGCTTTTGGTGGAATATAAAAAAAGAGCTTTTGTAATTCGTTAAAAGCACAGAAATGGCACATACAATAGTAGGGAAAACAGGTGTTTCAGTTAGATGAAGTATCTCTTCTTTGCACTTGTGTGTACCAATGGATAAACAAATGGAACTGGCATCAATTAACAACACTCCATATATTTTAATTGTAGTAATAATTTAGCCTTCCAAAGGATAATGCAAAAGTTTCTAGCCCTTGAAGCATTTCACTAGCCCAACTGTCCACAAACCCATGTACAGGCAGCAACCATTTTGTGTATGTCCAAATTATGCATGACGGTCTTTTGGACCCAGAAGAGGTCAGAATGGGGGCAGAGCAGGGCAAAATGGTCACCACCTATATTGATAATCCTTTTATGTCCATGGACAAAATTTTAAAAACAGTTCGTTTTTTAAAAAAGTCTTCGCCAGTTACTAGTTGATAAATCATTGCAACAATCTTTCATGGTACAACAAGCTTATTGTTATTCCCATATTGCAGTTAATATTTTGGTGCTGGCTGACAGTGGCTTTTGAAGCTACCTATTAAGGTGATATATGAATGGCCAGAGGTTGAAGTTTCTCATACATAGATTATGTATGTATATGTAAACAAGGAAGTAACCACTTTTTCTGAATTTAAATGTTTCATTTGCAGATTGTGCCAAGGACTGGAATGGATGATGTCAAGACTTAAGATCAGATGATTTTTATTCTGCACAGACATTGTACCAAAAAAAGTGCTGGACGTTTGGTCATCTTGACAGCTGTGAATTAATGGCTTATGTGTATTTATAAAATCAAAACTTCATTTGCTACTTTATTTGCTACTTAACACACTAAAGCCACCTCCGACGGAAAGAAAATATTTTGAAGTTCAAACTTGGCTTTCCAGATGCTTCCTCTGGGTGGAGTTCAAATACTACAGCTGACCTTAACTTTAAAGTGAAATCACTTGAAACTGTTTAATAAATAATGTGTGGATTGAGAAAGAAAAGGAGGAATTTTAACTTTTACATTTTATTATTCCAGTCTAATTCATCCAGTTGAAAATGTTGACTTTATTATTCCAGCAAATCAGAAAAGAAAATCAGTGGCACAGGTATTGACTTCCAGTATTGAAACTTACTTGGCTGTGTTTCAGAAAGTGCAATTTTTCCCCCTGTATGTGTACTGTACACTTTGTATACTTATACCTCATGTTAAGGTTGATCGAAATCGGTACAGAAACAGCAAATAGCACTGACTCTTGCCAGCATTCTTGATGCTGAGATCACAACAGTATGTGGATGTCAGGCTTTTTAGTCCAGTTGGACTCCATAAGAGCAGGCTGTTTGGAATTGAAAGTACTCTAATCTGACTTTTAATTGGACTGTGAAAAATGGTACTAAAAGGGTTACTGCTGACACATCATTTGTATTTTGTCATATTCTGTATGCTATTCTCACGCCACTGGGGATGGTAAAATTCTTTAAGATTGTTTTATATACATTTTGCACCTAAAAATAACCATAACAAGAAACATGACGTGGTTTATTATTGATAAGGTTTTATATGGCTTAATATTGGCATCTAGCTGTACTAAACAATAAAATAAAATTGAAAAAGGTTGAGGGAAGTTTAAAAGTTGACATTTTTATGAAGTTGGCTGAGAAAATAGCTTGGAATATGCAGTATAGTTTAAAAAAACACTTATGCCTGTGGTTTTTTTATTGGGCCACCCCCATTTGAAGCACCTCTCAGGTGAAGTATATTTGTTATAACTGATAGTGGGACATTGAGTTTGATCCAGACTGAGTTGCATTTAAGTCTCATTGATTTCAGTGGGAGCAAAGTCATGACTATAAATTGTTTAGTTAACTACATCTGGGCCAAGTCAATTATTACTTTATAGGAGGCAGAGGTTAAAATCCAGATAGCTCTGTTGGTAGCAAACCGTTATCCTGTATAGCAAACTGCTTTTGAAATTCTCTAGGAATATCTGAAGTATTTTGCTATATTAATTGGAGTGGGATGGCCCTTAAAGAAACAGAAGTCTAAGCACAGTGCATTCTACTTATGAAGCACTTCTCTGGGTTGCGGAAAAAATCCTGTAATCCATACAAACTACAATTGACAGCTTTACCGGACTCTGTTGCAAAACTCCCAGGGTATTGAGCAGTGTGAATAAATTGTTATTTTCCTTCTTAATCCATGTGCAGTCAACATTGTAAAGGTTGATGGTGGTGGGGACAGTGATTTGAAGAGGTGCCATATAATGTAGAAAAAAAATACTGCTTCTGTTTAAAAGGATGGTAATTCTTCTGAAAGATTTGAAGTATGATTTCAGTGTTCTGAACACTGTGCCTATTCTTTTTATCAGGCTTTTGTGTTATTTAGAAGCAAATATATAGCTAGCACCTGATAAACTGGAAAACCTTTTTCTTCCTTTTTTAAAAAATACAGTTAAGTACAATTTGCTCCTAAATGACAAAATTGGGTCAAATTTTCTCGAAATTACTACTCATGGCTCTTGGAATCTGGCGGATGAATAAACTAGGTTTGTATGCTGTGGGTTGGCTGGTTTCTACTATATCCCCAAATGCTTTTTACAATTAAATTCTTACAAAACACACACACGCGGTATCAGTGCCATTAAGCGGGTGGTGCATCAGTGTTTTACAAGAGGAGCAATTGCATTCTATTGTTGTTGTTTAGTCGTGTCCGACTCTTTGTTGCCCCATGGACCAGAGCACGCAAAAAGATACTTAGTTGAATTAAGGACCATGTGATAGCCCAGTGGAATCTTTTACTTTTCTTTGAACATTTTTAATCCCCGCCCCCAATGCCCTGTCACATGTCAAAAGCAGTTAACAATGAGATGAAAGATGCAGCTGCTTGAAGGAAAAAAGTCTGAAGTCCCTTGGGGCTAGTTGCATGGTTCTCAGAATCCTAGCCAAGACATTTTATTTTATCTGCAAATGCATGATTGGAACATATTTAAAATTCTTTGTTTTAGCAAAACTGTCCTTTGCAAGACTTAACTAAAATGCATTAACATTGGGAATATATCCATGTTACCAAATTAAATTTACATATTAAGTACCCCATACTTCTATGATCACAATATCTGTATGAGAGTAATGTGTTTCCTGAACAATATAAGCTTTCCCTCCTGTTAATATAGCTTCTGTCGTGTGTGGGTTTTTTAAGTTTGAGAATTGATTCCTTTACTAGCAGAGCAAACACATTAAATGAAAAGGAAGGTTGCAGGGCAATATAAACTTTTAGAAAAGTCTTAGTGCGTACCAGAGTCTCCAGGGAAGCAAAACACTTAGAAACACATTGGCAGTGCCTATCTTAGATTGGTTGGCTGACCCTCAGCGTTAACAACGTACAGGAAAAGCTTTTCGCACAACTTGTAAGTATTTCATGGATTGGCATTAGCAGCAGTGGGTAGATACCTTGCCTCCTGCCAGTCAGACACCCTGGGAGGGCTTAGGAAAGAGCTTAACATAGAGCCCTCACTTAGTCACTCTTATTTTGGGATAAGGGTATGAAGTTACCCATCAATTCTTTGTGGTTATATGTGAAGCAGAAGCCCATTTTCATGTTTGTGTATATTTTTGTCCAAAATAAGCTTTGTATAGGGAAAACAACAACGCCTATGTATATGCATGAATTTAAAACTGAAATTACTGCTATTGCTCGGGAACTTAGCTGGAGAGCTCTGGATGGCATTCTGTCTTTATAAGTCAAGTTACCCATAACACTAACACCAATGGATTAAGGGCTGCTTAGCACACACAACATTTTCTACTAGTGTGCAAGAAAAAGTGTACACCATTTTGTGAGTGTGTCTGTGATTGCCAAGATCAAGTGTAAAAGTTATATGGTCCTACCTGCTGTTCTATTTTGCAGAGTGAAAAGATAGCATGCCCTGTGATTTTTGCAGAGCATGTGATTGAGGTGGACCATAGGTATTTCCTTAATGGACAGCTTGAGTACTCTTTGTCTGATGCTACCTTGGAATGTACCCAGGTTTATGTCAACCAGTAGAGTCATAGGGGCATACACAACTGGATTGAAGAATATATCCAAGGTAAGCGGAAAATGCAGTTTCTAGATTTTGGCTGGTGGTAGAACTGGTTTTTGGCATTTAGTTTAATTTTCTTTTTTTTACTAGCCCTGCCAGCATGCTTCCTTCTGTGCCTATGTATTGCCTACTCAGTGTGTACATTTGTAAATAAACAGATTATTACAAAGGCATTGCAAGACTGCTGCTCTCTTATCCTGTAAAACTAGTCAGCACAATTTGTGACACTAATCAAATGAAGTTCACCAGTCCATATTGTGACCTTCAGGGGACTCAAGCATTTGTTTGTTTTTCTTGCTGCCCACAGGTGGCGACTACAAAAAAATTGTCAAGCACTCAAGGGGCAGTAATATGTGGCTTGTTTTAGTAGGTCATGTTAGTTTCCTTAGGTGAAGGAAATATGAAGCAATATACATAAGAATATGTAGACAAAATGTTAGATGTTTTGGGGGTGTAACACCTCCTTTCTGACTGTGGTTCAATCTATTTTTAGATGATGAATCTTGAAATTACTAAATGCTGCTTCAAAGGTAGTTTGCAATGCTTGTAATAGGGAGGAAAAGATTTTGTGCCCTAACATAGTTCAACAAATGGATTTTCACCTGTCTTGAAATAGGTGATTTTAAAAACAATAGCATTGTTAAGCTGCATTAATCAGATGGACTGAATTTTGAGAGTGCAAAAACAGCTCAGTGGTAAAGCAAATACCGGTACTTTGCAAGTATAAGGTTTTATATTTATTCCATATCATCTCAATCTTAATTGGTAGGACTAGACAAGACCTCTGAAATCCAGTTCAGGATGGGCCAGCATTTGCCTGCATGGATGAGTTAAATTATCTGAATCTGAGTTTCCTGCTATTTTGTTTACTCTGCTTAGTTGAAAGTTGAAAGACTATAATCCTGGCAAGCAATGACTAAACTGTTTCCTTTCTTAAAAGTATCTTACCATTGGTCTGTGCAGCATTCTTTCATAGGAGGTGTTGATTAGATTTGCATCTGCTGATCTTTACACAAAGTATTAGGAGCTCAAGATGCATATTTGAGATAAGACTGGTACCAGGGTCAAGAAAAGTTCATAATGTTTAGCTTTTCATGTTAAGGTTTACTCATGCCATGGCCTACAGTAATAAACCACAGAAAAAGTTCTGATTGACACACACCTATTCATGTGTATGTTGTCCATTTTCAGAACCCACATGTTCTCAGCACTTCTGCCCTCTAATTGGCTTATTCTCATTATCTCTTGAACCTCTTGTTTGTCCATATTGAATCAATATCTTTGTTCACCAAAACCACTCTGAACTGGCTTCATGCCCTGAATATAACGCTGTCTACAAAGTATAACAAAACTTGTGTTTCATTGACAGTTTTATTAAACTGATCTTTCCAAAGAAAAAGTCTTTGTCAATTCTCAGTTTTTATACTACCAAAAGCTGGTGAAGAGGAGCTTGCAGGAGAAACCAAAAGTTGATGTCTAAAATGATAGTGGCCTCAATTTAGCCTGTTTCCAAGCTATCAGTTTTAGCTCATTTGGGAGAAATTGGTTCACATTGTGGGGCAGCGCGTTCTTGCCAGCTCTACTAAGTCATTGGACTCTTCTGGCAATTAGAATGAAACTCCCTAGTAAATGTGGGATGAGCTCACGAGATAAAACGAATCTGCTGTGTAATGGGGACTGTAGCAGCTGCCTTGTTGTTGTTGACGCTGCTAAACAATTTTGAGTATTGGAAACCTTTTGTGACAACTACAGCAGCTGTTTCGGCTCGCACGGTGAGTGACACTTTTGCTATAAATAAGAATCATTTGATTGTATAATAGGCAGAGCAAGAGGGAAAGCGGAGCTAAAGTCACATTTTATTGGGTATATTGTTTCACAATCTTCAGATTATTCAATGATTATTCAAAACAAGCAAAATATTGTTGCATCCTGGGAAAACTTAATCTGTGGACAGATACGGCTCTGGGCCTTTATGCACAAGAGAAACAGACAGCTTTACAAGTTGGTTGCTTCTTCTTTAACCTCTGGGGACGTGTAATATTGCTTGCTCATTGGTAAATGTGGAGTCAATGCTTCATGTAGAAAATTAGATGAACCTCATTTTAGCTGTTGTGTGATATAGCTAATGCATAAAAGTTACAGAGAGTTGCAGAGCCCCACAGATTGGCAGACAGTAGTTGGGAGCGGATGAAAACAGCCTTAGTTCTGAGGTTTCTGTGGTGGTCTCAAGTACAATATTGGTACTGTTGCTTTTTGAATGCTTCCTTCCAGTATTAGGGAAATAGCTATGGAAAGCTTAATGAGGCTGCATTATACTTGCTATTACATATTCTTCTATCAAATTATGAGATCCTCCACCAAAAGGAGGCTCAAGGGATATGACTGCAAGCAAGAAAGGGGCTCACCCTCCTTGAAGCCCTGCTAAGTTGGATTGTTTCTTTCCATATAATGAATTCAATTGCTGTACAGCCTCCTTTGTTCAGTCCTGGTGCTTGACTTCAGAATAAATTATTACAAAGAGATGGACACGCAAAATATTTTCAGCTGTGCACACCATGCACTGCAAGAGAAGGAAAGCATGCCCATACAGCCCTCAAGGAATTACCAAAAATGAAACAGAAAAACGATCCTGCCAAAAAAAAAGGATTGCTGAAGCAATGGAGTGATATGAAAAAGGAATAGATTTGCTGGCCGCTTGCCACTTTAAAGAAGACTTAATTGGAGACTACGTATTTCCCATGAATCAAGGGAAGATACTAATAACATCACAAAGTGCAGTAAGGTAAAGTGTTGCTCGCCGCTCAATGCATCACACTATCCATTGGGGACCTGTGACACTTTTGCAACTGCACAGTGCATAGCAATCGCACAAGCAACGAATATGCAGTCACAGCTGCAGTTAAGGCACATGGCTGTCTCAAGGGGGGACCCCTCCAGACTGGCAGTCCAGGGTCTAATATTACCCGGCTGTGCCACGGTGTATAAGAACTACACTTGGGAAATGAGTTTGTTTTTAGCAAAAGTGGTGATAAACTCCCTCATTCTTTTGCAATACTAGAACTTGGAGTTATGTAGAGAAGTTGACTTGTTTTTGTTAACTCATGAATTTACAATAATAAATAAAACAGTGCAGGATTAAACCCTGTGGAGGTCCCCAGGCAGTCAGAATCTGCTCCCCCCCCCCCCCAATTATCTCAAAGCTTATATTCAGCTTGATTGTAATTTTCTTTCAAGATCAAATCAATATTATTTTGATCTGTTGTTGTGGGACCCATAGGCCAGTGTCTACTCTGCCTATTTGGTAATTTGGCACTGTAAATAAAAATGACTTAAGAATGGTACACAAAATTATGATTCGTCTCTTTGATCATGTATTGCAAATCCTTGGGTGGTAAAATGCCATGGCCCGGCTCTCTTCTCTACCCACCCCAGCTCCTGGACTTCCAAAGTGGGCATATTTTTTGTCATGTCTCATTTGGTTGATTGCAAATTACCCCTAATTACAATTATAATTGTAATATCCTGGGAACAAAACTGTAAGAACCGAATAGTTAGCTAGGCAAAATAAGTTCTTTAAAAAACTAGCGTAACACAACAGAACAACTTAATATCTAAATATTAGATACTTGTCCAGGTCTCCATATTCTCTCTGTGCACAGCGTAGTTCTTTTTCAGTATAGCCCCCTTACACACATTTTTTTTTCTGTAAGCCAAAATGCTGCATAATCCATATGTCTCACATTTTCCTTAGGCAATTGAATTAAGTGAGGCATAATATGAGCATCAGCTGAAGCTCTGGTCTCTATGGGCTATATTCTATAACCCTTGCTCAGCCATAATTC
Source organism: Podarcis tiliguerta (assembly GCF_965153285.1). Classification (NCBI taxonomy): domain Eukaryota; kingdom Metazoa; phylum Chordata; class Lepidosauria; order Squamata; family Lacertidae; genus Podarcis; species Podarcis tiliguerta. Next base: position 34,504,630 of record NC_139534.1, read on the forward strand.
CTGTTCCTCATCTAATATTGATGCACCCAGGAGCAAACAGCTGAATAAGGCTGTGTGGTTTATTGCTAAAGAAGCCAACAGGGTAACATGATGGATCAAAGTTTTACTCTGGTCCACTCTATTGTAAATATTGTGCTTGCTTTGTACCTTTTCAGCCTGCAAAACAAAGATGTGACTTTTATTGTTGGACTGCTGTTTGCCAGCAATGTTTCTCGGAGCGTCTTGGCTGTAAATGCTGCTGGCGGATGAGGAGGGGGGTTTCCTTCTAAGTGGAAATAGTTGGGGGAGCAGGCATACCTTTTCATTTCCACTCGCCTTGGTGCCAGTCGAAAGTTTGTTGTCCTTCAGCAACTCCCTTGACGCCCCTTCCAGATGACTCTGGAAATTTTAACAAGCCTTGCGTGATATCAAGCCCACGTCATGACTGCTTTTGATCTCCCTTTTCTCAGTCAGAAATGCCTCCCAGTTGTCATACTCAGAAAACATGATACTGTTATGGTGTAGCATTTTAAGCTTTGGTGGCAGGCCTGTAGGCATCCTGCTTTGCTTAATGTGCACCAGGGAGTGTTTTCATTCATTTTCTTTGCAATTATTGCACGGGCAGTGGGGTAGACCACTGATCACTGCCTAGCCTTTAAAAAAAAAATGAATTGACAAGACCAGGTGTAGAATTTCCCTGGTCTTCGGAAAAGACAGTATCAGCACTATGCTGGCGAATAAGCCAGCCTTGTGTCAGGCTGTCTGCCATCTTATGCATAGCAGTGCTAGAATTCATGCTTGCTTAGTGCTGTGGAATGCAGAAAGTGACCCCCGTGAACACAGAGCAGGCACTTGCATTTAATTAAAAAGCAAGCTTACTTTGAAACCCATTAATTACCTTGGGAGAACTGTGGTGAGCCTTTTTGATCACAAGCACCTTTTGAAGTGCTCAGCATTCTGACGTGCTTAGCAATTTATCGATGCATTTAACATTGCTGAATATTTAGAGAGCTGATATTTTTTTTGGGGGGGGGAGAATAAAATGATGTTATGCAGGAATAAATTTTCTGTTTTGTTTCCTTGGCAGGATGGCTGTACCATGCTAACGAATGGTTCATTCACTTATTTTTACAATCGAAATCTTGCTGCATTGTAGTGAACTTGGAAGTTATAAAGTAAAAATTCATGTAAGGAATTCCTGTTTCAGGGGCAGTCAGACGTGTTTGTTGTTGATATATGGATAAATGACCCCAATCCAATTCTTGTCATAAGCAGCAATAAAATGCTAGTTTCACCCACTTCATGCAGTGCTGATTAGCATTGCAATATCTGCACCAGCTTCTGTTTGTTTTTCTTGTTGGTAGATGACTGCATCCCGAAAATATTATTATTTGTTAGGTCAAATGCAACATTAGCTTGGCTATCTTTAGCATTACAATCCTATGTGTCTTCTCATAAATAAATCCCAGAAGAGAATATAGAATTTTAGCCTAAGTGGGACACTGCAAAGTGAACTGCAAAGATTTGGGCAGATATCTTCTGGTTAACTTTTTTGTTGTTGCAAGGTTTCAGTTGATCCTAATCCAGGTGTTAGATTATTGTTGCTTTAGAATTCCCACCTACCTTTCTCCATGGATCAACTACCTGAATCCTGCCCCCGCCCCCCCCCCCACATTTGTTAGGCCAAAGATTTCTTACCTTCGGCTGTCTTTGGCTCAACAGCAAGCTTCAGAATCCAATTGGCCTCAGCCCAGTTTTCAAGCCACCAAGCTGCTCACTTTGGCTGCTTACATTTAACTTGAGAGCCAAACATTTCTGCCAGAAACCAAATGAGCCTTCAAGATTTACCCACAAAATCAGCAAGCGGACAATGAGTGTGATTTGCTTCCTGTTGGAGTCAGTGGTAAAACTTCAGTGTTGTTTAATGAAGCTTGAGTGTACTCAACCCTGTAGAAAACACAAGAAAACCTTGTTCTGAGCACAGGCTGAGCACAAGGCTTAAGAAATGTAGTGCTGTGCTGAAACCCATCTTCCAGTTTCTCAAAGGTGTTCTTCCTGCATGAAAGAGGCTTATGTTTTTCTGCGTTAATTGCAGGGAACTTTCGGTGTGTGCATAGGGATGGGTTTTTTTCCTTTATTTAGCTCACGTTTAATAGCAAGTGTATCTAATTCACACTTCCCTAAGCAGTATGTGAACTTAAAATGCAGCTATCCTTCAAATTTTGCGCTTCTCTAAATTTTCCCATGCATTTTTCCATTCTGGAATTGTGCAAAGATGTGCGTAAAAATGCACATCTTTGGGAAGATGTACAAAAAAATGCATTGTCTTGGGGAAAACTGCTTGAAGATTTGTGTATAACTAGAGTAATGCAAATTAAAATGCAGATGAACTTTTGTTAGGACTGAGGTTTTTTTTTAAAAAAATGCTAACTAAGTGTGGAAATGTAGCAAATTGAACTTGGAAAAATGAGAAACAGAAGCTGATATCAGTGCATTTGCTAACATTTGATTTTTATTTTTTACATGAAGTCCTTCCCCTTGCCTTAGAAAATCAAAATCCCACGCTTATTTCTTTAAGAAGATTTAAAATAATACAGCTGATAAAGTTAACTCTGAAGAAAAGTACATGAACTTCGAGCTACTAGTAGTATGCAAGCATACTTGAAAATAATAAAAACTTACCGTATTTTTCGCCCTATAGGACGCACTTTTTCCCCTCCAAAAAGGAAGGGGAAATGTGTGTGCGTCCTATGGGGCGAATGCAGGCTTTCGCTGAAGCCTGGAGAGCGAGGGGGGTCGGTGCGCACCGACCCTTCTCGCTCTCCAGGCTTCAGGAAGCTATCTGCTAGCCATGGGAGCTAGCAGAGACCTTGCCAGCACCCAGAAGCTTGGGGCGCGCTGAGCTCCGCACTCCCCAAGCTTCGGGATTGGCGCAGCGCTCCGCTAGCTGTGGGAAAGCCGCGCGGCTCTCCCACGGCTAGCGGAGACCTTGCGGCACCCAGAAGCTTGGGGCGTGCTGAGCTCCGCACGCCCCAAGCTTCGGGATTGGCGCAGCGCACCGCTAGCCCTGGGAGAGCTGCGTGGCTCTCCCAGGGCTAGCGGAGACCTTGCCAGCACCCAGAAGCTTGGGGCGCGCTGAGCTCCGCACGCCCCAAGCTTCGGGATTAGCGAAGAGCTCTGCTAGCTGTGGGAAAGCTGCGCGGCGCTGCGCGGCTCTCCCACGGCTAGCGGAGACCTTGCCGGCACCCAGAAGCTTGGGGCGCGCTGAGCTCAGCACGCCCCAAGCTTCGGGATTGGCGCAGCGCTCCACTAGCCCTGGGAGAGCCGCGCGGCTCTCCCACGGCTAGTGGAGAACTTGCCGGCACCCAGAAGCTTGGGGCGCGCTGAGCTCCGCACGCCCCAAGCTTCGGGATTGGCGCTGCGCTCCGCTAGCCCTGGGAAAGCCGCGCGGCTCTTCCAGGGCTAGTGGAGACCTTGCCGGCACCCAGAAGCTTGGGGCGCGCTGAGCTCCGCATGCCCCAAGCTTCGGGATTAGCGCAGAGCTCTGCTAGCTGTGGGAAAGCTGCGCGGCGCTGCGCGGCTCTCCCACGGCTAGCAGAGACCTTGCCAGCACCCAGAAGCTTGGGGCGCGCTGAGCTCAGCACGCCCCAAGCTTCGGGATTGGCGCAGCGCTCCGCTAGCCCTGGAAGAGCCGCGTGGCTCTCCCACGGCTAGCAGAGACCTTGCCGGCACCCAGAAGCTTGGGGCGCGCTGAGCTCTGCATGCCCCAAGCTTCGGGATTAGCACAGCGCACCTGGGGGGGAAATAAAAATTTTTCCCTTTATTTCCCCCCCCCAAAAAAACTAGGTGCGTCCTATGGGCCGGTGCGTCCTATGGGGCGAAAAATACGGTATATTTAAGTGAATATTGGAATAGGCATAGGCTCTGCTGGTCTCCTGTACAGAAGGCAATGCTAACAGTTCCATTATTTATTCCTGGAAATAATATTCCACAACCAGGCTGGAGGCTCTTTCCCCTATTGCTTCCCATCAAACCTGTTGGTAGAGGCTCCTAGAGAACAGCCTCTCTACAGATGATTATTCATTATTATTCAGAGTTCATTATGAAATCAATGTGTTTTCCATTTACGCAGTGGCGTAGCGTGGGGGGTGCGGGGGGGGCCGGCCGCACTGGGTGCAACATCTGGGGGTTAGGGTTAGGGGGCGCAAATCCACGGGTTAGGGGGCTCAAATCCACGGGTTAGGGGGCGCAAATTACTTGCCTTGCCCCGGGTGCTGACAACCCACGCTACGCCACTGCATTTACAGATTCCAGTCCTCATTTCCCCTCAATCTTGAAAAGTTATTGCATTGTCTCTGCAACTGCAGTATTCCTTACCTAGGACAATAGTTTTCTACCAGACAGCAGCGCACAATTAAAGATTTACTTCTAGTCACACAGACTTTCCATGCTTTAAACTGTTTCTGTATGCCTGATAGGTTAAAGAGAGAGAGAGAAAAGTTTGTCAAACATCCTAATCAAATATTATGAGCATATGCAGTTTTGCATTTTAAACTCACAGAAATCATAGTATTAGCTGGCAACTAAGTCAAATGGGCGGGGTACTACTACTACTACTAATTATTACAATAATAATTACTACTACTACTTCAGCAATAAAATGAAGCTTGTTTTGTTGCCCCAATGTTGAAGAACACTTACTTAGGAGTAAGCCACGGGGGGAAGCCTGCAGGATCTTGCTTCTGAAAGGATCTTCAGCCTTTACTTCTGAATTATTTTTCAAGAAGTTCCATAGTCTCTTCCATATGAAGATTTGATGAAAAATGTACTGGAGATATTTTGACTTAATTGCTGATAAAAGGACTGGCTGAAAAATAAGTCTGCAGCAAACTGGTAAGCAATTAGTACTTCTTGTTGCTTTTGATATTATTTAAATATATCTGTGTTTTATTAAAGTTATTGATTAATCAAACTACTTTAGACAAAGCATTTGTGCTTTTTGGGGCATTTTGCATTAAAGAGGGGTTCATAAGTTTCAGCTTTGGGTGCATCATTTGGTCATGTCACCTCAAATAGGTATCATGAAGCTGAAAATGCTTCAGAAAAGAGAAATCAGACTTAGAGAAGGGTTGGGATCTATTTCCTGAGAGGATAGACTGAGGGAGGGGGTGGAATCTGTCTCCCTGCAGAGCCATATCCACTGAAGCCAATTGTCAGGGATGATGGGAGTTGTATTACAGCGGAATCTGAAGGGTCCCCCATCCCTAGGGGATTTTGATTTTAGAAAAAAAAGATGAATAAGGGAGACTTTATAAAATTATGTATGATTATAAGAAAAATTATGCAAAATGATGAGAAAATGTATGGTGTACAATCAATGAATTTGATTGCCAGGAAAGACACAGGAAAATATTTCACATAACATATAATTTAGAGAATTTACTGCTACAAGACACAATATATGGTGGTGGCCACAAGCCCTAGATGAGGGGTTAGGTGGATACAATAGGTTCCAATACAATCGGTTCCACAACAAAATGTTGTGTGATGTGCTCCAGCCAGCCAGCAAGTCATGCCCTTTCCCAGAACATTCCATTCCTTTTCCTCATCCCCCTTCCCACTTTTCCTTCCAGCAGACATTCAGCATCATATCACCACTGAATATGCTCAGTCCTCATTGATTCCCCCCCCCCCAAGTTTTTTGTTCCAAAAACCTTGGGACTCCATCAAGCCCGCTGAAAACTTCCCTTCTGTGGATGAATGGCTCCCAAGTAGGGTTCCTCTTGCCTGTCCAATGCAAACATAAGTGGGAATACTTGAAGAGCGAAACTGCTATGTTGAACCTGGGACAAGATGATCTGATTGATTCTTTCCAAATCTGACAATGGAAGGAGTGCAGCTCAGTGTTCAAGCATCTGCTTTGCATACAATAGGTTTCAGGTTCAGTCTTTGCCATCTCCAGACATGATTAGGAATGCCCTCAGACTGAAACCTTGGAGAGCCAGAGTGAACATTACTGAAGTATATGGACCCAAGAGTCTGATGCAGTACAAGGCAGCTTCCTAGGTTCCTATAATTTTTGTTGTTTGACTGGATGCATGTATTCATCCACATACATGACCTTAATGCTGGGGCCTGATCCTAAAGTGATCCTATAAATACATCCTCTTGGTGGGGAGAAGCGAGAAATCATACAAATGAGAACTTTAAGACATTGGATACTACTGGCTGGGAGACTGTGATGCACATGTTTTGAAGGTCATGGTGGAGGAGAGGAGCACCCACCCACTCACATTAAGACCACCACTGATAGTGTATTATTTGGAGTACAGGTCAACAGGAGAAGGACTGAATGCAGTTGAACAAATCTCACCTTGCTGATGGGTTTCCTGGTGGATCTGGGGAGAAAACTTTGGAACAAAACTTAGAGTAATTGAGAATGCTGCTATCCATGTCTTAAATATGGAAACTGAATTCATCCCTCAAAAGACTTTTATGAGGTCACTGTGTGCACATGCTTATTGACGTCTTAAGCTATGGGTGGCTCGTTCTGCATCTGTCTTGAAGCATCTTAAAGTACTGTGGTGTCACTCAAGTGTGTGTCTCACCCTGCAAATCAGGAAGCTTCTGGGATGTAAATAAAGCTTTAACATTGTGGTTGAGTGAGAGAGGATATTCGTAGTCAGGCATTATAAGTCGGTCACTTGATTTTGAATATGTCATGCATATGAGTATAATCATCCCTGATTGGTTGTATTCCTTATGCTAAGCAAAAAGAAGAAGCACCAAAATATCCTTTGCTGATGGACGGGGTGAAGCAAACAGACAATGGCTTCCTTCAAAGTCAACTTTGGAATTCATGGCTCATACAATATTTCAACTCGGAGCTTACTGGTGTCTGCTTTACTCTTCCAGCTCTCAGGATAAATGATACCAGACCTGTCCATAATACAAACTTCGGGAGTGAGTTTGAGGTACAAACCTACAACCCCATTGGTGCAACAAAAAGGAAAATGGCATAACACATGAGCAGGCTATGGGTTGCAACCTCTGAGTATCTTGTCCCTTCTCATGATGAAACTACCCTGAGATCCATACTATGGAACCACCTCTTTATAGAGGTTCTTCCCCTTTTCAATATGTGCCCAAATCCCTATCTGCTCCCAAGTGGCAGTTACAAGAGCAAGTTGTGTTTATATTGGAAGAAATGCAAGATGGGAATGGTCTACAGCAGATATGAGGAACCTATGGTCCTCCAAATGTTGTCGGACTCTACTCCTATTAGCCCCAGCCAGCATGTCCAGTGGTCAGGGATGGTGGAAGTTGGAGTGGTCCAACAACATGTAGAGGATCGCAGGTTATCCATCCTTGACATTGAGGATTGCTGTGAATAGGTTGAAAAGCCTGACCAATCATATGTGCTGTCAACATATGTTGACACTGAGTATAGAAATAAATTATTGCTGAATTACATTACAAAGTCAGATTAGCTGACAGGGAGCTAGAAGACAAATGAGCCGTGGCTTCTCTATTTCTAAACGTGCATGGAAAACTGCATCTGGCAGCCCCTCTGCGAAGTTATAGGCTACAGCAATCATTCTATCCCCTCCATGTTTCAATTGAATCTAGAATACAGCCCAGTTTGAATTAGTGCTGTGCTAAAACCAGCTCCCTGATTTCTCAAAGTTTTCAACCTCTGTGAATAAGGCTTCTGGTTGTTGTTTTCCGCCTCTTTATCCAAGACATTTTAGAAATTTCTTCATATTCCCAATCGGCTTGGGTAGTGTGTGTGTTTTTCTTTCCATTAAACATGTCTGCCATCTCCCTGATCTGAACTCCCTGCCTCCACATTGCAGGAGATATTCCATGACACCATCCCTAAGCCTTGATGGAAGTATGTGAAGCCAGGTAATTGGCCATCCAGTGCCTTTTGTTTTTCAGTGGTTTTGTTTTTCTAAGTGAAGCCTTTTACCTTAAACTTTCCACACTGATTTTTTTTTAAAAAAAAAACAATACGACTGATTTTCAACATTACAATGACATGAATGTACATTTATATGTTCAAAACCAAACTGACCAAGCAATAAAATATTGAAATGACGACAATGGTTCTACTGCAGTTATTTCACACCAATGTTGGGGAGGGTCGGGAGAGGGTAGTTGAAGGAAGAGGCATTTAGGTGTATTGATTGGCTTACCTATATCATTCTCCCACACAGCATGAAATGACGTATAGAGCCGAGTCCCTTTTCTGTGGACAGTCTGCCAAAGGCACTCACTCTTGAAAAGCATCAGAGGCCTGAGCTCACCCAGTTGTCTGAGATTTGGGGCACAATTGACAGATGTCATGAGGTTTTCAGAGAATGGAGGCATCTGGGAAGACTGCAGAAGGAAGGAAATTCAAAAGTATCCTTGGCCACCAAGATAAACCCTGCACCCCAACCGCAAGAATGTCACCAAACGTTTATCTCCTGTATCATAATAAAACAACGTTTCTTACAAAGTGATGGAGAGTGGCTGAAAAATTGCAGAAGTAATTTTCAGCACTCATTTGAATGGCTGATAGGCTATTGTGACTGGTGCCCATTGGGCAGAAAACAACAGTAGGTGGGGTCAGATCCAATGAGAGGCTGAGAACTGTGCTGAGTCCCAAAAGGGCAATGCTGAGACTAAGGATGGAGAAAGCAGCAAGAAGGTAGGCAATTGGGGACTGCCAGGGTAGACTGAGGTTGACAGGGCACCACCCCTTTTGCCTCAATAGACCACCTTCACTGTGAATAGGGTGCACCAAGCACCCCACTCCTCGTGGACTAATCCTAGGACTCCTCCCTGCCTTTGGCTGAATGCCATCACAAACCATGCAGAGCAGAGAAGTCACAGCGTTCTCTGGGTGGGCATTGCTCCCCGCCTGCAATATTGCCCCCAATTTTTTTGTACATATCTTGTTGCAGTAATATTACGTATTTTGCCAGCAATCATAATTGGGCTGAGTTGATGCTCTTGTAATGTTTTGGTTTGAAATCAGACTAATGGCAAGTATGTGCTGCTTTCCTTTGTGGCGCTGCTGAACAGGTGGCCGTCCAAAGGGTCACTTTGTATATTTAGTATCTGAAACTTGATCGAGACCGAATCTGATTGGCTGCCCCAAGAACATCATAATTTAGGAGCTGATGCATCAGATGAATGCTGCTTTTGCCCAGCGTTTCTCAGGAGGGAGGACAGTTGGAGAGGCTTTGCTGCTAAGGAAATTTATTTAAATATTGCTGGTAAGTTCATTTTTAAAATGTGGTTTCGTTTTCTATAGAATTTGTCTTGGCCAACTAGCCAGTTTGTCTCTTCAAAGATTTTGTGGCCTGTTGGGACTTCCATCAGAATAAGAGCTAATAAACATTTATTTTTCGAGCATCTGTTTATTTTCAGTGAGGCAAGTCAGGAAGGGATTGTATTGGATAAGGTTTTACTGAGGAGAGATGAGGTCCTGACTGTGTAATCTGGGGATGGTGAAACATAGGGACTTGGTAGATTAATGTTCTCCTATTTAAGTAGCTCTTGTGCTTTATTTCCTCAGAATTTTGGCGAGTTTTGTTGGTGAAGCACCACTTTTAAATCTTATTTTATTCTACCTTTAGTGAAGAAAATTGGCACTAGGAAGGGACAGTGTCTAAAGAGCCTATATTTAACCCACAGTACTGGATTGCCACTTGCCTCAGAAGGAATTGCTGTTTAGCTAGCTAAACAAAACCAGCCAATCGCTCTGAGGTATTAACTTACATGGCAAATATATTTGAACTAGGAAGCAGCTGTTGCAAACCTTCATGTCCTTGCCCGTGTTAGAAAAAGGGGCTGCAAACCCAGGGCACCGCAGGGCCTGCTGAATTCACAGTTCTAATGGATTCATTCATTCATTTTATATTTCCCAGGTTTGAGAGGAAAAATACATAAAGAAAAGAGGCACAGAAGCAAACAGTCCTTAAAGGCCAATGGTGGGAAGACAGAAGTTAACTTCATTAACTTAAGGTCATTTGAAATACATTGCTGAATTTGCACGTGTGCTGAAATTAGACTATTGTTAAAACAGCCTTGCAAGTAAGACCAAAAAAGTTATTTGTTCATAAAAACAACTGGCTACCATTTATATTGATGTAAATGATGGTGTGGCATTGATGGTCTGAAAGAAGGAAGCAGGCTGGGAAGAAAGAACTAACTCTTCTAGTTTAGAAAAGCCGCTTTGACTAGCCACCTGCAGGCGACTTATGTTCGCCCTTGGTGACTAGGCAGGAGGCTTTTTCTAAGCTTGTGTAACATTACTGGATAGGAGAATTCTCCACTCTTAAGGCCTACATCTCAAATCTTTAGCAATCATATTTGACCTCAGTAATAATAATAATAATAATAATAATAATAATAATAATTTCATTATTTATACCCTGCCCATCTGGTAACATCATGTTCTGTGACACTTATTTTCTGGTTGCTGGAGATAAAGTTCAAAGCATTATGGCTGTAATCCCATGGATCAGAACTGCATGTGATATTTCCACCCAGAAAAGATTAATGCGGATTAACCACTGCTGGTGTTTTGTCTTGTGCTGGTAGCTGCTGCCAGCAGAGTGGTGCCAATTGTTTCTCCCCTCCTATAAGCTCTTGCACAAGGTAACAGATGCATGCCTGGGAATTGCTACGGGTGTGACTGAAAGTTTCCCACCAGTTCTTCAAAATAGAATCACATTTATTACATGGGATGCTCTGTTTGGCCAGAAACATACTTCATAACAGCATCTAACTTATTTTCCATGTCACAAATGTCCTAGTCACAGAAGAAAATAGACACAATTTTGAATTCACTTAGTTAGCTCCACATACTTGCTTACTGACATTCTAACAGATTAGAACTAAGTACTAGGAGAATCCTCCAGTTTGGACACCAAAAAAGCCAGTGTGATTTAGCTGGACCTAGTACCTTTTGGCCATGAAACTCATTGGGTGACCTTGGGCCTAGCTAACTTGAACAGTGAAATTCTGTTGCTGACTTATATAGCAGCCCTCTTGAGTGAAGAGGGCAGTGGCATCATATCTGCAAGTCCCATCCCAGTGTCTTCACACTCACAGGAGACTTTTGAAAATTGAGTGAGAAGATCTGAAGTAAGCTTTTAGTTATATTCAACTCAATGCAGTTAAAAGCTTTGATGTGATTGGGAATCCTGCATTATCAGGGTTCCTTACTGTGTTGGAGGTTTCTAAGTGCATTTAGCTCTATGTGCTTAGAACTCCTCTTTGAATCTTTCTGTCCAGTGTTGGGGTGCAGCACACAGGATGCAGGTTGGGGGACATGTCCCCTACATACCTCTTCTCCATCCCATGTTGCTTGTACTCTTGAACAGGCCAAAAAGTGAACGGTAACTTTCATAATTCAACTTAGTAGCATCAGAAACATGCAAGGCTGATGTATGGAAAGAGGACAGAGTTTCAACAATTAAAAATTGGTTGCCTAGAGTTGGGGTGGGCGAACTTCAGGCATATGAGGTCCACTGTGTGTTGGGTTGGGTTTTTTTACTAGAACCCAAGATCTACCAACCATATGCAAAAAAAATAGGGAGGGATTAAACTAATGAGTTGTGTCGGTGGAAACCCTGTGCAAGGACTTCTGCTTCCACAGTGGGGCTTCCTTCCCCTGAACCCCTAAAATTGGGAGAAGCCTTGGAACAGTGTGTAGGGGTTGGGGAGAGAGGGGGGTTGTTCTGTCTGGCAAGCCAAAATGCTTGCCTTGATGGAACAATCGCCTTAGCACGGTGTTGAATTCCTCCCATGTTGTTCAAATGAAAGAACAGAGTGTACATTCTAAGCCTAGGAATTTGCTTTCAGTACCAAAACCAAACTGAGCTCACAGTCCATTTGCACAAAAGTCCCCTCCTGATGAGCTTTCTTCATTTCAGGCACCTCATTTGGGGGTTGGGGTGGAACTCACTTTGTTATTGCTGTTGTTGAACCATTGTGCATCAAAAACAATTGCCGATCTACTACAAATCACCCAGAGATCTATCTGATATGCTTTCTCCCCAGTGCTGATACAGACTATGAGATATAGCTATAATTGAGAAAATTATATAGAAGGAAGAACTAAGGCAATCCAGTGTCTAATTTTAAAAACAATTATGTTCTTCTATATAGTTTTGGAAAGAAGTAATTGTATGGTTTGGAAACTAAGTAGAAAGATGCTTTGCAATATTGGCCTCAGTCAACCAATTTCTGCTCAAAGGAGACCCACTGAAATTAATGGACCTAAATTGATCACGCCTATTCATTTTAATGGGTCCGCTACGAGTAGAACTAACATGGGATCCAACTAGTAACTTTTTTTTTTTTGCAATGATACCATATTTTCTTCCTCCTCTTCCTCTCTCTCATAAGATACTGTATATTTATATTAGTATGATATTTTAACAGCATAACAAAATCCATGCATATCCTAGTTTTGAGTGGTATCCAACTAACAAGTCTCATCAGGCAAGGATTTACACTTGTGCAATGGAGCTTTTCCCCCCTCCTCATCTTGTGTGTGCCCTGTAAATCTGTTCTGGGGGTTTAGGGAAACCCCTCAAAGAGATTTAGAGGGTGTGCAAGAGGAGGAGAGGGGGACAGGGGTAAATACTTGCGCTGATCGGTTCATTATTTGGATGCCTCTCTTTGATTGCTAATGCTCTGTGGCACTGAGTTCATTGCGCTGATGTTCATTTTTCCACCTCTCTTGTGGCCAGCGAGTAGGGGGAAAAACACTCTGCAAAGATGGAAGAAGAAGAATATGAGGAGGTTGTGGAGGTAAGACCCCAAACATTTTGACTTCCTGAATTCTTTTGTCTCGAGAAATGTGGGTTAAGTTATTGCTTAGAGGAAATACCAACAACTAATAGCAAGACAGGAACCTGAGATTACCGCTTCTAAAATGTGACTGTCTCCAGAGTCAGTATTCTGACTAGCCATTTTTTGAAGTATATATCTGCATATGTATATGGCTGAGCTCTTGCAACTGAGAAGAAAATTCAGCATGAGAAGAAAATGATGGCAATGATGCCCATCTTTATTACCTCACCAACCCTTAGCCTTCAATCTGAGTTAAATATTTGGAAAAGTTCTATGTAGTTGATCATGGAATTCCCATTATTTAATGATATTATTATTGAACAAAATGGGCATTAAGGTCAGTGATCTAGTTTGACCATGGCTATTTGTTCATAGGCAGCAGGATTGTGGCTGCCTATCAAGGGCTTCCTGGATCTTTATGTAGCTTTTTAAAATCAACTCCCAGCCATGAGTTGCAAACAACACCCATATGCAAACTCTTTGTAATCACTGGGTTTTCTCAATGGGTGTGTTTGAGAAAGGAAACATAGTTCAGAGGTAGAGCATGTGCTTTGTATGCGCAAGGTTCAAGGCCTCTCTAGGTAATAACTCCTATCTTAAACCCTAGAGAAACCACGGCTAGATAGCATAGACAATAAATGAGCTCAATGGGCCAAGACAGCTTCCCAAGTTGTTTTTGACTCAATGTCATCTAATACATATGAGCCATGACTACTACCCACACTGTGCCAACAATTGGGGATTGAAGCTCACTGTACATATTGCCTGTGAGTTTGGATATGTTGTATAAAGGTTTTATAGGGTTGTGTCCAACTATGTTATATTCAAAGTAGACCTGTCAAAATCAATGGGCATGACTAACTTAAGTTCGATTATTTCAGTGTGTCTACTCTGCATATGACTTAGATACAAGCCAGTCAATTCTGCTGTAATAGTATTATCTATTGTATGTTATCGATGACAAGTGTCACAATCAAGGGTATCTTTGACCATAATATTTTCCTTTGTTGCAGTGGCAAAAGCTGTTGTATTTTTTCACATATTCATACCTACCATGTCATAATATCTGGTATTCCTGTCTGTTCTCTCATCACTGTGTGTTTCTCATTAGACTAATAATTGTTCTCTATTTCACAGTGTCATTTTTAATTGACTTTGAATTGTGCCTATGTGGGCTTGTTTCTCCAGATGTCTGTCTGTCTGTCTCCCCCCCCCCCCATCTTTCTTGAGATATTAATAGCTGGACTAAAACATTATAAATAAAATGGCAACAATTGCATCTGGTATTAGTTTAAAGCTGCATAGCCCTTTCCAGAAACATTAAAAATAGCTCTGGTCTTCATCATTGCTTGCCAGTTATACATTACTCTCATGTTTTAACTCTGGGCGGAACAGATTCATGTTCAGAAACAAATTTAACATATTGCTGAGCAATGAAGCATTTGCTCTCAAGGAGCCAAAATCCAAGGGCATGTCATGGATGATTCTTTGCGTGAACATTTTGTTTGGGACATCTGGCTCTACTGGTTTATGCAGAACCTGTAGGTCAGAGATAGAAAACCTTTCCTCTTAGTAAAGGGCCTATGCTACCAATCTGAAGCTGGCCAGTAGACCACAAGGAAAAATGTATGGTTGTGCTCCTATGATGGCACACATATAGTTTCTCACAAGCTCTCTGACAACTACATGCACATCTGCTTATGAATGCACATGCCTATGCATATATTCTCATTTATAAATAGAATTAGTACAGCATTCCTACAGGCACATGCATACACAGTGAAGCTCTCTTCCCTCTCTCCATCTACATTCTCTTTTACTGCCAAGTACCATTGGCAGGCTGTGAAGAAAAAGCCAGGGGGAGAATTCACTCCGTCTGTTCTTGTAACCCACCCAGGCACACGGTGGCATTTGCAGCTTGGGAAACAAGCACATTTTTCTTCTGGAACAAAGTTATTTGCAAAAGCATTCATCAGCTGCTGGTGTTGGCAATGGTGGACTCTGCCTTTAGGTGGCCAGTATCTTCAGACTTCACCTTGGGCTAATGTGGTCCATGGAAATGTGAAGGGCCATAATTGGACAACGAGTCTGAGATTCTCCATCCCTGCTCTATATTCAATTTTTGGGGGGGTGGGTGGGGGCTTTTAAGATAAGTTTTTTAAGACTTTCTATATCAAAGAAGAACAAAGAAACAATAAAAACTCACAGCATATAAATCTATACATTTGGTTGCAGCAAGCACACAAACCAATTGAATCAACAATAGAAAAATCACTCATAATTTGACAATCCATAAGACACAAATAATGAATAATGAATGTTCAGTTTGATGTAATGCGATTTATAATACTGAGAGCAAGTATAGTCCAGTAGAGAGGCATCTGGACTTAGCTACAAGTCTAATAATCTATTTATATCTATATCAATTTAAATGCGGGTGACCATGTCATACTATGGATGAGAGATACAAAAATAGATCATAGTGGCTCTTGCGTCATCTATAGTATATCATCAGCTATGCCTCAGTTTCACCAGAATATACCATACATGAAATGATACGAATACCTTTAAAGATGTGTGGTGATTCTCGATGAACACTCTTGTGATATCAAATGTAGTTTGAAACTGTGATGCACTGAGATGTTGATTAATGTAAGCCCTATCACTCAAATGTCTGAGAAGATGCTGGTTGCCACTATCAGTGATAGGTTTTATCTTGATAATGCTGTGGATCAGCTTTGGGAAATAATTTTGAAGGATCTTTTAAGAGTTAGAGCAGGCCCATCAGCAATATGTATACAAATTGGATTTTATACACCAAGACAGAAGTTATAAATCAGCAATACTTGCGACAATAAAACAAATTCAGTCCTAGGGTTGAATGCTGTTCCGGTTGACAAAAACATGTTCCAGTTGAGCATTTTTGGCTCTTTCGGATCTTTGTTCAGTTTTGGACATACTTGACTGACTGCATTTATGAGAGTCCACACTCCAAACTACTCTGATTCTATGTTGGTACTATGGAATGCAAATGAAAATGCAGACTAGAGAGCTGTTCACATGAATAGGCGTTTGGACCTATATAATCTGCACTGGGTAAGCTTTGAGTAAGGTAAAGGTAAAGGGACCCCTGACCATTAGGTCCATTCGTGACCGACTCTGGGGTTGCGGCGCTCATCTCGCTTTATTGGCTGAGGGAGCCGGCATACAGCTTCCGGGTCGTGTGGCCAGCATGACTAAGCTGCTTCTGGCGAACCAGAGCAGTGCACGGAAACGCCGTTTACCTTCCTGCCAGAGCGGTACCTATTTATCTACTTGCACTTTGACGTGCTTTTGAACTGCCAGGTTGGCAGGAGCAGGGACCGAGCAATGGGAGCTCACCCCGTCGTGGGGATTCGAACCGTTGACCTTCTGATTGGCAAGTCCTAGGCTCTGTGGTTTAACCCACAGCGCCACCCGCGTCCCTTGAGCTTTGAGTAGTTGTTGGCTAATTGATTTCTCTCACAGTTTTAGGGTAGCTCTTTAGCACGAAGAATGACATACTGATAGTACTAAAGGAATTTGGGCATGTTACTATTGGGATCATTTCCAGGGGGATTGCCTAGAAGTTGTGATTAGATGTGGTTAGGTTAACAAGATTCTGGAGGCCATGGTTTCTATTTTATTAAGTCTATGCAGTAAGGATATAGTGCTTAAATTTTACATGGTGGGGCCTGATTCTTTCTTCACTGTATGGACAATAGAATACTCCAGATACATTTCCAGTTCATGATTAATCTTAGGGGAGATCAACCATACACCTTTTCCCTCATGAAATCAACATGTTGATTTGGGCCTTTCAAAGGTTATTGCAGTTTCCAGATTTAAAACCTTCGCCAGCAGTCGGTTTTGCCAGAGGGTCATTTTAAGGAAAAGGTGGAAGTGGAGTAGGCAAGCAAGCCCCAATACCAGTCCCACCTCATCCTTTTTATTTCTGGGCTGGCAAATGGATGTTGAGGCTGAACCTTTGCAGATACTGGATTTGTTCCATATGAAATATGAGTCCCTGATCCCTATGGGAACTCAGTTCAGGTCTGACACAGCCAGCTGCAATACTGGATACTTCATGAAGTTTTAATGGGATTAGTTCACAACATACGTAGGAGAAATGAATCAAAGGTAAGAATACACCTTTAGGCTCATTGATCATTCATCCTGACTGTTTGCAGGGAGATTAGATGACACCAGCTATTTACTGAACATTCATTCTGATTTGTTTGTGGTTAGGTTGACTCACATTGCATCAAGCAAGGGTTATCTCACACTATCCCGTGCATTTTCCTGTCACTTTCTTTATTACAAAAAAGACCAATTGGGGCAAAGGGATTGAGTTTGTGGCTCAAGAGCTCTAAACCAACTTCGATTGTGCAACCTGCTGGTATGTTTTCCTGACTATTTCCAAGAGCTGACATTTGAATCTTTCTGTGAAATACGTCTTCCTCCCCATTAAAAAAACTAGTACCCCATGGGAAATGGGGCTTCAGCTGAGTGTATGCGTATAGGAAACTCTGCAAGTGTAGCTACAGGTATACAGTCTTGGGTCCTTAGATGGGGCTCTGTATAGTGTCCAAAACCTAAGCTGCTGGGAGACAAGGTATTTCACACTTGCTACAGCCTTTTGCATATTGGTTGAGGGTGATCTGACCTTGAAAACCTACTTATGTTCATGAATTGCTCTTTGCTGCGGTGAAACGAATGTTTGTAAACCTTCACCTGTTCCTTTGCTGGTGGGAATCTTCAAGAATTTTCCAGCAGGACGTTACCTCTACTACCAAAACATTTCTTCAGCCCTACTTTTTATTCTTTGAGTCAAAGAAAAAGATGTGTCTCTTTATGAATGATATTGTGAAAAATAACAAGCTCTCTCCTTTGTTTATAGTACTACATTGAAGAGGAGGTCATTGAGGGTGAACCGGGAGAGGTAAAAGCCTCTGTTTTATGCGCAAACCCCTTGTTTCGTTATTTTTAATGCTTTTCCAGGGTTTTATGTGTTCCCACATAATAACCCACTAGGATGTGAAATTTATCCAGTACCCCATAGAACTGTGTGACCAATGACTTAATCAAGAAATATGGCTTGATTATTAACGCAGAGTATTAACACAATATTCAAAGAAGTACTTTTCTCCCCTGATGCTGTGTGGATGGCATTAATTTGCAAAGGGCTCTAATGGCATTGTATTCTTTTGCTCCTGTAGTTGTTATTATGCTCAGTGCTTTGTACGCTATTAGACTGGGTTTTTCTTGCTTCCATTTGGATGGATGCAGATTCAGAGTACAATCTGCATCCCAGAAAAATCATTAGCTAATTTTTCATGGGCTTTAGTGGTTATGACCATACCTCTCACATTGATATAATGATAGTGGTGCTTCAGTTTACAGAGAACAGTGAACAGTATTCCTTAAGAACCACGAAATGAAAAATGTAATTTAAAAGAGGAATGGAATAGATTCAAAATAAGAGATGTACCAAAGTCTTCTTCCTGCCTACTTTTATACCTGTCCACATCAGTCCTGTATCCATTCATTGTGTGGTGTCATCCATTTTCATCATGCACACCCCAATCTTACGTTCCTATCTTTTGTTTCTTGTTTATATGATGGCGCATCTTCATGATCTGCAGAATTTATAAAAAAAATTGATTTAACCGATTCTCCAAATGTTTCTGTTTTAAATCTTTACAAGATGAAATATTTCTTCAGGCTTTCAGTAACATGTGGAGAGGGTGGAAGAGTTCTGCAAGTAAAACAGAATCTATAAAATAAGAACAACACAAAATAAGCTAATATGCATGGAAATTTCTCCACTTACAGAAAGCTGTGTAGCTTATACAGGGTAGCTGAATCTGCCTGAGATGTTATCCTAAAGCAGACATGTTTTTATAATCCACTGCTAGCTGCACCGATGTTATTTTTGTTTCCTATGATGGGTTGGCACTTTTAGAAAAAATAAAGTATTTTATAAAAAGTTTAACAATAGATACTTAAAATAATTTCTGAAATTTATTTTATTGCTGTTTTTATTTAGAATTTAACCATGTTTAAAACATGAGTAAGCAACAACAACAAAAAGCTAATATGTTGTGTACTATATATACCTATCACATTCAGGTAAATTATATATATGCTGCTTCAGTTTTATGAAGTAAAGTTAGCCTTATACATTTTTTTTTTAAAAAAATGACCTCATATACATCTTGCAGAGACACTGATTATTCTTGTTTAGCGATTCTCTGATCATGTATTCTGGTGTAATCTCACTCATTTTAATCTTATTAAAGGTTATTCCAAAGTATAACAGTTTTAAGGGTGTTTCTGCCCTCTGAGACTACCCCATCACTGATCCACATTCAAAATTCCTCTTGACGTCAGTGGGAGTTCTCTGTGTGCAATGGTGGTGCGAAAAACTCTTATGAAATCCAACCCCGGCGGTGAATAACCAGAAACCTTTATTTAGAAAACAGTCAACCTTTTGAACAGCCAACCTGTTTCTCATGGAAACAGCTTGGGTGATGTGTGTCATGTTAATATAATAAGCACATTAAGGCATTCCTCAAATGGAAAGGGGACTTATGTTGGGGGGCCAATGTAATAGTAATAATAATAATAATAATAATAATAATAATTTAATTATTTATACCCAGCCCATCTGGCTGCAGTGTCATACCTCATTGTGTCCTGCACCACAGCATTGCTAACTCATGGCTGATGCTTCCCATCAGTCCTATCTGACACATTCACACACAGAATGTGAATCAAAATATTTGTGAATACCCTGAAAATTCTAGCAGTGATCTCTGCAGTCATGGTGATAGATTCTGCAGCTTCTGAGTGAATTGACCCTACAAAAGCTATTGCAAATACACTGTCCGGATAGGGTGGCCACTTATAAATCTCCCTACAAAAGAACAAATGCACCACCATAAAAGAGGGCAAAAGGGCACCTATTTGAATAATATTTGCATATGCTAATTTATATGTGTAAATTTGATGCAAATTCAAAAAATAATTACT
Source organism: Podarcis tiliguerta (assembly GCF_965153285.1). Lineage (NCBI taxonomy): Eukaryota > Metazoa > Chordata > Lepidosauria > Squamata > Lacertidae > Podarcis > Podarcis tiliguerta. Next base: position 34,524,520 of record NC_139534.1, read on the forward strand.
GCAATTTAAATAGAAAAGAATAACATCTCACCACTGTGGGGAAGATTGTGACCGGGTGACCTGTGCAGATGCTAACTCAGGCGTCCTCAAACTCTGCCCTCCAGATGTTTTGAGACTACAGTTCCCATCATCCCTGACCACTGGTCCTGCTAGCTAGGGATCATGGGAGTTGTAGGCCAAAAAACCACCCCGGGTGTCATCACTGAGGGGGGTGACATTCGGTGCGCTGCCCGCCCGTGACTCCCAAGCCTACCCCAAGCCATTTGGGGAAGGGGCGGAGCTGAGCTGCCTTGCCGGTGGCCTTCCCCCTTCATTCTGACAGCTCAGGGGAGGCTTGGGAGTCACAGGTGGGTGGCGCGCCGTTGCCCCCCGCTCCTGGCCTGCTTCCTGGGGGGGGGGGAGCCTCCCCCAAGCTGTCAAAAGGAAGAGGGAAGGGAGGAAGGCAAAGCAGTGTGGCTCCCTCCCTCCCCCCACCCAGGAAGCAGCCCCCCATGCGCCGCTCGCTTCGTCCCTCTGGGTGTCTTGTCCCCTGGGACGCTCGCTGTGGGTAGCGCCTCCCTGAGACACACACTCTGCCCCCTGGGACTCTTGCCCTGCCTCTGTGGCCCCACCCCCAGGTGCACAGCATGTGTGCCACTCCGGGGGCTGGAGCAGCTAGCTCCGCCTCTGAGTGCAACACCTTTAATTTCAGCAGCATGCACCAGCACACTGCTTGTTTACATTAAACCATGGTTTGTTCTAACTATAATTTAATGTGACCTGAGGACCAGGCCACTGTATATTATAGAAACTTTAAAATAAATAAATGAAGAGGAGATAAAAGTTTGGTTGGTTGCAAGTTGCTTTGAGCTGCCCTGGGCGAGAAAAAGCGACTAACAAATTTAATAATAAACCATAAAGTGATGGTAGTAATAAAAGGTTCTGCAGCTATTCCAATGTGCTAATTGAAACCCATAATACTTCCCCCACATTCCTAGATAATTACGGAGATCACGGAGACAACATACACCACTGGATCTGGTCCTCGCACAGTAACCACTACACAGCATACTACTGAAACCATGGACACCACTCAAAAGGCCTCTCCTCCTGTCAGAAAAAAGGTGGTACGGAAAAAAGTGGACACGTCAAAGTTTATGACACCTTACCTGGATCACAGTTCGAAAATGCAAAAGCTCTTCAGTAATGTAAGTCAAAAGTTGTTTCTAGCATCTCCCGTTTGAAGCAATTGAGTCCCAAGTTTGGCTAAGTCCAAACTTTGAGAGGTTTTATATTTGCGTTGTACATGGTTGTTGTTTTTTTTAAAAAAACCACTCAGTTGTTTTCAATTTAGAAATCTTTGCTTGTTATTTTTTAATGAATATTATAGCTAGCAACATTACAAATGATGCTCACCTGTTATTTTCAGTGTAGTAAATATTGGTAACCATGATTTATCCACTCTTAAGAGTGTGGAAGGAGGGAGGAGGTCTGGCCTCCCCTCCACAGAGCTAATTTCAAAATAATATTGGCATCCGCACAACATTTCTATCCCTGCCATAAAGCCTAAAATTTGATGAACAAAATTAATTTCTGCCCCCCAGAGCACTGCTTAGGGAAATAGAAGACACAGGTTGCTTCTTCCTGCTTTAAACCATCTTTCACACTAGGCTTGTATTTCTCTCCTTGGGGGTACATAGAATGTCTCTATAAATACCACTTAAAATCTTCAGGTGAAAGCATTTCCACATCACAGTTTCCAGAGGATTCACAATAAGAGCTTGATAGCATGTTGACTCTGTCTTCATTTTGCTCTGTTTTCCCTTCCAGAACAAGTACAAAGAGAAGTTTGAGAAGGAGAGAGGGAAGCCATATGCAATCACAAGTGACACCCCTGAACTTCGAAGGATCAAGAAAGCCCAGGACCAGCTCAGTGAGGTAAGTGCCAGGGCTGTCAGAGCATTTGAGCAGTGAGCTGTGCCTCTCTGAAGCTATTTTAATTCTAGTGAGGAAGGCAGGAGCCACACGGATAAAGTTACAGTAAGCCAATCTGGAACCTTAGAAGAAATGTTGCTAAGATTCTTGGCATAGCAAAATGCAGACTCGGCATCAAGCTAGAAATTCTAGGATTCAGATTAAATGCCTAGATACCTGTGAGTCAAGGAGGGAGGAATAAAAGCTTTTTTGACCAGCGACACCCACAGACCCACCCACCCACCTACAAACATACACATGTTCTTATTCAATAAAGGAAATGTGTGGACATCGAGGCACTGTGGTCCAAGATTGGCAAACACAGGCTGGGTGCTGATGTTCACTCAGATAACTCACCTGTATTGAGATGCACATTCATACCTGGGCATCTCTGATGAAGCCTCCACTTTCACTTAAAGGTATAGTTGGAAGTGGACATTTCCAGGTGCTTAAAATGTCCACGCTCGTAAAACATGGTGATGCATGTATCTGTTTTTGTTGTTGTTTTAGTTTTATTGAGTTATATTGCAAATACATACAGATCAAAACTTTTAAACGTGAAAAGAAGAAAAATAATTTTAAAAGGTTACAAAGAACAAAAAAAGAAAAGAAAGAAGAAAAGCAGAAATTTAAATAAATTACATAAACTAATACAATTAAATCTTAATGAAGATAAGAAAAAATCATAGATGGAACAGCGTTAATTCATAAGACTTTGCAAACCAAATACATACACTTTAAACAGTTACCTCTTACATATCGTCTGTTTTCCTAAGAAGCTAACACTTCTTAGGTATTTCATTTTTCATATTCTTTTGTTCTTTGGACTTCCGTCAGTCTCAGGACACTTTAATTCCTAATTAAAACCAACTTACCTGTATTTCAGTACATCCCTCATCTTGGTATCAGGGAGCTTTTTACCTTTGCAATGTTATTCTAGAAACATGTATCTGTTGTATATGCTGTTAATTATGGGTTCCCTATTCTGTATATATGGTTTCTGTAGGTTAAATATCGCATGGCTGGTGAAGCGGCAAAGACTAACTGTCACGTGGATGGACAAGCAAGAGACATAGAACACGCAAAGAAGGTCTCCCAGCAAGTTAGCAAGGTAAGTCTGAAAAACAGGAAGGGGGCAGATATGGTAAATCTCTCTGGGGAGTAAATTCCACATTTGTGAAGCTGCCACTGAATTTATTCTTCTTCTTTAGGGGATATTTGGCTGTAAAATGTCCAGAGCATAGGCTTTAGGTGAACAAACAGAGGTGCTTCCCTTAACCTTGCCGGTTTGTCTCTCTAGGTGTTATACAAACAGAACTGGGAAGAGAATAAGGAAAAGTACCTGCTCCCCCCTGATGCTCCTGAGTTTGTGCAGGCTGTAAAAGCTTCCGAAATGTACAGCAAGGTAGGCCAGGGCCCGAAAGGCCCTGTATTATTTCCCCGTTCATTTGGTGCCTCCTTCATTCAGCTTATGTTTCCCAAATGGAACGTGTTGTTGCTTCCCTTCCTCTAAGAAACGATACACCGAAGACTGGGAATCGGACAAAGCATTATTCTACCCTTATGATGACAGCCCTGAACTAAGGAGAGTAGCACTGGCGCAAAAGTCCCTCAGTGATGTAAGTACCAAGATCCTGCTAGTGTGATGTGGACCTGTGTTGTTGGATAAGGGAGTCTGTGTTTAACACGCTTCAGGCGGCAAGCACTTGATAGGATCATTAAGATACTTTAGTCAGCATGAGGGTGTGGGTGGGTGTTCTCTTCCTAAGCTGAAAAGTAAGGATAACTTGTCCTTCAAGCAGCATGCAGCTGCAATCCTAAGCACTTTTGCTCCCTGACATTACTGAGACTTACTTCAGAGTAAACCTGCTTGGGATTGCCAAACGCTATAGAGCAGTGGTGCTAATTTGATTGCCTTTATTTTACTAGTGAGTGCAAGCTAGCTCCTCTGTGAATAGCCGTGTTAAGAGAAAGCAAGAGTGAATGTCTTCCTTGTTGTAACAAGCAAGTCTTGTCTGTCCCTGTTATTTCAGATTGTCTACAAAAAGGGGCACGATGAACGCAAAGCTAAATACACTTCTCTGCCAGACCCACCTGATGTGGAGCTTGCCAGGAAAGTGACCCGACAGCTCAGTGATGTGAGTATACTCTAGTGTTAATTCTTAGCATAGAGGACAGGGAAAATACCAAGTGCTGTAAAAGGCAAAGCTATGCTTACCACGTGGCCTTCTGCAGTCATTCTGGCCCCATCTCGATTTCCTGTTGAATCTTACCTTTCCCTCTCTTCCACCCTCTTTTTCCATAAGTGGAGACTGCTATTGTACTCAGGTCCTGCTTGCCAGCTTCCCATGGACTGTCCATACACCATATATTTAAAGTACATGACTATCACCAAAGAATCTTGGGAACTGCAGTTTACCCCAAACAGAGATACAATTCCCAGCACCCTAAACAAACAGTTCCCAGGGTGCTTTGAAGGAAGTGACGGTGTGTACCCAGCCTTGATTCACTACTGCGAGAACTTGATCTGATCTAGCAGGGTTTTTCTCATTTACATTAAGCATTAAAAAATAACTACCCATCTGATTCATGTTTGGTAGTACCACTGGTCCTGCTAGCTAGGGATGATGGGAATTGTAGTCCAAAAACAGCTGGAGACCCAAGTTTGGGAAACCCTGGTCTAATCCCATTTTGAATCTTTCTAAGTTGGTGGCCATCAGTACATCTAGTAGCAGAGAATTCCATAGTTTAACTATACGTTGTGTGAAGAAGCGTTTCTTCTTGAATATTTTACCATTCAACTTCATTATAAGAGCCTTGCTGGATCAGACCAAAGGCAAATTAGGCAATCTATTGTGTGAGGTAATTCAGTTATGGAAACCTCCGCTGAAGAGACCTAAAATGCTAAAAAAAATAAAAATAAATGTGCCTCCCTATTCCATTTCCATACAAAATAATGCTTCACAGACTTGGGAAATGTGACGGCAAACAGAATGCCCATATCTGATTTCATGCGTTGAATTAATTGCACAACTGATGAATTCCACAACCATGAAGCATGACTAATAAAGTTGATATTTAGGTATAATTAATCTAGTACCACGATGGAAAGAAGAGGGATGAAATTAATGTGGTCGTGTAATTTGTTGTAAATAGCCAGTAAATGAAACTCAGAACCAAAGCAGATTGTGATAACAAAAATAATGTCTGACCCCCTCATTTACGTTAGTCATGAATTGCTGCATTTTTCATTGTTCTCTTCCTTTACTGGAATGTCTCTTAATATATCTCACTACTGGTCTCTCTAATTTCCCCAAAAATTTACCTTTTAGGGATAGGATAGGCAACCAAAGGACCAGAAGTTGAGGGCAGGAAGATTAATAAGAGTAGTTTGGAAGCCAAGGCTTTTTGGTGGTGGGAGAATGAAAGATTATTGAGTTAGTGGGAAAGTGCTGTAGTTCAATGGTAGAACATCTTCCTTGCCTGCTGAGTTCAATCTCCAGCATCTCCAGGTATGACTGGGAGAGATCGCTGCCTGAAAACCCGGAAAACCACTGCCAGCCAGTGTAGACAAAACTGAACTAGATAGACTAGTGGTCTGACTCCATATAAGCCAGCTTCCTATGTTCATATGAGATCCTGGGGTTTTTGGTGACCCCCTTTCTTTCCTGTCTGTCAGCACCACCACTTATACAATTAGTGAGAAACTTTCATACGTCTATGTAGCCTTTTGTTCCATAAGGGGTACATTTTATATTTATTGTTATTCATTATCTTAGGGCCAATAACAGGTGTATAGATTCTACGTTACTGTGAAGATTTGATTGAATTCTCTACAAATTCTGGCTGCTACTGTAGCATACATGAAATGCAGCCAGGATTTTAATTGCAAAAGGTTGGAAAGGAGAAACTATCCCATCCAAATTAGACTGGCAAAATAAATTGAGGGAATATGCAGAACTAGCCAGATTATCAGCAAGGTTCCGAGATGTTACTGATGAAAAATTCAATAGGGAGTGGGATGTATACAGAGTTTATTTAAAAGAACATTGCAAAAATATAAATCCATTGGCAGATCTGGATTGACTTTCTGCATGTAATAGGAGAATCTCATAAAATTAATGTAATTGAAACAACCTAGAGGAGACAAAATTTAGCGTGCAGATAAAGAATATAATCTGGGAACCACAATGGGGGGACCGGAGATCATGTTGAATCCAACTACAAATTGTTACATGCAACAAGGACCAACTATGGAATGAATGTTTATTTTTATTTTCCCTTTCTGTGGATTACTTATGTTACACGGTTTTTAAAACCAATGAAGCAGGGAGAAAGAGAGAGAAAGAGAGAGAGAGAGAGAGAGAGAGAATTCTATACAAATTCAAGTTGAAGTCCCCTCACCTCCCAATAATGCTCAGGAGTAAAAAGAAAAACGGGAAACATTTAAGGGGATGTTGAAAAGTATAGTGGTTTCATAGCAGCTGTTATGAAACAAACATATTATAGGAGTTGATGTGATTCCTTTAGTTGGCTGTGCACAGTTCAATATTTGTTTTTGTTTTCTACAGCGCAACTATCATGAAGACTATGACAAGAAGATCAAGGGCAAATGGAGCCAAACTCCATGCTATGATGTTGCGGTTGCCAGAATGAACGCTGATATCTTGAGCCCGGTAAAAAATGTGTATTGCAATTCAGCAAATGAGTACGACTTTTGTGCTTTGATCATTGTGTTTCCGCGCTGCTTTCTAGATTCTCATTTCCTTTCCCAGTTAAATTCCAACTTAGACCTGTATTTTACTGAACTGAGTATAACTGTATTTTCTGCTCCCTACAGAGAAAATACCAAGAAAACTGGGAGAATCAGAAAGACCAAATCTACTTTATGCAGACTGAAACACCAGAGTATGCAGTTAATAAGAAAGCTGGAATTGCTGCCAGTAAGGTATGCTTAATATCCTCAGTACTTATTTAGATTGTGCCCTATCTGAAATACTTTAGCAATTTCCCAATCCGTATTTAAATAGGCATCCACTGTTATTCCCGTTTTGCAAGTGAAATGAATATTGCATCCATTTTCAACATGTTCAAGGCCTTTTGCTGCCCTAGGTGGAATGGGGAGTATTCTTGATTGTCTCTCTGTTTATATGCAGAAAGGTCAGCTTCTGTGGGCTCCCCTTGTATTGTGCTGCCCCAGATAGCTGCTTAATCTGCTTCTGTGGTCAAAGTCACCTTGCTGCTGGGCTCCGCAACACTGAGTAGTTGGCAATTCTCTTGGCTCTTAGTATTACTGAAGACACTGGGCACTGACAATACAATTTTTTGCCCATTGTTATCTTTCTCAAATTCCATAGCATAATTTCAGCACAATGGATAATACAGCCTGAAAAGTTTTTTTTTTAAACACGCACACAGAGCATCACTTGCAGGTATAACACATTTTACTTACATCACATGAGATGAGCACAAACAGCTGCTTGAATCACATAAGAAGTGCCAACTGTTGGCTGTAAATGGCACTAAATTTCTTAAGAGTCTTAGTTTTGCACTTTTCCCTCGCTGAAGAAGCTAAGTAAATTACTCAAACATATTTTACAAAAAGAATTGAAAGATAAGCAACACTATAAATAGTGCCAACCAGGAATTTAAGAGACTCAAAGTACACAAGTTTGGAAAAGTGAGTGTTTTTCTTCTTAATTTTGCTAGATAAAATACAAAGAAGATTACGAAAAATCCAAGGCTTCTACAGATTATAATGTGCTTCCAGCTACAGAGAACCCGCTGCTTAAACATCTGAAAGCTGCTGGAAATCTTGTGAATGATGTAAGTGTGGTTCGTTTCTCCAGGGATAATTTTGGCCAAGACCAATCAATAGTTTGTTGTAGCCATTCATTATTCAGAATTAGGACTCTTTTTATGGATTTGCTTTGCAAGCCTATGGATTTGCTTTGCAAGTTAGCTAGATCAACTGACTAACAATCTTTTATTGATTAAAAATGTGCCTCTGATTAAAACCTATCAAAAATTGTTAGCCACAATAGCTGAATGGGCTCTTTAGATTCAAATACTTTGGAATGCTAGTAGTTAGAGGACAAGAGGTGGAGAGAGATCTGTTGCCTTTATGGACAGATAGGAACAGAGGTGAAAGCTGTTCCCTAGTTCTGCTGGATCTCTCAGTGGCCTTTGATACCATCAACCATTACATCCTTCTGAACCATCTAGAGGAGCTGGGGACACTATTATGCGGTGGTTCCATTCCTTCCTCCTAGGCTGTGTTCAGAAAGTGGCGGTGGGGGATGAGTGTTCAGACCCCTGGGCTCTCACTTGTGGGGTGCCTCAGGCTCCATCCTCTCCCCCATCCTTTTTAACATCTACATGAAGTTGCTGGGAGAGATCATCAGGGGGTTTGGGCTAGGTGTCCGCCAGTATGCAAATGATACCCAGCTCCACCTCTCCTTCAAATCTGAACCAATGAGGGCAGTGAAGGTCCTGTGTGAGTGTCTGGAGGCAGTTGGCAGATGGATGGCGGCTAGCAGATTGAGGTTGAATGCTGACAAGACAGAAGTATTGTTCTTGGGGGCAGGGCAAGTGGAGAGGACTCCCTGGTCCTGAACAGGGTAACCGTGCCCCAAAAAGGACTCTCAGCTGTCCATGAAGGCCATCTGGCATGCAGGCTGAGATCCTACCTGCCCTCATACTGTCTCACCAGAGTGGTGCGTGCCCTGGTTATATCCCACTTGGACTACTGCAATGCACTCTACGTGGGGCTACCTTTGAAGGTGACTCGGAAACTACAACTAATCCAGAAAGCTAGACTGTTGACAGGGAGTGGCTGTCGAGACCATATACACTGAGTACGTTTCCAAGCACAATTCAAAGTGCTGGTGCTGACCTTTAAAGTCCTAAACGGCTTCAGCACAGTATACCTGGAGCATCTCTGCCCCCATCGTTCAGCCCAAACACTGAGGTCCAGCTCCAACAGCCTTCTGGTGGTTCCCTCACTGCAAGAAGGCAAGTAACAGGGAACCAGGCAGAAGGCCTTCTCAGCAATGGAGCCCTTCCTGTGGAACACCCTCCCATCAGATGTCAAGGAAATAAACAACTACCTGACTTTTAGAAGACATCTGAAGGCAGCCCTGTTTAGGGAAGTTTTTAATGTCTGACGTTTTATTGTATTTTTAATATTTTGCTGGATGCCACCCAGATGGGTGGGGTATACTACTACTACTACCACTACTAATAATAATAAAATAAAATAAATAATTAAATTATAGGACATCTCTGCTAACCACTGTTGCAAACAGGGTTCTTTGGTCTGATCCAGCAAGGCTCTGCCTAAATTCTTACCATCCTGGGTCAGAAAAAAAATGTGCATTTGAATCCTTCTCAGCAAATTTAAGGCAGCCCAAGCTTGCTAATTTAATGGCACCATGATGAGTGGAGGGAACCATGCTATTTGATGGGGGTCTTTTACAATATGGCTTTTCCTTCCACCTGACAGAGGTTATATAAGGAAGCATATGAAAAAGCGAAAGGAAGCAGCATTAATTACTGTGACACTCCCAAATATCAGATTGACAACGTTCTGAAGAACTTCAGCGATGTAAGTATGGCAGCAATTAAATAGTGGTCCCAATGAGACTTCCATAAACTGGTAAGTTTGTTGTAACTTCCGGCAATTCTCCTCCAGGTTAAATATAAAGAGGGATATCAGCAGAATATCTTGGGCCACTACATAGGCACCTTTGAGGACCCATATCAAACACACTGCATGAAAGTTGCAGCCATGAAGAGCGATGTAAGTATAGATTCCATTTCCTTATGCTGTCTTCCCCTGTTCAGATGAAGTTTCTGGTGGTTATTGATCCCTTGTGACCTTTCCTAGAAAAACTACAAAGCCGACTATGAAGAGGACAAGGGAAAGGGCTACTTCCCTCAGACCATAACTCAAGAATATGAAGCCATGAAGAAGTTAGACCAGTGCAAAGATGTGAGTATTTGCTTCCTATGGGATCTTACCTTCATCCTATCTTAGCTTATGCTACGTGATCAGGAATTTCAAGGAGTTCATGAAAGGAGCCGAAGTGTTTCCTTTTAAAATTTCTTACAGATTTTCCAGAAGCATGCAACATTTCAAATGCGTAAATCACAATTTAAAACACAGATGAATTAACAAATATACATCTATGTTAACATATATACACAAGCCAAAGATCAGGCTTAGGCTAAGTACTAATTAATTGCATCAATCATGGATTTTAATAATTCACAGAACTGAAGATAAGTGCTCTTCCCTCTTTTGAAATATTCATCCTACTAATAAAAGGTCTGTTTTGAGTCAGGTGCAAATTATACATTACTCATGAAGGCATGTAATGGAGCTGTAATACTTCTCTTTGACTGAAAAGCAGTCATAGAAGGCAGGTTATTATTAGTGGGGGGGGGGGGGGAGAATATGAGAGAATGATTTTGATGTCCAACGGAGAAAAGCTTCAGCTACTTCTCTGCTGAGAATTTCAGCCTCTTGGGGCTTTACTTCATTAAAATAAAAATGGTGTGGCTTTCTGCAGTCATTTGCATGTGAATTGTAGCTAACCCTCAGGTCTCGTAATTTTGAAAGGTGACATCTTCATAGCTTTTTACAGGTTTCTTGTGACATCTACTGGCCAGAATATGCTTAGCTTTCTCACACATAACTTCTCAACACAGGGCTAATAATGGTCTATGCCTCTGATTTATATATACAGCCAGTCCAGCCATATGTATGAATGGTGCTTGGCAAGTATATATGGTTTTGTGCCAGGGTTGCACCATCATCTGTGATTCTGTTGTCTGTGAAATCCCATAAGATGATGTTGAACAGTAAATATACTAAAATCTGTTTCATCTTTCATGAGCTGGACATCTGAAGCCCATTGGAACTTTATAACTTTGGTAGTCTTGAGTGCTTTCAGATCTGGAAAAGACAGTCTTGCAATCTTGGTTGGCCAGTAGTATTTTTGATGATTAAATGAATACTGTTGTATCTGAATTGAATTAGAAGTCTATTTATTCATTTATTTACATTTTTATTTATTTCATAAAATTTATGTACTGCTTGATTTGTAAAAGCAACAACAACCTCAAAGCGATTTACTGCTGTATAATTCTGTTATTACTGGTACCTGCTGGAAATTAAATGTCTTTGTCTTTTTCTTCCCTCTAGCATACCTACAAAAAGCATCCTGATAAGCTCAAATTTACACAAGTGACAGATTCTCCTGTTCAGACACAAGCGCAGATCAATTCCAAGCAGCTGAGTGATGTAAGTTACCTGGCAACTCAAACAAACTCCAACTCAAGCAACAAACTCTTAGGTTTCACTAGACCATGTCTGGCAAACAAGCTTCCGCTGGTGATGTTGTGTCTTCACCTCGCGACAACACTGGAAGTGACCCAGAACAAACAGATCAACAATTCATAAATGGGCATAATGCTTGTTCTGTAAGATGACTCGATAGATTTATGCAGAAGCAGGAATACACACTGGCCTACTCTGTTAACAGAGATGTGCGGATTCCAGATTCCTTGAAAGGTTTATGCCCTTGACCTGAAACCTTGTCCCTTATCTTGTGTGCATGATAGAAATGGTTGAACAATTGTCACACAAATGGTGTGTATTAGAAAGGGCAAATGTTCTTACCTCTTACTCAGTTTTATTGAGCTAGCATTTCAGCTGAAGCCCTCAGTGTCATTATTTGTTCATCTGCATTTCAGCTGAACTACAAAGCCAAACATGAGAGTGAGAAATTCAAATGTTCCATCCCTCCAGATGCCCCCTTGTTCCTCCAGTCCAGAGTCAATGCGTACAACATCAGTGATGTAAGTACATTAGAACATGACATGTTCTTTCTAGGACTGAGCTTTGTTATTCAATGCTGGTGATTTGTGAGCCCTGGGAATAGTAGACTTTTATGTTCATTAGTTGCTTATGAATGTTATCAGCTGCTTTTGTAGGAGAAGGCAATCTACTCTCTAGCGATTTTAATTTTTTTTTAAAAAAAATGTCTTATACAGTTAGAGCGTTATATACCCTCTACAATATTTTCTGCTTCTTCTTTGGCGATCACTCGTAGCTGAGTAAGATTGCCTCCCATGAATATGGTCTTAACAGTATGTCCGTAAGTGGCTGTGGAGGCCAATTCTGGATCTTCACATCCTTCCACAGTGGGGACATAGGCTTCCAGGTGGGAGTTGCCAAGCGTGCCTTCCTCTTAGCACTTTTCTCCCTTTCGTCCTGAGTTCGTGCTTCTTCAAAGTCCATGACGCCTTTGGTGAAGGCTGTTCTCCAATTGGAGTGCTCGCAGGCCAACAATTGCCAGTTGTTGGTGTTTATACTACATTATTTTATTTTATTTTACTCTGTGAGCCGCCCTGAGATCTTGTGATGAAGGCCTGTATATAAATCTAATTAAAATAATAACAATGACAAGAACACAATAATAAATGGATCAATTTTTGCATTAAATCATTCTAATATTATACCCCACCTTCCTCATGTTATTTGTTTATTCTTCTGTGTCAGACTTGCTATAAGTACGACTGGGAGACATCGAAAGATAAGAAATTTGAGATCAAGTTTGATGCCATTCCGATTCTAGCCGCCAAAGCCAATCGAAAAATTGCCAGCGATGTAAGTGTTGCAGAGAAGTGCAGTTTTCAGGCTGATTTGGATCAGCTTGCAGTGCAGAATGTTGAAGACCATCAATGTCTTATCCCCATGTAGGTGGAATATAAGAAAGCTTATGAACAGAGCAGAGGGAAGATGGTTGGAGCTCTGAGCATTGAGGACGATCCTAAAATGCTACATTCTCAAAAAGTAGCCAAACTGCAAAGCGATGTAAGTACCCATTCCGTACACACTACACCGGTTAGCACCAATAGGAGGATACCTGCAGGGTACCAAATTCTTCATCCATTTATTTAAGTACTTCTGACTCCCTGCAATAAAACTATTCTGAAATATTTGCAAAAAGCATAATGTGCAAATCACGTCCAATACTGATGTAAATGTTATTAATAATAATAGTAACAACAACAATAATAATAATGCTGCTGCTGTATATTAGAAGAGTCCTACAGATCTTTCAAAAGCTGTTTCTGTCAAACATTGATGAACCATTGCCAGTTCTGTAGCCAAAATTATGAATCAGCAAGTATAAAACATTCCATCTAGCAGGACTCCCCCAGGCCATGCCCTTTGCCAGTCCTGTTCTGCATGCTTCTCCATTGCTTTTGCCTAGCTGCTAGGTGCCTGTGAATTGTGATAATGGTCTGGATGGATAATGGAGAGGTAAGTGTGTGTGTGTGTGTGTGTGTGCCCAGGGGGTGAGGAATGGATGTTTATAGAAACCACCTCTGACTTTCACATGGCTGGAATGTAGCCTCCTGTATTAAGTTAAGAAAGTCTGCCCAGGATCCAAATAGCCAAGCACATGTGCCCAAGCATGCTGCCCTCATGGGCTTCCCCGTTTTTCCTTTTCTAGACTAGATCCTAGTCATGCTGCAACCCAGGCTACCTCAGCTCTTGGAGTGACTTTTTGTGGTTTTTGAGGAGCAGAAGGGTGCAGCCCTGAAAAGCCTTGCTAGTATATGTGCAGAAGCTCCAGTATATAGCAAAAAGGGCCACCCATAGCTATCTGGATCTTCTCAACTCCATCCTAGGACCAAATAGATAGTGCACCGCCTGTTACACCATCATTTATATATACAATCGTACCTTGGCTCTCGAACGGAATCCGTTCCAGAAGTCTGCTCGACTTCTGAAAATCTTCAAAAACCAGGGCACGGCTTCCGATTGGCTGCAGGAGCTTCCTGCACTCAGCCGGAAGCTGTATCGGACATACGGTTCCAAAGAACGTTCACAAACCAGAGCACTCACTTCGGGAGCCAAAACGTTCGAGTTGCAAGGTGTTGCAGAACCAAGGTACGACTGTATATAAAGGGGAGAGTATGCCAAGGTAGCTCTAGACGTATGTTTATTTTGATGTATTTTTTTTATTTAACAATTGATGTACCGCTTTGTTGTTAAACAACACCACCACCCTCAAAGCAGTTTAATAAAATAAAATGTTTTAAAATGGTTAATTTTTGAAAAGTTGATTAAAATCAACAGTGGCTAAAGAGAAAAGATTAAAACGTGCCAACATGTCTATCTGTCTGGATGGACTTGCCAAAACAAAAAAGGTTTTTGACAGGAACCGAAAAGAGTACAGCGAAGAAGGTGTCTGCCTGATGTCAGTCAGCAGGGAGTTCCGAAGTGTTGCTTTCTTACACCCTTACACCCACAGATTTCTTACACCCTCTTTTCTGCACCCCTTTGCTCTCCTTTCACAATGCTCTTCATTCAGGTTCAGTCGATGTGTAAAAAAACCAAAAACAAACTGTAATGACCTGCACAGTCAACTTTTATTGCTACATGACGACTTTTCTATTTCACTCCTGGCAGAGACTATATAAGGAAGCATATGAAAAAGCTAAGGGAACAAGTATCAACTACTGCGATACCCCGAAGTATCAACTTGACAATGTGCTGAAAGGCTTCAGCGATGTAAGTGTGGTTGCAATTGCTCTTAGGTTTATGGCCTAAAGAAGACTTTGCTAAACCCCATTATGCCTGTTGTAACAATTATGCCTATTTGAACATGTGGCACTTCTCCTCTAGGTTAAATATAAAGAGGGATATCAGCAGAATATCTTGGGCCACTACATAGGCACCTTTGAGGACCCATACCAATCACACTGCATGAAAGTTGCAGCCATGAAGAGTGATGTAAGTATGGATTCCACGTTCCTAACCTGTTCAGATAGAGTTCATGGTGGTTATTGACCCCTTGTGGCTTTTCCTAGAAAAACTACAAAGCCGACTATGAAGAGGACAAGGGAAAGGGCTACTTCCCTCAGACCATAACTCAAGAATATGAAGCCATGAAGAAGTTAGACCTGTGCAAAGACGTAAGTCGTGGATTCTGCAAGATCTTACTTATATCCTGAGTGACTTCACATTATACAGTCAAGATTTCCACGAAATTAATGGAAGGAGCAAGAAAAGAACTATGTACTAGAATTCTATTTACTTGAAGTTTTGAGGGTGGGAGCTCATATGGACACACACAACAGGGGCACATTTGACCCCAACTCCACACTCTCTTAACATGCAGTCGCACACCAGACAAGGAAATCTGGCTCTCCACCCACCAAGCAGCATTTGTGGCCTGCAGAGAAGTACCTGCCATTGCTGGCTTAAGTGAGAGATGAGGACTCAATGAGTAAAAAGAGAGACAAAAATTAGCAGGTGTATACACACCAGTGTTGGTACTGACTTGACAAATTGTGCACCTCAGCTTTCTGCTAATGAATAAAAATGAACCAGCAATAAAAACTTTTCAGCCCCCACTCCTGACATGCATTTTATCAGCTATTATGTCAGTGTTTGCTTTCAAATTGTTCTCACAAATTAGAGACATGATGCTTTTCTTTTAATGAAAAGCAACCTTCTAGGAGGCTGGACCTTTGAGGTAGAAGTAGCATGAGTAGAGAATATTTTGGGGGGGAAATAGGCCTGCCATAATCTGCTTCTCCCCCCCGTGCTGCTCTTCTGTTCAGAACTGTAGCTTCCCGGGGCTGCTTTTCAGTAAAATAAAACCGCTGGGTCTTCTTTCACTCTTATATGGGTCAAGTATTGTTTCCCCTCAACCTATACATTTTACAGGTTTCTTGTGACATCTTGTGGCCAAAATGTGCTTTGCCGCATGTATGCTTTCCCAAGGAAAACCATACATACCAATGCTATTCACCCTTTATAGACATAGCTGCACAAGTGATGATCTCCATCACTTTCTGTGTACTGTGGCAGAGTTAGATTACGCTTGTGATTCCCAGGTAAAATCTACCAGAATATTTCACACTTCCCTGGCTGGAGGACATACGAGTCCTCTTGGATGCTTCATATTTTTGACAGTCAGAGAACTTTAAGATTTGTGAATGTCAATGTTGCCTCTTGTGTTGCCCCCAGTTATACTTTTGCTGAATGAATGGAGGTGTGATATCTGAATTGGTTTATAAAACTCTATTTATGATGTTACTGATATATATATATATATATATATATATATATATATATATATATGACACCATAATGCCAATGCCTACTGGAAATCAACTGCCATTTTGTTTTATTTTTGCTTTCGTGTCTTCCTAGTATGCCTACAAAAAACATCCCGATAAGCTCAAATTTACACAAGTGCCAGATTCACTCGTGATGGTACAAGCACAGATTAATTCCAAGCAGCTGAGCGATGTAAGTTACCTGACAATTCGAAACATAAAACTCCTGCCTCGTTTTATGTTTCATGGGGCCTAGATTCATCTTGTGACAACACTGACTCAGAATATTATTTGTTCATCCTACGTTTCAGCTGAACTACAAAGCCAAACATGAGAGTGAGAAATTCAAATGTTCCATCCCTCCGGACGCTCCCATGTTCCTCCAGTCCAGAGTCAACGCATATAACATCAGTGATGTGAGTATGAGCCTTCACTTGTTAAATAGGTGGGTGCAGCCACTTAATGGAGTCAAAAGGATTAATTCAGATCTTCTGGTAGACCTGATAGGATAGTACTGAAATGGCCAAAAAGCAGGGTAGAGCAGTATAACAGGAAAGCAATTTCCTTGGGGGTTTTTTAAGTTCAGGCCTGCAAGTTTGATGAGAAGAGTGCTTACAATTCCATCATTAAGTAAAGAGTTGCCTCAAAGCCAGATTTTGGCTCATCTTTTGTAAATAAAGCAACGTTTTGGAAGTCGAATGGACCTCTGGAACGGATTCTGTTCAACTTCCGAGGTACGACTGTATATATTCTCTACAATCAATGGATAGATTTAATGTCATTATAGTCCTGATATTATGTCACACCTTCTTCATGTTATTTGTTTATTCTTCTGTGTCAGACTTGCTATAAGTATGACTGGGACACATCGAAAGATAAGAAATTTGAGATCAAGTTTGATGCCATTCCTATTCTTGCTGCCAAAGCCAATCGAAAAATTGCAAGTGATGTAAGTGTTACATAAAATGAAGATTTTTTTTTAAAAAAATTAAAATTATTTCTATGCAGTGGCTACAGAATGTAGAAGACCATTAATGTCTTGTCCCCATGTAGGTGGAATATAAGAAAGCTTATGAACAGAGCAGAGGGAAGATGGTTGGAGCTCTGAGCATTGAGGACGATCCTAAAATGCTACATTCTCAGAAAGTGGCCAAACAGCAGAGCGATGTAAGTACCCGTTCTGTACACATTGTAGTTAGCACTGGTAAGATGTCAGCCATGTGCCAAATTATTTGGAAACGTCAGATTATTTAGAGACTTTTAGCTCCTTCCATTCCACAAAACAAGAAGCAAGGGGAAATGGTAAAAATAATAACCTATGATTTATATCCAATACTGACTTAGTCTTGCTAATGAGTGCCAGGAAAGCACAATTGTGAAAGATATTCGGGTTCAACCTTTAAGTGAAATTAACATGAAAATGTTTCCCTTCATGATGAGCCACTGATACCACAAAGTTTCTGTCACCAAAGCCATAATTACAAAGGCTATGGACTTAGTTGAGAAAAGGAGCCTTTTTGAATCCATCCTGTTTGAATACAGTGGGATTCGCTTTCACATAAACATGCTTAGGATTGTGCTGGGCAATTATGACTTAATCCAAAAAGGGCCTAGAGATATTAAGCGGAGATGAGAAGGTTAGTACCTATTTGATGGCTATTCAGATCATCCATCTTAATGCTTAAGGCAAGACGTTAACCAGTGAAAACAGAATACTGTGTTGTCAGCTCTGCTTCTGAACTTTTGTAACAATTATGTCTGACACGTAGTGAAAACTACCATACTGTAAGAGACTGATGGGTAATCCAGTGTAGAATGCCTATTGTTCTGGTTTGATGCTTTTTAGAGGTTAAAGTTCTGCTAATACTGGTCCTATTAGCTAATAATAATATGATCTGGATAGATCCTATTGATGTAAATGTTTAGTGTATTTTTACTGTATTGCAGCAACCCAATCTTGATATAATTAAGGCATGTCTCACCATAGCCATGCAAGCAGCCTGCATTTTACAAAGTATTAGGGGGTTTTTGGGTTGTTTTGGAAGTTCTAACTCTTAAAGGTGCATGTTAATTCTTTTATAGCGTGAATACAGAAAAGGTTACGAAGAGTCAAAGACCAAGTACACGGCGCCGTTGGACATGATCCCAGTACTACAAGCAAAGAAAGCACAGGCAATTGTCAGCAACACAGACTACAAGCGTCTCATCCATAATTATTGCTATCCCCCCGACAGTATTCCTGTGGAACTTGCCAAGAAAGCCAATGCTATACAGAGTGAGGTAAGTAGTTATGCTTGTCTAGCATTGTCTAGCATTGTCCCGACCACAAGCACTCCCCTCTCTTGCAGGAGGAGAGTCTTTGTCTAGCATTGCTCAGCTAAGGAGGGTTTCACACAAACTCAAAGACATGTGATGTTTTCCCTAGGCTTTTCCTGGACTCAACAACAGCAAGCCCCAGAAACCATGCTAGGGCTGGGATAAGGTGGAAACACCAGTTGTTAACGCAGCCTACGTACTTCCCATATTTAATTACCTTAAAAATCTAATTCTAAGACGTTCACCATGATGCTAAGAATGAAAAGGATCTTGCATCTTAACAGACCCAAAGGTTGAATGAAGAATAATCAGTAGGGAATAGCAGGTGGCTCCTTACCTTTTTGATTAACTTTCTGAGAAAGGTTGAGTAGAATAAGAGACGTTTAGAGGGAAGGCCTCTGTGGATTTGAAAAGCAAACATTTTCTTACGCTTAGAAGTATAGCTTTTTCTGTGGTTTACCTGCACAGCAAAGGGATATGTGGGTTCACTTTCATGTCATTCCTGTGCTTCATTGCCCATTGATTGCGGTGAATAGTCTAGTGATCCAGGAGCTGAAGCATCAGCTTCTGAGAACATTTACATTACAGCCATGCTGGCTGGGGATGATGGGAGTTGGAGTCCCCCCAAAACATAGAGGGTTCCCAGCTGGTGATGTACATTCTTAATTCTACACGCTGGATTTGTAGAGGGTTTACTTTGTGTAAATTTAGTTAATTGCATTTTGTCGTTTTTATGGTCTTTCCCAGAATGAATACAGAGCTGACTACAACAGTGATATGAAAGGCTGTGGCTGGATACCACTTGGGTCCCTAGATGCTGAAAAAGCCAAGAGAGCTTCCGATATTATCAGTGAGGTATGTAGACCCTAAGTAGAATCAACCTTATTGACCCTGATCTAGGCCATGTGCTGCATGGAAACAGGCTTCCTAACACATGTTCCCATCTGACCGAGGAATCACATGTACAAACTGATGCTGTATACTCTGTTCCCTAGCCTTATCGAAAAACAGACTGCACATGTGTAACCCGTTTCGAAAGCTAGTTTGGAAGGGCAGGCTAGATTTGTTCCCATTTGGAACACAAGAAGATGCCCTTTGCCTAATTATACCACTGACTGATCCTTCCAAGGTTCTCCAGGGATTGAGGCAGGGACCATTTGTATGCAAATCACAATCTCTATTACTATGCTATGATCCTTCCTGCTACAGTCGTACCTTGGATCCTGAACGCCGTGGAACTCGGACGTTTTGGCTCCTGAACTCCGCAAACCCTGAGTTAATGTTCTGGTTTGTGAATGTTATTTTGGAACCCGAACATCTGACGGGGCTTCCAATTGGCTGCAGGAGCTTCCTGCAGCCAATCAGAAGCCATGATTTGGTTTTTGAATGTTTTGGAAGTTGAATGGACTTCTGGAACGGATTTCGTTCAACTTCCAAGGTACGACTGTACTCTGTCCTTTGTTTCTGGGCGAAACAGCAGATCAGGGGTTCTACATTTTTAAAGAACTTTGTGTTGTTTTAGTGGACACACTCATTCTGATGACACACTGGCAACTAAAGTAGATAAAGTACATGCAAGTTAATACAAGCCATTAGCAATGTGGCCCACACCCCGTTTTAGCCCACTGGTGTTGGATACAGGTTAAGGCTACAATCCTAACCCCATTTACCTTGGAGTAAGTCCCATTGAATTGACTAAGACTTACTTCTGAGTAGGCATGATTAGGACTGCCCTGCTAGTTGAACTTAGTTTCAACTGAAATCAATGAAACAGTTGATTCAAGACTTGAGTTCAATTGATTTAACTGGGAACTAAGTTCACCTGACTTAGTATGGCTCCAACCCATACTGTACTTACATACAGAGGTCAAAATGACACAGAAGAGTTTTGTTCTGTCCTGAAGCCATTTTACATATTTAAGAAATTTGGTTTAGCTACATTGTGGGTTTAAAATGCACAATCAAGAACATAATAACTCAATATCAATATGCAGGTTTCAGAGCATATGGGTAAATCCACTGGCATTTGCCAGCCTGAGTATTTTGGAATGGAAACTGAATGTACACAATATATTGGTCAAAGATCTGTCCATTGCAAAGACTAGATCCCGTTAAGAGGACTTTCTTGTATGTTGCTATGGAGATACTGATTTTGATGGTTTATCATATAATTAAGTGGTTGTTTTTGAAAAAAAAATGCCAGGAAAGCTTTTCTTGTGAGCAAATTCAGACCTGGATTATTTTTTAATATTTCTGAGTCAGGGCATCCTTATTATTGAAAGGCATCCTTTTAATAATACAAAAAAATGAAAGAAATGGAATAGCAAAATATAATTTCCTGTGAAGGAATTGCAGTTTTATTTTCTTTAATCTTTTGAACAGAGAAAATATCGTCAGCATCCAGACACTATTAAGTTTACACAAATTGAAGATGACCCTGTTGTAGTACAGGCTAAAATCAACCAAGCTCAAAGGAGTGATGTAAGTATTGGCACATGTTGTGTGCGTTTGTGTTGGCTAACTTTATTCTGGAGTCATCATGGGATCAATTAACCCAATAAATCATTATTTTAGGGTTGTTGTTTTTAAAGTTATATACTACTGTTCATACATCTTCCCATAATAGTTAGCTGATTCAAAAAAAAAAAAAAAAAGATGGTTTTTATTGTATGATTTCATGTATAACTATTGTGAACTTCTCTGATATTTTCTATGAATAGTGGTATATCCTTTGGTGAATTCCCACAAATCCCTTCCACCGATGGATGGACATCATTGGATGCCACCCCTTAGTTGCGATTCAACTATAAAGTTCACTTTCTAAGCATAAAACTGTACAATAAGACATAGTGAACTTTAAAGTATTCTACACTATGAATATCTTGAATATAATATACCTTGATTTATGTTCTAGGTAATTTATAAAGCCAAAAATGAAGATGTAATTCATAAATATCACCTTCCGGCAGATGCTCCCCAGTTTCTCCAGGCAAGGGTTAATTCCTACAATCTCAGCGACGTAAGTTTCCTCTCAATACATTATTATGTAACACACACATCTTAAATTCTAAAGCATAGGTGAAAAGCAACCAACTGTAGTTTCAGTGAAACATCCTGTTCTCTTCCAGAACTGCTACAAACTGGGGTTGGAAGATCTGAAATCGAAGGGATATGACCTAAGAATTGATGCTATTCCCATTAGAGCTGCCAAGGCTGCTAGACATGCTGCCAGTGATGTAAGTATTTTCTTTTCAAAGAGGCATTGCGTATGAGGAGGAAACATCATCATCATCATCTAATTAATAATGGCGGTATGATGGTTTTATAGCAATCCTTGGTTCAATTACTGGATTCAAGTGCAGGGATGGGTGGCCTGAGGGCCTCAGCCTCTTTCTGTCTGTGCAGGGTGGGCAAAAAGGAAGGGTGCGTTGCAGGGAAAACTGCAGTGGGAAAGCTGAAATGTGTAGAACAACAGAAGGAGGCTGTTGTGAGGGAGGAGCCCTTTGTAGTTGAACAGATCAAAGCAACCTTTCCCTCCCTCACCATCCCACTGGGAAGGGAAGATGAGGCAGAGAGAAAGGGGATAAAAGGAACGGACTCCAAGGAAGAAGAGAAAGAGCTGGGGCAGAATAGGGTGTGTTGGGCTGTTCACCAGGAAAACGACCTCACTTTTGATATTGTTTTTTGTGTGTGTCCTGACAGTACCAGTACAAAAAGGCCTATGAACTTGGCAAGGGTAAACTGGTTGGCTTCCAGAGTCTCCAAGACGACCCCAAGATGGTCCATTATGTGAACGTTGCCAAGATGCAGTCGGACCGGGAGTACAGGAAAGCTTACGAGGAGAGCAAAACCAAATACAACACTCCGCTGGATATGGTCAACGTTGTCGCTGCCAAGAAAGCCCAGGACATTGCTAGCAACACAAATTACAAACACTTGGTGCACCATTACACAATGTTGCCTGATGATATGACCGTGGAACGGTCCAAAAACATGATGCAGATTCAGAGTGATGTAAGTGTGTCCAAAGAGGTTTTGTTTTGTTTTGTTACATGTTCATGTGATTGATTGTTTTCTTTTCATTCTTTTCCCCACTCAGAATCTTTACAAGGCAGACTTTAACAGCTGGATGAAAGGTATCGGGTGGATCCCAATTGGTTCAATGGATGTAGAGAAAGTTAGAAAAGCAGGAGATGCTTTGAATGAGAAGAAGTACCGCCAGCACCCAGACACGCTCAAGTTCACCAGCATAGTAGACTCGCCTGTCATGGTCCAGGCTAAGCAGAACGCACTGCAGCTCAGTGATGTGAGTAGCCCTAACGGAAAGATGCCAGAACAAAGCAATTAACAATATCTAGGAAGAAATGGAACATTGTAAGAGGTGCTCATAAAAACACATTGTGGAGAAATAATCCACGTTTGTTTGGGAGATACCTGAGCCACCTTTTTTTTTTTTTTGGAGATGTATATTCACATAAAACCCTAAGCTGAAAAGACTCTAATGAGGGGGTTGCCCAACCCTCAGATGTATGACAGAAGGCAGCAAAGTCAAGAGCTTTGTCAGTTGTTGCACTGCAGCTAAGGAGCTTTCTACCCTTAGCTCAGGGGTGGAAAAACCCAGGCCTGGGGACTATTCTGTCTGGCCCCCAGGACTCTTCTCAAATCACACCCATTACCTAGGCCACATCCCCTCACTGGCCCTGCTTAATGCCCTGACTGGAATGTGCCATTGAACTGTGGTGATGTATCTTGTTTGCCTGGATGCAGAGATGGGGATGTAGAAACAACTGGTTTCTGTTAGCCTGCTGTTTACAAAAGTAAGAGTCACTCCCAGTGCCCCACCCACTCTTGCCCCTGGCCCCACCCACTCCTGGCATGTATCTCCTGCCCCTGGTAGGTTTCCCATGAAGGGCAGTGCCGGATTTACGTATAAGCTAAACAAGCTATAGCTTAGGGCCCCACTCTCTTGGTCCCCCCCCCCCCAAAAAAAAATTAAAGGAAAAAACCCCTGGATGTACATTTCCAAAATATAAGATAAAAAACAAATAAAATAAAACCTACATACATATTAGGTCCATAAATTACCATATAGCATATATTTGTTGTTGACAAAGGACAGCTGGACCATATAAAGGACAGCTGGACATATAAAGGGCCCCATTACCTTCCGTAGCTTAGGGCCTCATCAAACCTAAATCCAGCCCTGCTGAAGGGCGTCTTGTCGCATGAGCAGAAGTCCATTCTGCAGGCAGATAGACACTTTTAGTTTCCAGCCACTATTAAGGGCAAAATTTACTGCCTGATCCTATGACTGTTTATTTGGAAGCTGAGTCCTATGCTTTTTCCATGCAGCCCACAGTGTGTGTGGGCTTGCAGCCGAGGACATTTAGCCTGCTCATTGTATTCTAGGGGACATTTTCCTTGAGAACAGAAGAGTTTATTATTATCCTGTTCTTTTTGTTTGCAGAGACTATACAAAACTTCCGGAGAAGAAATGAAGCACAAATACCACTTGCCTTCAGATGCCCCTCAGTTCATCCAGGCTAAATATAATGCAGCCAACATCAGTGATGTAAGTCACTTTTTTTTTTTTTACGAGAGGTGTCTTTCATTCATGCTTTTGGTAAACAAATGCAGATTTAGATGTTCAGAAATTCATTCTCATAATAGGAACCATGTGGCTATCATAATGTGGAGATAACATTTTGATTAAAGCTACTTCTAGCTGCATGATGTAATAAGGGAAGGGGGTCGGACAGCGAATGTCATGTCAGCATGGGATATGCACCCATCATGATGAACGACTACAGTTTACAGTCGGTGGGATTGAACTAGCTGCTTTGGCAGGTTTCCTGATAGGCTTATGGGTTCCTGCTGTTTGACTGCTCAGGGTTCTGGAGTGCATGGGAGTCCTTGTGTACCTATGGACATCTTTCACATGTTCAGTTGAATGTTTAGATGTTACTGGGAGGGGACATGGCCAATGGGTTGTTTTAGCAGTGTTGAGGATAGGGCCAGAATGTACAGCCCCTCTCACCACCGCTGTCCACTGGTTTTAATGTAACTTATTCTCTAGTCATTCTTCATAGCCTAAAAGTTGAGATTCCTTGCTTTCTGTGATGATGGATTCTGAGTTATTGATCAGTAGTTGCTTGAACTACTTGCTAAATATGTGAATATCATTTTTTCCCCTCCCAGAGCTATTATAAACATGGCTATCATGAACTGATAGCCAAAGGACACAACGTATTGGGTGATTCTATTCCAATTACTCTGGCCAAGGCTTCAAGAAACATTGCTAGTGATGTAAGTACCCACATCTGCTCAGTCTTGTCTCACCTAGGGGATAGTTCTCTTATTACTTGTATAAAAATGGGTGCTTTGAGTCTGGATATCCACACACAACTTCTCTGTTTCTCTCTCTCTCCCGCTGGGACTCTAGTACAAATACAAAGAAGCCTATGAAAAAGCAAGAGGAAAACATGTTGGTTTCAGAAGCCTGCAAGATGACCCTAAGCTTGTCCATTCTATGCACGTGGCAAAGATGCAGTCTGAACGGGAGTATAGGAAAGACTATGAGAAGAGCAAGACTTGCTATCACACACCTGTGGAGATGGTCAGCATCCAAGCTGCCAAGCAGGCCCAGGATGTAGCCTCTAATACTCACTACAAACACCTGCTCCATCGTTATACCTACCTGCCAGATGCCATGAATGTTGAACTGACAAGGAACATGATGCAAATACAGAGTGATGTAAGTATTACTTTTTTAAAAAATGTCACATTTCATTGCAGTATTTCAACATCTTGGTTGAATGATGTGATGGAGGGATTAAAGGGTTGGTTACAAGTGTGAAGGGTTTGCTGGTAAGCCTATTGGTTTGAGTGGCGGTAAGCACTGGGTAAGCCTTAATCTTGGATGGAGGGGAGAAGGTAGCCTCTGCCTGCCCCTCTATGGGAAAGGGTATCCCGTTAAAACAGTGGTTCTCAACCTGTGGGTCCCCAGATGTTGTTGGACTACAACTCCCATCATCCCTGAGCTCTGGCCTTGCTAGCTAGGGGTGATGGGAGTTGTAGTTCAACAACATCTGGGGACCCAAAGGTTGAGAAAGGCTGTGTTAAAGGGTTCTGTGAGGAGCTGCTTCTGTCCAGACACCCAGGCAGGGGCTAGGGCAGGCATAGGCAAACTAAGGTTTCCAGATGTTTTGGGACTACAACTCCCATCATCCCTAGCTAACAGGACCAGTGGTCTGGGATGATGGAAATTGTAGTCTCAAAACATCTGGAGGGCTGAGTTTGCCTATGCCTGGGCTAGGGCCATAGCACTCCTCAAACAGGGACCCCTGTAGGTCATAGGGCCCCCCAAGGTTGGGTTGACCCTAGAATACACCCCCAGCAAATAGGCTGCAGTAAAATGGTATACCCAATGCCTAAGCCAAAACCTTTACATCTGTAATCAATACAGTTGTGGCCTATTTGACCAATTCTTACTTTACACTTGTCCTGTCTAGTTATTTTACTATATTGGGGTGCGGGGGTCATGGGGCCTTGGCATGCAAGCACATGGACAAATAGAATGCAGAATTAGCTAATTAAAGCAAGGACTTCAAGTTGATTGGGTGGCAAGGGGGTGGGGAGACTAAATTTCCTGGAGACATTTTCCCCACTTTAGAACAAATAAAACAATCCTTTTTGATTAGTGAATGGTTAGAATTTGGGTGGGAAAGGTGTTTTCAAATTAAATTTTAGAGAAATGGCCGTGGAATTTTGCAGCATGTATAACAAGTAGCCTATATATGATGACACTTCGGGAGTGGCATACATGTAGTTGGTCTGTATAAGAAACATTTTATTTGTTCTGGTAGATACAGATGTATCCAGTCAGGTGCAATGTATTTATTCTAGAAAGAAATGAAACTTCTGTGTATTTCTGGTTGTTTTAAAATGTTATCCCCTCAATGTCTGTCTTTTGAATTGCTCCTTGTTTTTACCCTCAGAACATTTACAAGCAAGACTATAACAGCTGGTTCAAAGGAATTGGGTGGAGTCCTCTAGGTTCTCTGGAGGTAGAAAAAGTTAGAAAGGCTGGAGACGCATTAAATGAAAGGAAGTACCGTCAGCCCCCAGACAAACTGAAGTTCACAAGCTTAATGGATGCAATGCCAATGGTTTTGGCGCAACACAACACCAAACAGCGAAGTGATGTAAGTTAGTGCCACTCCAATATTTTAAGTCCCTATTGCAGCCATCAACAAATACAGTGGTACCTTGGTTCTCAAACACCTTGGTTCTCAAACACCTTGGTTCTCAAACTCCGAAAACCTGGAAGTAAGTGTTCTGGTTTTCGAACATTTTTTGGAAGCCAAACGTTCGATGCGGTTGTCGGCTATTGTTTCTGGGGCACCTGCACCAATCAGAAGCTGGACCTTGGTTTTCGAACGTTTTGGAAGTCACTTCCAGAATGGATTAAGTTTGGTGCTTTTGTTTTTGCTATTTATTTTGTGTTTTGTTTTTGAGGCTTTTTCGGTTAATTTGTTTTTGTGACTGTGTGGAACCCAGTTCAGCTACTGATTGATTGATTGATTGATTGATTGTGTGACTGCGGAAATGGATAAAAGCTCCCCATCCAAACATTGACTGTCATCAGTGCAGGAAAAAAATAATAATTTTAATGTTTATCATCTACAATACTGTCTTATTTATTTTATAATACAGTACATTGATTATTGCTTTAATTTTATGGTCTCGTTAGATAGTAAAATTCATGTTAAATTGCTGTTTTAGGGGTCGCTTTGAAAAGTCTGGAACGGATTAATTTGTTTTGCATTACTTTCTATGGGAAAGCATGCCTTGGTTTTGGAACGCTTTGGTTTTGGAACTGATTTCCGGAACGGATTAAGTTTGAGAACCAAGGTACCACTGTAGTGTTACCGAGATAGAAAGTGTTTACAGTAAATGTTCACTGTGGTTGCCAAGGTTATCTTGCATTGCCCATTTGGCTAACCACAGTCTGCAGAGCCTTGGGCAGGGTTCTCTCTCACAAATTGCTGCAGAAGTGTGGATAACTGGATAAGAACCTGAGAGAACTGAAACTGACAGGTCCATTCATCCCAAATCTACAATGAGGTACCGTGTGCCAAGCCAGTGAAATGATGCATGTGCCGTTTTCCTTTTAGATAACGTACAAGCTGGAGGGTGAGAAAGTTAAGCACAACTACCACTTGGATCCAGATGTTCCTGAGTTTATTCAAGCAAAAGTCAATGCCTACAATATAAGCGATGTGAGTATTCGATAAGCAGAAATCAAACTAATCTTTCAGAAAGTGAATTATGCGTCTTAGTTTTATTAGCCTTACACATTTCTCCCTCCCCCTCTCTTTCTCACTACCTATGTTAGTTGAACACTTGTGTCTTGGTAGCAGCAATGGTTGGGGATTCTGTTTTGGAGTGAAGCTGCTGACCCTTTTTTATTATATTTTAAAAGATGATATCATTGTGTTTGCTGTATACACATATCTTGTGGATCATCCTTAATAATGTCAGAAACCCACGTGGATGTTTTTGCTCAGTATACTAGAATAATATTGCCGTTTGATTGTGCCACTAGGATTATTCTTACTATGAATATTCATTCTTCTTTTTAAGCATTCTTACAAAGCGGACTATAAGAAGTTAATTGCCAAAGGGTATGATCTGAAGCCTGATGCCATTCCTATCATTGCTGCAAAAGCTTCACGAAACATTGCCAGTGACGTAAGTTGAATCTAGATAAAAATTCAGAACTGCCTTGAACATCATGCTTTCGACTGAGTCAGATTATTTGCCTGCCTAGCGAATGACACCCTTTAGGATCCAATGCAAGGTATTCCCCACCTCTCTAGCCCTGCCACCTGAGATGTGTCAAGGATTTAACCTGGGGTCTTACTCATGCAATGCAGATGAGCCACCTCAAAACTATGCCTTTGAACATTTAATGAAGTTAATTGGATATTATTTGTTCAGCAGAATCAAATTTTTCATTGTTTACCCTGTTATTCTCAGGAGTGCATCTACATCAGTAGGGGGGAATTACTAATCAATTCATTATTCGTTTGAGAAATTTTGAACAGAAGGAGACAAGCTCTTTTCGGGGTGGGGGTGGGACAAGGAAGACCAAGGCACCATCCACCGTGGTGTAGTGGTTAGAGAGGTGGACTTGTAATCTGGTGAACTGGGTTCACTTCCCCGCTCCTCCACATGCAGCTGCTGGGTGACCTTGGGCCAGTCACACTTCTCTGAAGTCTCTCAGCCCCACTCACCTCACAGAGTGTTTGTTGTGGGGGAGGAAGGGAAAAGGAGGTTGTTAGCCACTTTGAGACTCCTTAAGGGGAGTGAAAGGCGGGATATCAAGTCCAAACTCCTCTTCTTATTATAATTTTTTCTTGGACATTGGCCATCTATGGTGACTAATTGTGATAATTCCTCAGACAACACTGGGCCTTTTCCCGGGAAATCTGGGATATTGGACAGCATTTCTCTTTCAAAATAAAAGCACTAGGGACTGTTGTTATCTGCCACCTCCAATACCTCCAAAGAGAAAGAGGGTAGGAGGCTTGGAGGGGAGGGGACGGAAAGCAGGACATGAGGGGACCAAGAAAGTGGAAAATATAGTGTTCTGGACTTAGGTAAAAATAATTAAATATTCACAAATTTAAAATTACTTTTAAAATGTTGGAAAGGGTGTGATGGCCAGAACGTAACAGTAAGGGTGGAGACAACAATAGAATAACAAATATCTATGTGCAGAATGAATGTCTGCCCATTTAATTTTTGTTCCTTTGACTTGATTTCCCCCTAGTACAAGTACAAGGAATCATATGAGAAAGACAAAGGAAAGCAAGTTGGGTTCCGCAGCCTGCAAGACGATCCTAAATTGGTCCATTATATGAATGTGGCCAAACTTCAGTCAGAACGTGAATACAAGAAGGACTACGAAAGCAGCAAGACCAAGTATAACTTGCCCATGGACATGTTCAGTGTGATAGCTGCTAAAAAGGCCCAGGAAGTGATCACCGACACAAACTATAGAACATCTCTGCATAATTATACACTTTTGCCCGATAACATCAGTGTGGAACGGTCAAGAAATATGATGCAGATTCAGAGTGATGTATGTATTCTGACGATGAAGATGTCGTTGTTGGTTGTTCTTGATATCTTAATTAATTTATATACCACTTCATTGCCAAGATGGGTTTCTAAGTGGTTTACAAGTATAAACACCAAGTATACCAACGCGGGTGGCGCTGTGGGTAAAAGCCTCAGCACCTAGGGCTTGCTGATCAAAAGGTCGGCGGTTCGAATCCCCGCAGTGGGGTGCGCTCCCGTCGTTCGGTCCCAGCGCCTGCCAACCTAGCAGTTCGAAAGCACATCCAGGTGCAAGTAGATAAATAGGGACCGCTTACTAGCGGGAAGGTAAACGGCGTTTCCGTGTGCGGCTCTGGCTCGCCAGAGCAGCGATGTCACACTGGCCACGTGACCCGGAAGTGTCTCCGGACAGCGCTGGCCCTCGGCCTCTTGAGTGAGATGGGCGCACAACCCTAGAGTCTGTCAAGACTGGCCCATATGGGCAGGGGTACCTTTACCTTTTTATACCAATTAAAATATAGACATTCTTAATTAAAATATACAGTAAAAACATAAGCCATAAGAGATTCCCATTAAATCATTAAAATATGAACCACCATAATTTAAATATGTAATAAAGCAATCCCACGGTGATAACAAGGTTGTGGAGGTTGTTAGCAGCTTGGGAAGTCTCAAGGTAGGATGCTCTGCTAGGCTTTTGTCCTGTCTCATCTGTTCTGAGTTTTTGTCCTGGTTCAGATAAGGCTGCTTAACCTAACCTTGGGATCAGGTATCCTCTCCTTTCATCACACTTTTAGAAATAATATTTCCCACATAAGCCAAAATTAACCTGTTGGAATTAATGGACTTCAATAAAAGATGGAGCAGGAGAGATGGGCTCACATCCCGTTCCTTTGAGGTGGATGGAGGGAGTGGTGCATAAGCAGCAGTGGGTGTGGATCCAAGGACCAAAACGGAAAGGCCAAAGTCAAAAGTGGCTGGAGGAAACCCATTCTTTTCTCTCTCTCCTCCCCTCTGTCACACACAGACCCTCATTCAGACACAGCTATCCAGACACAAACCTCACCCAAACACATCTTATCTGCACACACATAACCAAATGGGCCAACCTGAGTAAAATATGGGAGGAGGGGGCGCTCAGGTAAGCCCCACCCCGCATGATCGATCACAATGCATACCATTTGAATAGCAATGCCCATCAACTTTGGGGAGGGCAGGCCCCCTCAGCCCCTAGCAGTTTGCTCCTATGCACACAACCATCTACCAATCCGGTTTAAGCCCACAATCTGGCACCAGGATGAATTCATTGCTTTGGGGTGTTGTGAAGGTTGAAACAGATCTTTCCCACATCAAATCATTTCCCATTGTTTCCTTCCTTTAAAGAATCTTTACAAAGCAGATTTCAACAGCTGGCTGAGAGGAGTAGGCTGGGTGCCGATCCAGTCTCTGGAAGTGGAGAAGGCAAAGAAGGCCTCCGAAATCATTAGCGAAAAGAAATACCGTCAGCACCCAGACAAGCTGAAATACACCATTGACATGACTGCTATGGAGCAAGTGCTGGCGAAACAAAATGCTGTTACGATGAACAAGGTAAAGGAAAGAAAAACCTCAGAGGGATATGGCTCATTTTTGAAATATAAACTTTATGTCTCAAGAGTTTAGAGTCAAAGTAACAGGTGTGATTTCTCAGTGTTGTTCACCAATGGATACCAGCACTTACTGGAAGTACTACTTACCCTAAGTCATTTGTGTAAAAGTGATTGATTTTGGTGTACCTGATGAAGTTGCTGGACAGTAGATTGACGCAAAGAAAATACTACTAACTTCGTGCAATGCATATTCAAAAAATAATTAAATCAATTACATTTAAATGTATTGATTTATACAATTGAAGTATAGTCGACTATGATTAAAGTAAAATAAATATGTACTTTGGCTGCTGGGAGAAACGCTGGTAATCAGCAGCCAGTTGTCTGATGGTTTCACAATACAGTAGTACCTTGGTTTAAGAACAGCTTAGTTTATGAACAACTTGGATTAAGAACACTGCAAACCAGGAAGTAGATGTTTTGGTTTGTGAACTTTGCCTTGGAAGCAGAACATGTTCCGCTTCCTGATGAGTGTGTTCCATTTGTAAATTTCGTCCCCTGCTTCTATGGGAAAGCATGCCATGGTTTAAGAATGCTTTGGTTTAAGAATGGACTTCCGGAACGGATTAAGTTCGTAAACCAAGGTACCACTGTAGTGAAATCTGCCACATGAACAAAAAAGAATCAGTGCAGGCCAGTGTCTTCATGGATGTGGACAGCAGGGATTAGAAGTGTATGAGGCTTCATTCCTGTGTTCAGATGCCTGGGAATAAGTTCCATTGAACTCAGTAAGTCTCATTTTGAGTAGACCTATCTGTGATTGTGCTGTGAGATTCACACCAAACCCCCTTCTCACTTGTGTTGTGCCACGATGCATAAACACAGAGTAAAATCAGGCAATTATGCTTGCCTTTGTGAAGGTTTAGGAACACAAGAAAACTGCTTGTTAAAAACTTAAGTGGAGTACATTATTGAGTTTTGGAAGAGAATTTAATCTAACGTGGTAAACCCAAGGATCGGGTTTTGATTTGCAGTTTTCCCTGCAAGGTGGTGATCCCCTCTGATCTGTAACTTCTTATGGAGGCTAGGATCTCTATTTATTTCAAAGAGGCTTGTGTAAAATTCAGTGTGCATTAATGGCCAAGCATGTATAACCCAAATCAACCAATAATTTGCAACCTGCAAAAGTAAAAACAGAAAGCGACATCTTTAAGTCTACTCTTTTTTTTTATGAACTGCAGAGACTGTACAATGAAAAATGGAACAAAGAGAAGGCAGAAATTCACGTGATGCCCGACACGCCAGAGATAATCTTGTCCAAGTTCAACCAAGTCACCATGAGCGATGTAAGATTTCAAATGACAAAGTGTATTCTACCTCCCATTCTGTATACCAAATATATGAGAAGTGCATTTTGTTTTTAATTTACAACCTCCCCTTTACCAATCTTCCCTTCATCCTTTTTTTGAAAAGAAACTATACAGGGCTGGCTGGGAAGAAGACAAAAAGAAAGGCTACGATTTGAGGCCAGATGCTATCTCAATAAAGGCAGCCAAAGCTTCAAGGGATATCGCAAGTGATGTAAGTTTAATTTTTCCATTGCGTTCATGAGAAAAGACTGATTTATCCCTAGACTTACCATTCTCAATTAGCCCTTCCTCCCATGTTTGGAAGCCTTACGTTCTCTGAGTCCATCTGGGCAAATCTGAGAAATGGTTCTTATTATACTGTTGCTTTCATAAGCTTTGTTTGGAGCCCATGGCTTTTGAAAATCACCTACTCAAAGACGATCCTGCAAGAATATGTTTCTTTGTGCCCATTGCACTTACATCTAGCACAGGTGTACATCAATGAAGAAAAGATAGAGATAATTTACTAGGGGTTAATGATGGCCCCTACTCTAGAACAACCCCTACCCTAAATTATGGCCACAATTGTGCATGTGAAATAAGGTTTACTGATTTTAAAGAGCTTAAGGGTACTTTATTAGATTGTGGCTGAAGTGTATACAACTCCTATGGGTTGATGGTTTCACTTATTATTAAATGGGCAAGGGGATAAATAAAAGTTTTTGAATTTAGCACTTTGGGAGGAATTCAATGTTGTGCTAAGGTAATCAATGCAATCTTGCCAGAGGGAATGACTCTCCCACATGCTGTTCCGGGGGTTCTTTCAGAATGCATTTCAGAGCTTGCTGGGGGAAGGAAAGCCCTGTTTCACAAGCAGAAGGTCTTTGCACAGTGCTTCCACTAACAAGATCTATCCTACTGTTTGCTGTTTGGGGATCCTTGTACATAATAATGGCTCCCAAGCCTTTTTATTTTGAAAATTTTATAGTTGTTGTTTGTTTTTTTATAAAAAATCAACTCATAAACTTATTTGAAATGTAAAATGGTTGTTTTGCCATGTTCAGTAAGGTGGTGGTCTTAACTGAGTTTCTCTCTCCCCCTGCCCCCCACCCCACCTTTCTGCTTACAGTACAAATACAAACTAGCCTTCGAGCAAGCCAAGGGAAAGCACATTGGATTCCGTAGTCTGGAAGACGACCCTAAACTGGTGCACTTCATGCAAGTTGCTAAGATGCAGTCAGAGCGTGAATACAAGAAGGACTATGAGAAGTCAAAGACCCGGTTCCACACCCCAGTTGACATGTTCAGTGTGGTGGCAGCCAAGAAAGCACAGGAAGTGGCAACGGATACAAACTACAGGAATATTATCCACACATATAATGTTTTGCCTGATGCTATGAACCTGGAACTGGCCAAAAACATGATGCAGATTCAGAGTAATGTAAGTAAAAGACTTTGAAAAACCACTGAATTATAGATGTAGACTATTTAACCCTCCAAATCCATATGTCCAAGGTGAGGGGGGCCCCTTAGGCACCTGGAATATTCTATATGTCATGTAAAATAGATTATAAATGTATACAACAAGAAGAATCCGCTGACAGCATACGAATCAATTTGGCTTACCTGACCCAACAAGCTTTCCTGACTCCCCCTCCCCTCACAAATGCAAACAAGCCCCACTGCAGCCAATTACAACCAACCACACCCTGCCCCCAATACCTCTCACTACCAAGGAAATGTAATAAATGAATAGAAAGAGAACCTACACAGTTGACTCTGACACAAAACCCAACACGTACGCTGTGCAAAAGAATATAAGCCTCACTACTCCCCCCTCCTCTCCCCCCCCTTCTTCCCCAACCTTATACTGTACTCAGCACTAATGTCTCACAGCAAATGTACCTGATTTGTCAGAAAGACTGTACAACCTGAAAAAAGAGACAAGGCATGTACTTTTGTAAACCATATATGCAAATATTTGCAAAATGTTTATGTGTTTCAATAAATGTGCATAGTCTTAGACTGAAGAAGACTGTAAATAATTTTGTGGTGATAATTTTAAAAGCAACAATACAGCACAATATTAGTATGCCTTTTTAAGTTTTGAAATGCTTACAAAGAATCAGGCTAAATATGAAGTTGCTACCCTAAAAAGGTACAGCTTAACTGATTAGTACAAATAAACCACAGCACAATGTATTGGATTTCTTTTCTGCTGTGCCAGTGCGTGAAATTTTTGCAAGTAAACACTGCTGCTTTAAAAATAGACTAGCAGTGTATCTGACATTTCTCACATGCTTAATTTCATTTTGTCTCCAGAACCAGTACAAAGCGGACTACGATGAATTCATGAAGGGGGTTGGGTGGGTTCCATTGGGATCTTTAGAAGCCGAGAAGAACAAGAAAGCCATGGAGATCGTCAGTGAGAAGAAATACAGGCAGCATCCAGACAAACTCAAGTATTCTATCAAGATGGATTCTATGCCCATGGTCCTGGCTACACAAAACGCAAAGACCATGGACGGGGTAAGCAAATAAGCCTAGCATAGGAAAGCTGCTGCCGAGCAGAAACTTGTCCTGCGATTTCACAAACAAATTAACCCAACCAACTAATCTGTGACTTGTTGACTTAATTGAGAACTGGAAACACACAGAAGTTAAGATTCATAAATGCATGATGATAGGGCAGTTGTGCAGGAGGCAAACTTTCCTACTTTACTGATTTTATACTACAGTATTGTATAAATTACGGAGTAATATTTATAGCCCCCCCCCCCCAGATTTCATTATTAATTTTATAATATTTCCTGCTCAACAAGTTGTTACTAATAATGGCATTGCTTTGATATCTGGTCAGTAAGACTTACTGGCGTAGTCAGGGTTGAATTGGTTTGTGTTCTTCTACCACCTCTCCTTTCTTTGATTTCTGTGTCATTTTCTCGCATGCTAAAATTGCTCTATGTATGTGGCAGATTAGGGTGCCTGTTTCTCTCCTCGTGATAAGATGAATTTATCTATTACTCTAAGATCAGTATGTGATTGGGTCATGTGAGATCACACCCATGCCTAAATTTCACGTGTCTCTTATCAAAGGAGGTTTGCCAACATTACGAGGCAAAACATTTACAAAAGAGTCTCTGCTGGTTGGTCTTCTTGTTCCAAGGCAATCCAGAAAAGTAGCAATAGTTAACTCATTATTTGGATTCCCTGGGTAATATTTTTCCGTGGAATTGTATATTTTATAGAGTTGCTCCAGATCAACAAACAGGTTGCCATCTTAGCACATGGTTGCTGCTTGCTTTGTGATTCCACAAGAAACAAAATGAACCCTGATTTATGCTGGCTTGTGCTGAATCAGGACTGTCAGAATCTAAAGTTTTAGGCAGGGCATGGAACACTAGGCTTAACCAGCCTGAAAACTGTCCTGTGCATTTGTTAATATAAAGTAGGCCTGCATTTTTTAAATTAAGAATTGGTTGGCTAATAGATTTTTAAAACTTGTAATCTAAAAAGGCATCTCCAGTTACTCAGATAGCAGGGTTGTTTTTTTAATATATATATATAAATTGGATCCTAACCAAGGGTGATATTCAGCTAAGTCAAGTGAAATCAATGGATTTAGGTAACTTAAATCCACTGATTTAATGGGTCTGGTCTGAGTATGATTAATATTGGATATCCCTTTGTTAGTTGCACAAGGCCCATTAATCTTAGACATTCGAGTAGCAGCTTTTTCAAACGTGTAGCAAAGCAAAAGGGTCTAATGCATCTCCTCTTAGAGGAAAATAAACAATTGTAAGTGATTTTTAGAAATGGTGATATAAGTTTTGCGTTGCCTTTTCAGCACCTTTACAAAAAGGACTGGGAAGCAGACAAGATCAAGATTAACATCACTCCAGATATCCCTGAGCTTGTTTTGGCAAAAGTCAATGCATTCAACATCAGCAATGTAAGTATGAGGGCTAGGTAGATAGCTGGGGTTGTATTAGGCTTTCATGTAGTGCTAAAGATAAAGAACTGCTAATGAGGTGATTAGCTAGCATAAAGAGCTATTACCTTCGGGGTATAGTCCTGCATTGGGACGCGGGTGGCGCTGTGGGTAAAACCTCAGCGCCTAGGACTTGCCGATTGCATGGTCGGCGGTTCGAATCCCCGCAGCGGGGTGCGCTCCCGTCGTTCGGTCCCAGCGCCTGCCAACCTAGCAGTTCGAAAGCACCCCCGGGTGCAAGAAGATAAATAGGGACCGCTTACGAGCGGGAAGGTAAATGGCGTTCCGTGTGCTGCGCTGGCTCGTCAGATGCAGCTTGTCACGCTGGCCACGTGACCCGGAAGTGTCTGTGGACAGCGCTGGCTCCCGGCCTCTAGAGTGAGATGAGCGCACAACCCTAGAGTCTGTCAAGACTGGCCCGTACGGGCAGGGGTACCTTTACCTTTATAGTCCTGCATTATGATTCCCCATTGACACAATTTATTAGAGTATTAATAGTCCACCTTTTTCCAAACAACTTTTTTAAAAAAAGTAAATGAAAGCCCGCAAAAAGTCAAGAAAGCTTTACCTAGCAGTTGGAAGGAATGTTCTCTCCATACAAAAGCATTCACTACAAAGCCTTTATTCTTTTGTTTCTTTGAATACACAGAAAATGTACAGACTTTCCATGGAAGAAGATAAGAAGAAGGGATATGATCTGAGGGCTGATGCAATCCCCATTAAAGCTGCTAAGGCTTCCCGAGACATTGCCAGTGATGTAAGTTTTTAAGGCCAAATTATTTTAAATTACTGTAAAAGCTGAAGTTCATACATTGCATCAGATCCAAAGGTTTTGTGAGCAGAAAAAGTCTTCCCACTGCCCCAATGGGTCTGGAGTCCCGCTTGTCCTATACCACTGAAAATCTGCTCAAGAAGGTTGGGGTCCTCTCCAGAGCAACAGGGGAGGTGGTGCTGGGGAGTTCAGTGTGGGAAGCTGATACAAAGATAGCCTTATTTGGGACAAATTGGAGTGACACCTTTGGATCTGACCCACTGTCATATTTTATTAGTTTTTATGTTCAACCTCATGTACACTTCATCACAGATGAAGAAATGTTGCATTTCTAACCTCCCTGAGATTAAATTTTACTTCCTTGCTTATGTTCTGTTTGTCTTCTTCTGTGCAGTACAAATACAAGCTAGGATATGAAATGGATAAGGGCAAACTTGTTGGCTTCCGCAGCCTCCAAGATGACCCAAAGCTTGTTCATTACATGCAAGTAGCTAAGATGCAGTCGGATCGTGAGTACAAGAAAGCCTACGAAACCAGCAAGACCAAGTACAACACCCCGGCCGATACTTTCAGCGTCATGGCTGCCAAGGAAGCTCAAGCAAATATCACCAACACCAACTACAAAAAGCTCATCCACAAATATATCCTCCTGCCAGATGCCATTAATGTAGAACTGGCAAGAAACATGAACCGGATTCAAAGCAATGTAAGACCTTGCATTCTCTTTTCACTACCAGTCAGTGGCTATATTTCTCGTGCATTTGCAGATGGTTTATGTTGCTGCAGCTATAGCTGCTCAACTTTGGCTGTGTGTTATTCTCTTCCACCTGCAGCATGAATACAAACAAGATTACAACGAATGGTACAAAGGACTTGGTTGGAGTCCTGCTGGGTCACTGGATATTGAAAAGAGTAAGAAAGCCACTGAAATTGCAAGTGATTCGAAGTACCGCCAGCATCCAAGCCTTTTCCCATTTAAGAAGCAGATGGACTCAATGGACATGGAACTTGCGAAACATAATGCTGGTGTTATGAATAAGGTGACTGTCGTTACCAAGTGTGAAAAGAATCTGTTTTGTTTGGACCAATTGGGGACATTTGGAATTTTGAGAGGGTGCTGTGAGTGCCAGTCACAAAATGGCTGCTATAGGGACATGGCATAACAAAATGTCTGCCCTGGTGTTTTGCATAATACAAAATGGCCACTGCTGAGTGTATGGCATAAAGCAAAATGGCTTCTGTGAGGTGTGATATCATACCAAATGGCTGCTATACCTAAAAGTGTAAAAAAAAGATAAATAAACAACTTTAAAATTAATATGGCAACATTACTGCACGTATAAATGCAAATTGCATTGCTTAATCTTGCTTTGTTTTTCCTAATAGCATTCATATATAGATGCGTGGGAGAAGGATAAGACGAAGATTCACGTGATGCCAGATACACCCGACATTATGCAGGCCAAAGCAAACAAGTACAATTACAGCCAGGTATAGAAATATGTAACAATGCATTGTGTTGGTTAATATACTATTCGTATGCAAATTCTCTGGCTCAGATATATTTTGTAGGAATGCCTTTGTTTTCTTTAGTTATTAGAAGGTCATTTCCAATTGTATTTGACATTCACCTGAAGTGAAATCTGAAGCGAGTGCTTCGTGTCAGAACAAACAAGAGGAGTTTTGAGGCAGGCCTAGATTTGTGATCACACTAGTGAAATTTCTCAGGGCTTTCTGCACCTCTCTGTATTGTCATCACATTTTACCTAAAGCAGCATTTTAAGGAAATTTCAGAACCTTCCCTCCACCCTTTGAATGAAATACAGGGAAAGCCAAGAGTTGGGAAAACACTAACAGAAATTTCTCAGGGGTCTCCGAACATATCTAGATCGTCACCAGATTTCACCTCAAATGAAATCTGAACCAAATTTTCAGATTTCTCTTTGGGCAATACTAGAATGAGTTGAAACAGGTGGTGAGATGCCTTTTTTTTAATGCCTCTTCTCCTTGTGAAAAGCACCTCCTGTTTCAGCAACAGCCTTTTGAAAAAGAAAAAGCCAGGGCTGCAAAAATTAGGGCAGCAATGGTTACCCATTTTTGGTATTGTGACATCTCCCTGCTTCATGATCCCTGCTTGGCAGGATCATATAGCCAGCAAGACTCCTTTTTGCAGTGTTGAGGGATGGGGGGGGGGGGTTGCCCAAGCACCTGCCAGCTGAGGCAATAAAGATTGGGAGTGAGCCACTGTAAAAAAGGCTTAGAAGCATCTTTTGAAGAGTATTTCAAGGGACTCAATCATTCACCTCCCCCCCCCCAACAAAAATGTTTGCTCATGAAATTTAACTCTGCCCTAGCTATAACAGCACAGGAGTTTTGAGGGAAGCTAAGAACTATTTGGTGTTCCTTGTGCAATTTCTTAACTGTTCCACACTCAAATATTCCAAATATATATTCTGATATATACCTCCAGTGGAAGAAATGCCTGTTATGTACTGAGCTTTTTTTACTCTTCTTGCTTTCCATATTAGAAACTGTACAAACTTGGATGGGAAGAATTGTTGAAGAAAGGTTATGACCTCACCGCTGAAGCAATCTCAGTGAAATCTGCAAAAGCATCAAGGGACATTGCTAGTGATGTAAGTAGCATTGTAGTACACCTTCGATGCATTCAGTCACGCTCTCTAGGACTCAGTCATGTAAATGGTTTTCAGGGCCAGAGCTTGTTGCATTCCATCGAGCTTCACCTGCCCCTCACTCTTCCAGGTACCTTGCCAACTAAGTGCATTCAGAGTACTTTCTCCCTCACCTCTGAGTGCCATGGTGTGTATACCAGCACAGACCAGCCAAAGCACCTATGGTTCCCTTGTAGAGTAATAGATGTCCTACTGTATGATTTTTCCAATGTTCCCTATGAAGAAAAAGTCTTATCATTGCATCTCATGTAGTTATCAAGCAATTTTGAATCGAGGTAGGCTATTGGTGGTGGAATCTAGTTTTCACCAAAACATGCCAGGCTGGGAATGTAGTGCTGCCACTGTGCTGATATTTTTTTGGCCTGTTTCCAGAGCAGCCTTATGGCATGTCTACTCACAAGTAGGACCCACTGAGTTCAAGGGGGGCTTGCTCCCAAGTGAATGAGCAACCCGCTTTGCTTTTGAATTGACAGCAATCACGAAAGGACACATTTGCAAACAGTTCTGACATGGCGCCTCCATTGGGATAGATCTGCTAACGATTCTGGATTTTGTCGTTCTTGTCTTTGCAACAAACTTTGTTTGTGATTTCAGTATAAGTACAAAGAAGGTTACCGCAAGCAACAGGGGCATCACATTGGAGCACGCAGCATACAGGACGACCCCAAACTTGTGCATTCTATGAATGTAGCCAAGATACAGAGTGAGAGGGAATACAAGAAAGACTTTGAGAAATGGAAGACCAAGTATATCAGCCCTGTGGATATGCTGGAGGTCTTGCACGCTAAGAATTGTCAGAAACTGGTCAGCGATATTGATTACCGTCATTTTCTGCACCAATGGACATGTCTCCCGGACCAAAATGATGTCATCCATGCTAAGAAAGTATATGAAATACAAAGTGATGTAAGTCGTATTTATAAACCATATCTAGAATGATATTTGTTTGTGAAGGCAGATTTCAAGTCTCCTTCAGTCTCTTACCTACCCTAATGCTGGTAGGTCCCTGCTTACATCCTTCATTCTCACTGACTTCTTATTGCTCTTGTTCATCCTCGTTTTTGCTATTTCTGGAGTATGTTCCCAATCTTTTCTGATACCCAGTTTGTTTAATCTCTTAATTCGTTTTTGTCAAAATTCTTTTCTGAGATTTAAGGTGCCTTAAAAACAATGTTTCCCTTGTCTCCCCTCCTGTGCTAGTCTTCTCACTATGTACATTTTTGGCCATATTCTTGGCCAAACATACCGGTACAGTGGTACCTCAGGTTACATATGCTTCAGGTTACATACGCTTCAGGTTACAGACACCGCTAACCCAGAAATAGTGCTTCAGGTTAAGAACTTTGCTTCAGGATGAGAACAGAAATCGTGCTATGGCGGCAGGGCAGCAGCAGGAGGCCCCATTAGCTAAAGTGGTGCTTCAGGTTATGAACAGTTTCAGGTTAAGTACGGACCTCCAGAACGAATTAAGTACTTAACTTGAGGTACCACTGTACTTGGTCTTCAAACTTTGCAAAACTTTGTATGCTTTATTTAAATAACAATCAAGCCAAATGATAGACGTACCTAAGGCCAGGACCCATAATCAACGTATGACGGAGGAATAGGAATAGGACCAAAAGTTAAAATCCTCTTCAGTGCTATTTGCAATACCAAATGGATCTCATATATGTTTTCTTCCTTGCTAGAATGCATACAAAACAGATCTTGAGTGGCTGAAAGGCATTGGATGGAACTCATACGGATCTCTAGAATCGGAAAAGAACAAGAAGGCTTCTGAGATTCTGAGTGAAAAGAAATATCGCCAGCCTCCAGACACTGTTAAATTCACAAGTATCGCTGATTCAATGGAGGTGGTTTTGGCAAAGGAAAATGCCAAGCATAGGAGCGATGTAAGTGTTCTTAGCGCATGGATGTGCTGCTCTCGAGGAGCAGGTGTCAGCAGCGGGAATAATGGCTGTGAATGGTAGTGGGGAGGACTGAGTGAGTGAGTCATACCCTACAACATAGTTAACTGCTTTACAGTCCATCCAATGCATGTTTACTCAGACGTAAGTCCCCACTGTATTTAACAGGGCTCTCTAGGGAGCATGTTCAGGACAGCAGCCTTAATTAGTTCAAGAGTACCTTCCTTTTTTGCTTGGAGTTTGCTTCAGGTGAACATGCATAGGATTCTGTAGCAATTTTGATAAGTGCATTTTTATTTTTGTTTTCAGTTTGATGAATTTGGTATAAAAAGGGAAATTCAGTTTCTGGGCCTAGGGATTTATTTAGGAAAATGATACCCCCCCCCCACTGTAAGCCTGCAATCCTGTGAAGTAGGATATAATTACATTGGTTTAAGTACTGAGCAACCCTTCTCCCCCTATTCTCCCCAAAACAAGGCATTTTACAGTCTCTTGCACCAGCAGAGGTGCCAACTTGGATAAAATATTGTCCGGGGGGGGGGGGGACTAAGCCCCGCCCCTGATAATCACATGGCACAGTGCGCACACATCATTTGAATGACAATGCCCATCATCTTTGGGGGCCCTAACCCCATCAAATATTTTATTGGGGGGATGGACGAAGGGACCTCAGCCCTAGGAGTTAGCTCCTATGTGCACCAGGTATTCAGCAATGTCTCAAGGTGCATGGGAGCACAAGACCTTGCGCTGCACCTATTAGCACAAGGTGCTGCACAGTCTCTTTCACAAGGTTTTGCACAACGCGCCATGGAACGCCGAGCACAATTCAAAGTGTTGGTGCTGACCTTTAAAGCCCTAAACGGCCTCGGTCCAGTATACCTGAATGAGTGTCTCCACCCCTATCATTCAGGCTGGACACAGATCCTGCGCCGAGGGCCTTCTGGCGGTCCCCTTGCTGCGAGAAGCCAAGTTACAGGGAACCAGGCAGAGGGCCTTCTCGGTAGTGGCGCCCGCCCTGTGGAACACCCTCCCATCAGATGTCAAAGAGAAAAATAACTACCAAACTTTTAGAAGACATCTGAAGGCAGCCCTGTTTAGGGGAGCTTTTAATGTTTAATAGGTTATTGTATTTTAGTGTTTTGTTGGAAGCCGCCCAGAGTGGCTGGGGGGACCCAGCCAGATGGGCGGGGTATAAATAATAAATTATTATTATTATTCCACATGGGCAATGGCCTACCCAACATTTCACATTGGCGTGATGTACTTTTGTACTGTGCTGAAGTTGATATTTATTCTTACTGGCACATTATTATTATTATTATTATTATTATTCACTGTCTTTCCATTATTTCTAGAAACTTTACAGAGAAGCATGGGATAAGGACAAGACTCAGATCCACATCATGCCTGACACTCCCGAAATTATCCTGTCCAGAGCCAACTTAATTAACACGAGCGATGTAAGTTTGATGCTGGATAGCATAGGAGGGTGTTTGAGCTGTCTGGGCTTCCACAGAGATTAACTTTCTGATGGTTCTCTCAATAGAAACTCTACAAGTTAGGATTTGAAGAATTGATAAGGAAAGGCTATGACCTTCCACTCGATGCCATACCAATCAAGGCTGCAAAAGCATCTCGAGATATTGCCAGTGAAGTAAGTATTTCATTCTGCTGGTTAACAGCCAAATGGCAATGCTGCTTATTAAATCTTTGATTTGGCACATTGTTAACGTTGTGAACTTTCTAAGGGATGTGTGTGCATATGTATATACATTTAGTTACACATAAGTGCACACACTGATTTTCTTTTAATTTTTTTTTTTTTATATTTATCAACTAAACCTTAAGGGGGGGAATAGTTTCGAAGTTTCCCAAAAATAAATGCAGTGCTTCGTATAATCATTATAATAGCTGAAATGAATTAATTGTGATTTGAAAAGTGTCAGGTTTTGAACACATATAAAATGAGTGTAAATCAAACCCTGGTTTCAGCTTCTCTTTTATTTCTCTTTTATAAAATGGAATGCTATCTTGAATCAACGTTCTCATATATATATATGATAAATTCCCTTTATAAATAAAAAATAAGTCCTATTAGGGAGCAATTCAAAGCTCCCTCTGGCTCTGAGGCAGTCTGAAGGAGAAACAGGAAGAGGCACAAGTGCTGCTGTGCTGGCAGAAAGGGAGGCCTATTGGTAGAAGGAACTCCATGTTAAATTATTTGTATTAATGGTTTAATAAATATTTTGCTTATGGGTGGGGTAATCTTATATACCTGGGAGGAGATCTGCCACACCCATAGCCTTATTGGCTCAGTGAGATGGGTTGGCAGCTTTTTCATCCTTTTGTTTGTTTGTTACCTTCCCGCCCCCCTGTTGTAGATAATGCAAAGCTATTAACTTTACCAGCTGCAGGGCTGGTGTAGCTAAGAGGCCCTTTTTTGTGTGTATCAGGATAACAATGACAGCTTAGGTTCCTGCACATCCAAGCCTGTCCCCGACACTCCCGTGGAATAGTCCACTTTGGGTCCTGCAGATGTACCCAGGACCTTCCGAGGTAGAATTGCCATTTTGGTTCAGACAGGCAAACCTTAACACAGAAGGATGGTTAAATTTTGCTTAACGTTTTACAGTACTACAATCACACAATATTGCTTTGATTCCATAAACTCTTAAATGACTGTTGGTCATGCTCAACCATTTGAGATGAAACACCTGATTATATAAGTTAGGATGTCCTGAGAAATCAAGTTTTGGAGGGATGATCATTTGCGAAGGCCTTTATAAATAGACGAACACTTCTTAATGTAATTAGAATGAGAAGTTAGTGAAAATAATTTTATTTTTCACACAGTACAAGTACAAAGTTGGATATCGCAAGCAGCTTGGCCACCATGTTGGAGCACGCAGCATACAGGATGACCC
Organism: Podarcis tiliguerta; assembly: GCF_965153285.1. Lineage (NCBI taxonomy): Eukaryota > Metazoa > Chordata > Lepidosauria > Squamata > Lacertidae > Podarcis > Podarcis tiliguerta. The sequence continues at coordinate 34,569,289 of NC_139534.1, forward strand.
GAAACTTGTGCATTCTATGAATGTAGCCAAGATGCAGAGCGAAAGAGAGTATAAGAAAGACTTTGAAAAATCGAAGACCAGGTATACCAGCCCTGTGGATATGCTTGGAGTCTTACTGGCAAAGAATTGCCAGAAGCTGGTCAGCGATGTCGATTACCGTCATTATCTGCACCAATGGACATGCCTGCCAGATCAGAATGATGTTGTGCATGCCAGGAAAACATATGAACTTCAGAGTGATGTAAGTATCTTATTTTTTCTTAAAGGCTTTTAAGCATGAGACTATCCCAGGGTTGGTGGATTTTATTCACAATTCCTTATGGGGGAAAAGCCTGTCTCTAAACAGCAAATAGTGATAATTGTGCCTGGATCGTAGAACAAAAAGGTGAGACCGGCGTGATGGGTCAAATGAGGGAACATATTATTCATAAGTCAGAAGAGTGGGAAGCTAACTTCAACCTTGAGGGACCTGCCTGTTCCAAGGGGATGCCAAGTCATAGCCCAAAGCCTAGGTCCCACCTAATGGTGAGCAAGAAAGTGGTCCTAACTCATCCCCTTCAGGATTGGTAGTAGATGGTTCTATTGGACTGCCCCACTCATCAGCCTAATGGCTGCATTCTATTTAGATAGCATGCATACTATATATTAAAAGAGTAAAAAAAAAGTTGAAAAAGTTTGTTTCTTTTGTTTAATCTGTGCTGACAATAAGTTGACAGTGTAACAACAGTCTCTTTAGTTGACGTGGATTATAATTTGTGAAGGCAAAAATCCTCAATTGTAATGGAAGGTTTTAATGGAACTATTGTCCTCCCTGCTTGTTTCTTTTCAAACAGAATATGTATAAAGCAGATCTTGAATGGCTAAAGGGCATTGGCTGGACTCCAAGTGGTTCCTTGGAAGCTGAGAAGAATAAGAGAGCCTCTCAGATCTTGAGTGACTACATCTACAGACAGCATCCTGACAAATTCAAATTCACAAGTCCCATTGATTCTATGCCTATGGCTTTGGCAAAGCATAATTCTGAAGTTATGGACCATGTGAGTTTCATTCATGCCCCTTCCTTAAAACTCGTATGAGCAAATATATAAAGAAATCTGGCTGGTTTAGCAATGCTGTGACTGGGAATATGCAGGCTCTGATCACTTTGAGAATTTGCCTAGTGATTTTTTCATTATAACTATTTATCTCTATGATTGTTATCTGACCCTAATTAACTAATTAAGAGTTTCGTTTTTGTGCTAAGGAGGCACATTTCATCCATTCTTATTTTCATCCTTTTTCAACAACCATTTTGTAGCAAAATGTTGGTTTTCATACATGTTGGATCAGGGCCATTTCCAGAAAGTAGTTATGGGGAGGGCATTGTTTGAGAACATGAGTGTCCCCCTGCCACATGTTATGTAATATCTATCTGAAGTATTCAGACCTGTCACCAGGAGATTTGAAGTGAAATACCACTAATATGTGGAATGTACCCATCAATCTCTTTCTGTTCCATCCGAAGCATCAGAGGAGATTGACTGGTGCTTGGAGATGGTGGAAGACCTGACCGCAATACTCCATGCTCTGGTAACTTCCAGTCTGGATTATTGTGATGTGCTCTGTGTGGGCATAAGAACAAATTGGAAACTTCAACTGTTTTATCTGTTTTATGACTATGATGTTATGTTGAAGGACTTCTGATAAATGTTAGAAGCAAACAAATTGCCATTCTTGGTTGCTGCTGCCTTCATCAAATAATTTATTTACTGGTTGTTGTTTTCAGCGCAAGTATATAGATGCATGGAACAAGGATAAAACCACCATTCATATCATGCCAGATACTCCTGAAATTATACTGTCGCAGCAGAACAAGATAAACTATAGTGATGTAAGCAAACTTTTTAAAAACAATTTGGTAGAGAACAAATTTAGAAGAAATACAAGTGCCCTGTTTTTAAACACACAATCAATCTTTGCCATTCTTTTAGAAATTATACAAACTTTCATTGGAAGAGGCCAGGAGAAAGGGTTATGATCTTCGTGTAGATGCAATTCCAATCAAGGCCGCTAAAGCTTCAAGAGATATCGCAAGCGAGGTAAGTAGTTCTGTTCATGAGTTGTCAGATGCTGTTATGTAATAGGCATTGCATTTTCCCAAACCACTTCCCTTAATAGTAAATAGTCCCAAATAGGCTAAATAGTCCCCTTGTGTTACCGATATTGTCAGTTATCATAAATAGGAATAATCATTGAATACATTAAGTTTTTGCAGGTGCCCGCAGATGTTGATGGCAGAATCCAAAACGTCCCTCAGTCCTTCCAATAAAATAGTTTCACTAAGTTCCCAGTATGTGGCACCCACATGTGGTAAGCTAGCGGGTAAACAAATCTTTACCTGTCTTCCAACCCAGATATACCAGGAAGCCTACACCTAGGTTTGGTTCATGCTCACATTTTTTAATGTTGTTTTTCTTTAAAGCTTTCCCTTTCTGAAAAAATAAAAAACACAGACCGACAGGTCCGTTTTTTAATAGATTTATGAATCATATTCTGTATAAGTACAGAAACAGAGAAATTGTCTGACGCAGTCTTCTGGGTAGATCATTTATAGTATGTACATATATTTCTTTCCCCTCCAGTACAAATACAAAGAAGGCTACCGCAAGCAAGTTGGCCACCACATTGGAGCACGCAGTGTGCAAGACGACCCAAAACTTGTGCATTCTATGAATGTAGCCAAAATGCAGAGTGAGAGGGAGTATAAGAAAGACTTTGAGAAATGGAAGACCAAATATACCACCCCTGTGGATATGCTGGAGGTCTTGCACGCTAAAAATTGCCAGAAACTGGTCAGTGATGTCGATTACCGTCATTATTTGCACCAGTGGACGTGCCTGCCAGATCAGAATGATGTTGTGCATGCCAGGAAAACATACGAACTTCAGAGCGATGTGAGTATCTTTATAAGAAAAAGCGTTTTAAGCATTAGATTATCCCAGGGCCAGCGGATTTGAACCACCATTTTCTGTGTGAAGAAAGCCTTTCTCTAAACAGCAGGCAATTATAATTGTGCCGGGATCTCGAAACAAAGATTGCTTACTGCTCCAGAGGCTCAGAACACCTTTGTGTGGGATGTACATTTGGCTTTCTGCTGAGGTTTGCTCCACAAAGGGGGAACCACTACCAAGGAAGCCCTGAGACCAGGCATCACCAACAGTTTAGCACCCACCGAAGGCAGCACCAGCAGGGAATCCCCTGCCAGATATAGGACCCGAGATTGTTGAAATCAGGGAAGCGCTCCTTTAGGTACTTGGGTCTCAAGCCATTTGGGCTTTGTGTGTTAGTACAAACACCTTGAATTGGGCCCAGCAGCTCACTGGCAGCCAGTGAAGTGCCTTCAGGATTGATGGCAGATGGTTCGACTGGGCTGCCCCACTCATCAGCCTAATAGCTGCATTCTGTTTAGATAGCATGCGTACTATATATTAAAAGAGTAAGAAAAAGTTGAAAAGTTATTGCTTGTTTAATCTGTGCTCACACAAATTGACAGTGTAACAATAGTCTCTTTAGTTGACGTGGATTATAATTTGTGAAGGCAAAAATCCTCAATTGCAATGGAAGGTTTTCATGGAACTATTGTCCTCCCTGCTTGTTTCTTTTCAAACAGAATATGTATAAAGCAGATCTTGAATGGCTAAAGGGCATTGGCTGGACTCCAAGTGGTTCCTTGGAAGCTGAGAAGAATAAGAGAGCCTCCCAGATCTTGAGTGACTACATCTACAGACAGCATCCTGACAAATTCAAATTCACAAGTCCCATTGACTCTATGCCTATGGCTTTGGCAAAGCATAATTCTGAAGTTATGGACCATGTGAGTTTCATTCATGCCCCTTCCTTAAAACTCATATGAGCAAATATATAAAGAAATCTGGCTGGTTTAGCAATGCTGTGACTGGGAATATGCAGGCTCTGATCACTTTGAGAATTTGCCTAGTGATTTTATCATTATAACTATTTATCTCTATGATTGTTATCTGACCCTAATTAACTAATTAAGAGTTTCATTTTTGTGCACATTCCATTCATTCTTATTTTCATACTCTTTCAGCAACCATTTTCATACTGGTTGAATCAGAGCCATTTCCAGAAAGTGGATATGATGGGCTTTGTTTAGTACCATGAGCATTTCCCCCGTCTTGTTAATTAATATATATCTGCAAATCTCAACAGGAGATTTGGAGTGAAATACCAATAATATGTGGAGGGCACCAAGCTATTGCTCTCTGTTCCATCTGAAGCACGAGAGGAAACTGAAGTGCTAGCCTGGTGCTTGGAGGTAGTAATGGCATAGGCAAACTCGGCCCTCCAGATGTTTTGAGACTACAATTCCCATCATCCCTGACCACTGGTCTTGCTAGCTAGGGATAATGGGAGCTGTTGTCCCAAAACATCTGGAGGGCTGAGTTTGCCTATGCCTGGACTAGATGCTGGTCAGTAAATTGAAGTGGAACCAGGAAAAGATGGGGGTCTTATGTATCCAAAGTTCCTCTGGAAGGAGCAGGTGCAAGCATTGTCATGTTCTGGACCCATCTTTGTCAGTGGAGGCCCAAGTAGCCTCAGTGCCTAGGAGTTCATTTACATCTACAGCTGGTATGCCAACTACGGCCCAACTACAGACAAGACTTGGCCACAGTACTTCATGCTCTGGTAACTTCCAGATTGGATTACGGCAATGTTCTCTATGTGGGGCTGCCCTTGGAGGCAATTTGGAAACTTCAACAGTTTTATGATTGTGAAGGGCTTCTAAGAGATTTTAGAAACAAACAAATGAATGAACGAATTACCATTTTTGGCAGCTTCTACCGTTATCAAATAATTTATATACTCTTTTTCCTCTACTATTTACTATTTTTTCAGCGCAAGTATATTGATGCATGGAACAAGGATAAAACCACCATTCATATTATGCCAGATACTCCTGAAATTATACTGTCGCAGCAGAACAAGATCAACTATAGTGATGTAAGTAATGTCTTCAAAATCATTGGTAGATAACCAATTTAGAATAATAAGTGCTCTATTTTTAAACATTAAACCAATCTTTGCCATTCTTTTAGAAATTATACAAACTTTCATTGGAAGAGGCCAGGAGAAAGGGTTATGATCTTCGTGTAGATGCAATTCCAATCAAGGCCGCTAAAGCTTCAAGAGATATCGCAAGCGAGGTAAGTAGTTCTGTTCATGAGTTGTCAGATGCTGTCGTGTAATAGGAATTGCATCTTCCTAACCCACTTCCCTTATTACTTTTTTTTTTTTTAATATCATTTTTCTATTGCTCAGTTACTGAATAGGTGGATTTTTGTTTTCTGGTTTGAATTGTTGAAAAGGCTGTGATATGTGAATCCCTCATTTATCACAGCTGATACAGCTACTCTTGTGATGCTTGGGATAGATTTAGATGGACTAAATAGCTTCCCCCATTTTATTGATATAGTCAATCATCATTAATAGGAATATTCATTGAATATGTTAGGTTTTCACAAGTGCCCAAACTGGTGATGGTGGAATCCAAAGCATGCCTGAATCCGTAAAATAAAATAGTTACACTTTATTCCTTGTATGTGGTAGTATGTTGACAGCTAAAAGGTAAAGGTAAAGGACCCCTGACAGTTAAGTCCAGTCGTGAATGACTCTGGGGTTGTGGTGCTCATCTCGCTTTACTGGCCGAGTACCCGGTGTTTGTCTGCACACAGTTTTTCCGGGTCATGTGGCCAGTATGACTGCGCCGCTTCTGGTGAACCAGAGCAGCGCACGGAAACACCATTTACCTTCCCGCCAGAGCGGTACCTATTTATCTACCTTCCGATTGGCAAGCCCTAGGCTAAGTGGTTTAGACCACAGTGCCAGGAATCCAACCCAGGCTTGTCATTCAAGCTTACACTTACATTTGGCTAATGCTCGCATTTGTTTTCTCTCCCCCCCCCCCCCGTTGTTTTTCTTTAAACCTGCCCCTTCTGAAAACAACACAAAACAGAATGATTGGTCCATTTTTAATAGATTCTTGAATAATATTAAAAATACCTGCCTAAAGGAAACAAATCTTTAAAGATTATGATAGAATCTGTATGAGGAAATAGGAAAATGAAGTGGCAAAAAGATAAGGAAGAAAGATGCTATCTAGATGGGGAAAATACTGTCACAATCCTCTCAGAATGTGGGATTTTCCAGTGCAGCTATCTGAAGAATAATCTTATGGGTAGACAATTTACACATGTATATCTATTTCAGTACAAATACAAAGAAGGCTATCGCAAGCAGCTTGGCCACCACATTGGAGCACGCAGTGTACAAGATGACCCGAAACTTGTGCATTCTATGAATGTAGCCAAAATGCAGAGTGAGAGGGAGTATAAGAAGGACTTTGAGAAATGGAAGACTAAGTATATTAGCCCTGTGGACATGCTGGAAGTGTTGCACGCTAAGAATTGCCAGAAGTTGGTCAGTGATATTGATTACCGTCATTATCTGCACCAGTGGACCTGCCTTCCAGATCAGAATGACGTCATCCAAGCTAGAAAGGCCTATGAACTCCAGAGTGATGTGAGTACTATTTATGTTTGGGCACAACTAAACGTAATATAAGGTATAAAATCGGCCCTCCCGGGGCTGCAGCAGAGTATCAGCAGGAAGCAGACTGTCAGATTTGTAGCATTCCGAATTTCTTTTATTATTTTCAGCGAATTAAAACAACAAAGCATAGCTAGTGTGAACTGAGTGCCTCACACACATCTCTGTTGCGAGAGAAGAGAGAGAGAACAAACAGCGGAAGTTACAGATGCTCACTTCCGTTCTCAGGCATAACAGTACACAACAGTACAGGAATGTCAACATGGATATAATGTTACATCAGCGATGTGAGACTGAAATCCCAACAACCTCCCCATGCCCATAGCAGCCATGTTATCCTGACACTTGTGGCACTTTTATCCAAACATGAGTTTGGGTAAACTCATGAGTTCGGCACCTCATTATGGTGTGTATGTGTGTGTGTACACATTTTCTCTCTCTCTGGCATCCTAATCAGATGGCACCCCCTCCCCCAAGCAAGAGTCCTTTATAGCTTTTGGTTTTATTAATGTTTCTTTGAATTTCTTATTCACAGAATGCCTACAAAGCAGACCTTGAGTGGATGAAAGGCATTGGCTGGGTCCCTATTGGTTCACTGGATGTGGAAAAAGCCAAGAAGGCTGGAGAGATCCTAAGTGAAAAGCAGTATCGTCAGCCACCAGACAAATTGAAATTCACCAGTGTGACAGATTCTCTTGAAATGGAGTTGGCCAAGCATAATGCAGAAACAATGAACAAGGTGAATCTGAGCCGGGCAGTTGAGAAACTAGTATTGTGGTACAAATATTGTAGGGTCTTATTACAGGGCACTAGTGATCCAAAGTTTTTCCATTTTCACTGATTTCCATTGGGGAGCTTTTTGTATATTGTTTAACTTTTGATATTTAACTTAAGGAGATTTAAAAGTAACTAGCTTTGGTCAGAGTTTACATTACATATTTGCAATATGACATACAGTTAACATTTCTTTTAAAGCTGTATTGGCATATAGGTGGGTAGTCAACAAGTAACATGGTTGTGACCCCTGTACATTTCTCTGAAAGCAAAACATTTCACTTCATGTATCTTAGACATTTTTGTCAGCTATTTTATTGCAAAGTTCATGAATTGGAAGAACCTTGCGCCTTTAGCATCAGGTAGACTTAAATATGAACAAATAATACATTTATTCTCATATGGAACCTGTGAGGTAGATTTAAGCTGAGAGATTATTAGTGGTCCAAGATCACCTAGTCAGCTGCATGGCTGACTGAAGATTTGAACTCTACCCAGTCTTAGTCCAACACTCTACCTACAGCACCACAGTTCGAGGTAGCAGAGTTCTGCCTCAGCAGGCTATTTTAATGCAATTTTCATAGGAGGCCCTCACTTAAAAAACAAAAAAGCCCTAAGATTACTGAACAATTGTCCTTATAACCACTGTCTCTTGTGCTTATGTTCTTCCACAGCGTTTGTATACGGAAGCTTGGGATAAAGACAAGGTTACGATCCACGTGATGCCTGATACCCCTGAAATCATGCTGTCAAAATTCAACAAGCTAAACTATAGTCATGTGAGTGCCACTTGGATAAAAAAAGGAGTTCCTCCATACCAAGGGAGACTGCAAATATTTCAGCCAACGTCTGTGGTTCTTGCAAGGGATGTGGGCCCCATAGTCACCAGATGGCTAGGATTTGTTGAGGCTCAGTAGGCTAGAGTTGCCCTGGAGGTTTTTGTTTAAGTGCAGCACAGTCAAGTTGTTGCACCTCAGTCAGTTATGTAAAATTATATATGTGTGTGGACATGAAGGACGTAGGCATGGATAACAATGAAGTAAACATGTTCTTCTTCCTTACAGAAATTATACAGACTTGCTATGGAGGAGGCAAAGAAGGATGGCTATGACTTACGTTTGGATGCTATCCCAATTCAAGCTGCCAAGGCTTCCAGAAATATTGCCAGTGATGTGTGTACCCAATATGTTCTATGTATAGCATTTTTTTTAAGGGAAAGCATTTCTTGCTCTAAATAATAATAAAAAAAAAGAATTGAAACTGTGGACTCAGTTCTACAGTATGTGTGACTGGGGTGGATGTTTTAGGCACCCATGAAAGGCAGTATTAGAGAGAAGCTACATTTCCTTCCACGATTTTGGTTTCATTTGTTAAGGGACTAATTTATTCTCTGAATTATGGGGATAAAAGAACAGGGTTCTTTAGTAACATTAAGAACAGAGTATTGAAAAAGGTGCCTTAGGAGATGTGGTAAATAGAAAGCAGAGTTGCATGAGGAGAGTCTTAGGCACGTTATAGGAAGACAGTAATGTTTCACAGGGTTTTAATATGATACATGCTACAATGAAACCCTCAAACAATTATTTCATGGTTAGTGAAAGGGCAAGTTAAAAGAAAACTCAGAGTCAAAGTTAATTATGTATTAACTGCAGCTCAGCTATTATTAGCAGGAAATGTTTACTGTGTGGAATATTAATCAATAGGATCACTCACTGTAAACATTTATGGGAAGGAAAATAATAATTCAAGCAGAAACTTGGGCTTTTCGCCCCATTTTGGAACTGTTATCAACCCACTGGACATTTTCACAGTGTGGTGAAATGGACTTAGCCAGATGTATTTCCTTGTTTCTTTGCTTTGTGTTTACTATGTTTCTTTATAACTTACTGGAAAAGAAAGGAAAAATATTTGAAGGCAGCTGCATAATAGATTAAAAAAGAAAAGAAAAAAAGAGATGAAATCCAGGGGGAAAATATATTGGGATTAATTTAGAGCTGAGATTCAAGGAACTGTGAACAAGCTCTGCATCTCCAAGGGACCATGGACTTGTGGTTCATGAAAGCCCCCACTTGATCGCCACATAGCAAAGTAGTTTTTAAACTGGAAAGATGGCGGGAGGTGCTTAAGCATTACCTAAGACATCGGAACTACCTAAAGAGCTTTTTCATTCCTATCCATGAATAATAAAGGATTGAAGAAGAAAAAAAGCTTATCTTGCCAAAGGAACAAAATCTTTAAAGATTATTATAAAATATGTATGATGAAATAGGAAGATGAAGGACAAGCATAGGAACAAAAGATGCTATATAGATGAGAAAAATACTGTCACAATCCTCTCAGAATGTGCAGGTATCTGATGAATATTCTTATGGGTAGACGGTTTACACATGTATATCTATTTCAGTACAAATACAAAGAAGGCTATCGCAAGCAGCTTGGCCACCATATTGGAGCACGCAGTGTGCAGGATGACCCGAAAATTGTGCATTCTATGAATGTAGCCAAAATGCAGAGTGAGAGGGAGTATAAGAAGGACTTTGAGAAATGGAAGACTAAGTATATTAGCCCTGTGGACATGCTGGAAGTGTTGCACGCTAAGAATTGCCAGAAGTTGGTCAGTGATATCGATTACCGTCATTATCTGCACCAGTGGACCTGCCTTCCAGATCAGAATGACGTCATCCAAGCTAGGAAGGCCTATGATCTCCAGAGTGATGTAAGTAAGCTATGCAGAATAAACACAGCCAGGGAATTTGTGTCTTTCCCCAAATCATCCAGATATGCTTTTTTATGGAGACAGTTCCTATATATCTGGAAATCGATGTGTTATAAGTGGAGATGAATGGATTCCATCCATTCCTCTCTGTTATTGTTCACTATTCCTTGGGTTCCTTCTGTTTGAACCCTGGAATGAACTCCTGGTTTTGTATTGTCAGTAAAGGCTTTTCTACATAATTTTAAAAGTAAACCTAAAACAGAAACCAGCAAACCACCCCAATGACACATAAAACAAAAGGTATGTTTTTAATTGGGGATAATTTTTTTTAAGTTAAAACAACTCTTCCAGTTTTTAGAAACATATACAATATTTATATCAACTTTTTTTAATGCAGTAGCAAAATTGTGTAATTCTGAAAAAATAAGCTAGTTTTTTTAATGAACAATTTAAAAATGATTATTTTTAAGATACCTTGCAAACGTTTTGGAAATATATCACCAGATACTTTTAGTTCCGTTACAATAACGTGAAACACCAAAATCCAAGGTGAAATTCAGTAGAGGCAGATTCCATTAGCATTCTAAGCAATGTCAGGAATGAGACATCAGTGGCACAATTCTACAGATATTTACTCAGAAGTAGCACTTCGTTCAATTGGGCTTGCTCCCAAGTAATTAAACATGTGACAAGAGGCCAAGCAATGAACAAGGGAGTGTGAATCAGACTGCATAGGATCATCAAGTTTGGGCTAAATGAATATGTAGCTGCAAAAGCAGGAGTTATAGTGGTCGTAACTGACGTATTGGTCCTTCAGTATACACATATTTAATGTTTCATCTCTATGTTTATAGCCCAGACACTGGCGGAGGAAGAGGCGTGGGGGGGGGAAGCACACCACCCCCAGCAGCGCGATCCCAGCAGGGTGCCATCACGGCTGCCCCCCGCCCGTGCTGGGTGCCACACCCCTACAGGCGGCACACCATGCCCCCAGGACGCACACCACTCCCGTAGGACACGCACCATGCCCCTACAGGTGGCACACCATGCCCCCAGGACGCACACCACACCCCCAGGACACGCACCATGCCCCTACAGGTGGCGCGCCACGTCCCTGGGACATGCGCCAGCCCTGCCCCCGCCTGCTCTCTGCCCCCCGCTGCTGGAGCATGATGCTTTGCCACTGAACCCAGAAATATTCCCCTGCAATAGTAGTTATGTGTGAAGTTGATAGTTTCTCTGAATGCAAGGATAATCTGTGTTCATATTCCAGGTGCTTTACAAATCAGATATGGAATGGCTGAAAGGTGTCGGTTGGATTCCTTCTGGTTCTTTGGAAGTTGAGAAAGTAAAGAGAGCAGGAGAAATCCTAAGTGACAGGAAGTACCGACAGCCACCTGATAAGTTCAAGTTTACCAGCGTCACAGATTCTTTGGAGATGGAGTTGGCAAAACATAACGCTGAGACGATGAACAAGGTGAGTCTTGTGATTAGTCATTTCTAGGACTGCTCTGCGTGTGTTCTCTAATGTCAATATTTGCTTAAAGAATTGCTTAAAGATTTGCCTCAACATTCGTATTTTCCGCTGCCATCAATACCCTTTTGTCTTTCTCAGCTCTTGTTGCCACTTTCCTTCTTTTTTCCCTTGCAACCACAGTTATTTGCCCATTTTTTGATTAAGCCAATTGGCTAACCAATGTGATAGTTATTTATAAGTGTTGATGATGTTCTCACAGAAGATACAATAACAATTCTAACTTGGGGCATCACAAGTATAGGAGTAAGTGTGGCAACAAAATATTTAATATGATGAAATATGATTTAAGAAATATGATTTAACAACAAATATGATTTTAGTTAGAAAATCCTGGTATTATTTGGTAAATTTATATTGTTGGGCATGTTACAATACATTTTTTGTTTATGGATATAGTAGCAATAGCATCAGTTCCTAAGGGTGCATGTTATTTGATGCTTTTCAAAATACAAAATGCTAACTATTTCTTCTGCTCTCCCACAGAGATTATACACTGAAGCCTGGAATGTTGATAAAACAAACATTCATGTCATGCCAGATACCCCAGAGATTATGCTGGCAAAGGCAAACTCAGCCAACATTAGCCACGTAAGAGCGTTTTTTAAGGATGGGTTTTTAAAATGCATCTGTTTTCTTAAATAATTGGGGATTCTGGCCACCGTATATGCTCAAATTCTATGTGAGTGAGTTTTCATTCATGGTTGTTGTTTTTATGACTCCTTTTGTAGAGACTTTATATCGAGGGATGGGAAGAGGCGAAGCAGAAAGGATATGACTTGAGAGCTGATGCAATTCCAATCAGATCTGCAAAGGCATCAAGGGACATAGCTAGCGACGTAAGTGGATGCGTTGATTACACACAAGTAATGCAAGTAACAACCCTGTGGTTTTCAAAATGACTATTATGGAAATAATAAATTCAAAGAAAAGGTGTTCGGTCTTCTAGGGTGGTGATGCACGTCCTTTCGACTGACCCTGTATTGATATCTTCAACATTTGTAATACACAAGAGCAATATTCCTCAGCCTGGTGCCCTACAAAAGTTCTAGATTGCCACTCTTATTAGTCTCAGCAAGCATGTCCAGTGCTTTTAATTAATAAATAATAATAATAGTAATAATAGCTCTAAAATGTGTTTCTTTTCTCTTTTGCAGTTTAAATACAAAGAAGCATATGAGAAGCAGAGAGGGCACTATATCGGGTTCCGAAACCTTCAAGATGATCCCAAGATGGTGTTGGCTATGCATGTAGCTAAAATGCAGAGTGATCGGGAGTACAAGAAAGTATTTAATCAACTGAAGACGAAGATCCATAGTCCGGTTGACATGCTGTCAGTCCTGTTGGCTAAGAATTGTCAGAAGCTTGTTAGTGACATTGATTACCGCCACTACCTGCATGAATGGACCTGCCTGCCTGACCAGAATGACGTCATTCAGGCTAAGAAAGTGTATGACATACAGAGTGATGTACGTAAAAGCAAACATAAAGCACCTTGGTTCATGGGAATGGGATCACAGCTTAGTGGCAAAACACCTACTTTGCAAGCAGAAGGTCTCTCAGGTTCAGTCTATGGCATATTGAGTTGAAAAGAGTTAGAACATCAGTAGCAAGTTTAAAAGGTCAGGTATCTCTCTCGTTGCCTGAGACCCTAGCTTCTGATCAGAGTAGGCAGGACTAGGCTAGATGGACCAATAGTCTGAGCCGATATAAAGACAGCTTCCTATGTTTCCATAAATTTCTGAATGGGATGAAATATGCTTAGACTATTCATAAAGAAATAAAAGTCTGATGCGTTTCAGTCCAGAAGCTCCAGCTGAGCTCTCTTATGCAAAACTGCAGGGCTGCACAGAAACACTCTACTTGGTTAAGCAGGCTGTAAAAAGTGAGCATCAATAAAGATAAAATTTCAATGTCCCTGGGCTGGATTGAGACACATCATAAAAGCATTTCAGGAAAACGCGTTGTAAACCTCATAATGGGAAATCACGTTGCAGAAAGGCCAAACTCTACAGCGCCATCTGGAGTCACGATGTTATAATGCATTTAAAACACTTTTTAAAAAACCACACAACTAAAACTAATGTAAACTAATATATAGTAAGTAAAAGTGCCTAAACTTATTTGTGCTGGTGCTGCTACAAATAATTTGGATTAGCAGTCCTAAATACAATAATTAGGGAACAAGCCACACTTTGCTCAGTAGGGACTTTTATGTAACCATGCTAAGGACTGCAGTGTAAGAGTTATTAGGCCTGGTACCAGGGTTGTGTTTAGAGCAAGTGTAGTATTCACCTCAGTTTTACTCAAAGCAGACCCACTGAAATTAATAACCATGGTTAAGTCCATTAATTTCACTCCTAGTCTTCAAGATTTAGCATGGGATGGATCAAACATATGATAGTACGAATTGGCAGATCTTAAATTGGAGAAAACATTTTCAACCATATTGTTAATAGCCCAATTGTTTCCTTTGCAGAATGTCTACAAGCAAGACCTAGAATGGCTGCGTGGTATTGGTTGGATTCCAGAAGGTTCTTTGGAAGTCTTAAAAGTGAAGAAGGCCCAGGAGATCCTGAATGACAGACTGTACCGTCAACGACCAGACTCTGTGAAATTCACCGCTATTGTTGATTCTCCAGAAATTGTCTTGGCAAAGGCCAATGCTCTGCTTCAGAGCAATGTAAGAAACTTTGCATTTGCCTTTTGGTCCTCGGGTATCTGCGTTTTGGGTGTGAGGAGAATGTACTTCTAGATGCTCACTCCAGCATGCTGGAATCAAGTGAGATATATGAAAATAATAAGCACAAAACCCATGCAGCTTTGATTTTCAGCAATCACTTGAGGCTGCCTATGCTCTCATTTAAGATCACATTTAGATCCCTCTGAAGTCAAAGAAGGCTTTCCATTGGGGCAATTGGGGTGCAGAGATTGCAGTTTGTTTCATGATCTGTACACTTTGCTAGAGAGCCTTTAAACTGAGTTAATGCTTGAAAACCGTCCCATTCTGACTGCTATCATAGTAAACACCTTTATTTATTCAAATAAATGCAATGCAAAAAGTATAGGTTTCCAGTTGTGAAAGGTAATACCAGTCATATAAGGTGACATCTCATTTTGCCACACTCCCTTACCCATTGAATCCTTCCGTGCCAGAAGGTCTCCCAACCCCTAGGAGCAGTAGGTAGGTGGGCATATCTGAAAATTGTGTGCCCCATCTTTATCAAACAAAAGTACCTCCTTACAACTGCAAAGATACTATTGGATGCACCTCTGCATTTGGAACATATTTCTGTATGTTTATCTGATTTTTGAGGAACATAGATGCAGGGGCAGGTCTCGCAAAAGATTGCTTCTGTGATTAGAAATGCCAAACATTGCAATTTTTCTAACAGCGGAGTAGCCGCTGTTCTTTAATAAATCCCCAATAAAAAAGCCTTATGTGATGCTGCACACACGATTAGGCCGCTTACACAAGTAGATTGTATGGAGGGTTTTGTATGTATAATCTCAATATGTACTTTGTATATTATAACAGAAAGAAGTACTGTATTTTCCCCCTCATTAGGCATTATATCGTGAACTCTGGGATAAAGAAAAGACACAGTTTACTCTTCCAGCTGATACTCCTGAGATGGTTCTGTCCAAAATGAATGCTCTGAACGTCAGCAAAGTAAGAATTAAATGTGAATACATCTTGAAAGCAATTCTGACCTTTAGATAAGGGGTTTGGGTGAGAATTGCCTTTTAATTAAAATTGTTTTATGATTGGAATTGAGAATACCAAAGGATGAATATATTAAATGCCCATTCAGTTCTCTATGTAGTAACCGATTCTGATTAGCTATGAGTAATGCCCTTCCACTGAATTCATGATTCCCTTGACTTGAGCAAACAAATGGAAGGTGGGAAGCAGGAAGGTCTTTAACATGAAAAATGTGATTTTGTTGATAGCTTATATCAATCTAAGGGGTTTTCTGGAGCAGATTGGGTGGGGCAAAGGAGAGGAAGTTTTGTCACATCTGCTGGAATGATCTTTGATTTTTCCCATAATACTGAATATTAGAAAAACATTGCAATGTTTCTTAGTGTGAAGTTAGATAGCAGTAACTAAAAGGGTTTAATTTTATATTTTATTTCATCCCTTCATTCCTCAGTTTTAACTCATTTATTTTTAGTCAGTATAAAAACATACATATTTCAACATTTATTTGAGTATGATACATTATATGTTAGGGATGCGGGTGGCGCTGTGGGTTAAATCACAGAGCCTAGGACTTGCCGATCGGAAGGTTGGCGGTTCGAATCCCCATGATGGGGTGAGCTCCCGTTGCTCGGTCCCTGCTCCTGACAACCTAGCAGTTTGAAAGCATGTCAAAATGCAAGTAGATAAATGGGTACCACTCCGGCGGGAAGGTAAACGGCGTTTCCATGCGCTGCTCTGGTTCACCAGAAGCGGCTTAGTCATGCTGGCCACATGACCCGGAAGCTGTATACCGGCTCCCTCGGCCAATAAAGCAAGATGAGCGTCGCAACCCCAGAGTCGGTCATGACTGGACCTAATGGTCAGGAGTCCCTTTATCTTTACTACATGTTTGAATACATGTATACACCATAGCAATAAAATTCTATTGTGGGAGCTTGACATGGAAGAAAAGGCAACATGGTAATATTTAATGCGTCCTGTGCCATGGAATGACCTTCCCCTAGAGATACAATGGGCATCTACAGTGATGATGTTCCTCTGGTTGGTTTAAACACACGTACTCACAAAGACTTTCCTAAGTAATGATGTTTTAGTGCTGGCTCTGTTGTGGCATTTGTGCTTGGAACATGTTATTGCTTTACTACGATGATTTTATTCGGCACACTGACTTACTATTTTATAATGAGGCCAATTAATGTTTTCATAAATTATTAAGTCAATACTTTTTTTTTTTCATATTGATTGCTCAAATTTAGCATTACTTGCACTTAGAATTACAACCTGAAGATCTTAAACACATGAGTTAATATTCAGGACCCTTACTAAAAAAAAAATTGAAATACGTTGACATGAATGCTGCATTATTCATTTCCTTCACAGAAACATTATGAAGCAGGGTGGGAAGAAGCCAAGAAAAAAGGTTATGACTTAAGAGTGGATGCCATTGCAATTCAGCATGCCAAGGCTTCAAGAAACATTGCCAGTGAGGTACTGTCAACTGTTGTATATTATTTCTGTAATGTTATTTCCTATAAGGCTAAACAGGTGGCTAATATTTTTGTAAATATTAGGAAACTGATTTTAGATTAGCATTTTCAGTTTTTAGACTATTGGCACAGATACATCCTGAAATTTGCTTACATTGGTTCTCAAGCTGTAGAGATCTTTTCTTCCAGCATTGGCTATTGCAAGTTAAGCCAAGATGAGCTATTTTTCACAATCTTAGTTTAACTGGTCCCAAAATGGCAGACGTATTTTCAAGCAAACATATTAAATCTGATTTTACAGCCATTTATAGTAAATTATTGCATTTCCACATTGGCTTGTATTTTTTAAAAAAGCTTTCACGAAAATTCATCAGCATCTTAGCGAGAAATTTTCCTAATATAATTTTTATGTGCAATTTTGCCTAATATACACATTTTTTGAAACCATTTTCCCTAATGAAATTTTGTATGATTTTCGCTAATGCATGTTTTCATATGCATACTTCACACAAGTATATCCATTTCTGTATGCACTACTTGGCCGCAGACGTGCATTACAAAATTTGGAGAATGTGAATTTCAAAGCATAGTTGTGTTTCTTTGGTTCTCATATCAAAAAGTGTGAACTATGGAAGTGTGACTTTAACTGCAAACTGAACTGTATTTCCCTCTCATCCCTAATAGCAAGTCCAGGTAAATATTTTATGATATAAAGATAGAATTAGGGAGCCTTACTATGCTTTATCTACCCCCTGAATATTCCATAGTCGAATCCTTTGAAAATTGAAATACCAAGAACTTCTACTAACATTTCTCCTTGGAATTGGTCAGATTACTTAAGCTTCCAATTCTCTTTCCTGCTCAGTACAAGTACAAAGAAGCTCATGAGAAACAGAAAGGCCACTACGTTGGATGCCCTTCAGTGAAGGAGGACCCTAAACTTTCATTTGCTGCCAAAGTATTGAAGATGCAGAATGACCGGTTGTATAAGCAAGCTTACAACAAATCCAAAGCCAATATTACTATACCGGTGGACATGATGTCTGTCCAAGCAGCCAAGCTATGCCAGTCTTTAGTAAGTGAGGTGGATTATCGGCAACATCTGCACCAGTGGTCTTGTCTGCCCGACCAGAATGATGTGATCCAGGCAAGGAAGGCCTACGAACTACAGAGCGATGTAAGTATATCTGTCCTCTGCAAAGCCAAACAAACAGCACAACACTGCAGGGACAGAAGGCAAAAGAGACATCATGGTAGATAGTGGTGGAAGATTTCCTTTTCTTAATTTTTACTTTGTTTCCCTGATAACATTTCATAACATTAATGAAAACTTGCCTTGTCACATTTTCACGTAATTTAATCTTCACTTAATTTCATCATGAGTACCTTGGGAGGAAGAACTGAAATATTGTGAATTCAAAATGTCCAACACAGACAAGAGTGATGTGATAGACTTGGCATATCTAAAAATAGCTAATGAATCCATAACCGATTGGAGTGCTGTCATCATATGTATGGATTGGATGATCTTTCTTCCCACTCTATCTAGCCCAATCTACACAAGTCTGGAACTCTCCAGATGTTTTGGTCCACAACTCCCCAGCCAGCATAGTGCTGATCAAACCTATAAATGCTGGTGTGAAATACAACTGGAGGTCAAAGAAACATTTTGGCCTAGTCCAGAGAGATAGTACTGCTTAGATCCTGATGAAGTAATTGAGACAAGTTTGTCCTGACTTTCTGAAGTTCCATTCATTCTGTTTACCACATGGAGTATTTCTTTTGAATTGAACTGAAATATCTTCCTCTTCCTTTCTGACATTTTCTCTCACAGGCTGTGTATAAATCAGATCTGGAATGGCTCCGGGGGATTGGATGGATCCCAAATGAATCTCCAGAAGTGAAGAAGGTGAAATATGCCCAGGAAATTCTGAGTGACAACGTTTACCGCACGCCTCGGGATCGTTTGAAATTTACCCACATCGTCGACACTCCTGAAGTTGTCCTTGCCAAAACCAACGCTGAGCAACTGAGTCTTGTATGTAACTCCTTTCAGCAACGTGACATTATTTTAATTATTCTGCGGAAGGAATTAACAGATAATTCTGTATTTTTGTAGGCTAAATACAGAGAAGCGTGGGATAAAGATAAAACTACGATCCATGTGATGCCAGACACACCAGAAATCATGCTGTCCAGGGCTAATGCTATCAATGTGAGCAATGTAAGTAAATCGCTACCATTCTTCTTACGATGCAACTCTACAACCTTCCTCAGTTACTCAGATGAAGGAGGCTTTGGATGTTATAAGTTGGATGCAGCAAGCACCCATGTAAATTCTAGGTGGGGTATTGTACCTGCATTTATTTAGCTAGTTACAGGTAGGTAGCTGTGTTGGTCTGCCATAGTCGAAACAAAATTAAAAAATTCCTTCCAGTAGCACCTTAGAGACCAACTAAGTTTGTCATTGGTATGAGCTTTCGTGTGCATGCACACTCCGTATCTGAAGAAGCGTGCATGCACACAAAAGCTCATACCAATGACAAACTTAGTTGGTCTCTAAGGTGCTACTGGAAGGAATTTATTTAGCTGTTTGTATGCAAACTGGCAATCTATTGTGTTTGTGGAGATTCCACAAAACAGATGTGTTAGCACTTGTTATCCATAATTACTTACATGCACTTTAAATACTTTTCCTTACGTAGTTTTATATGGAGATAACCTGTAATGTTTAAGGCATCTCTTACCTGCAAAAAACAGGAGTGATTAGAAAAAAGTAAAAGCTGATGGACAGTGAGCTTTCATAAATATGTAAGTGCTGAAAGAGGATAATGACTATATAATGTTGTTGGTTTTTTTTATTGTAGAAACTTTATAGGGAATCATGGGATGACATGAAGAAAAATATTGACCTGAGAGCTGATGCAGTCCCAATCAAAACAGCCAGAGCCTCAAGAGAAATTGCCAGTGATGTAAGTATGCAAATCGAATTTGATAGTGTTTGGTAATCCATTGTCTCTAGACTTTTGTATCTAATGGAATTAAAATGCAGGAAACAGAAAATATATTAAAGTTCTCTTTTCAAGGCAAGATATAAAGACATTATTGGCCAGCTTTCACTAACCTAGTGCCCTCCAGATGTTTTGAACTAAAACATCCATTAGCCTTATCCAACATGACTGATGGAAGTTGTTGTCCAAAACATGTGAAGGGTGCCATCTTGGCAAAAGTTGCTGTTTGCTTTAAATATGCTCCAAGTAAAATGTCCAGTATCCTGATGAAGGTTTCTGAAGTAGAATATTAATCTCTCAGGACCAAAGCTTTCATCTTGTTGGTCAAAAAAATGTCAGATGAAGGATGTGTAAAATTCAAAGATCTATGCATGTGCTGAATATTTACATTACCAATACAGTGGCACCCACCTGAGAAGTGGCAGAAGTGAGTTGCAGCTGAAAAAAAGCTCTGAGTCTAAGATACCTATGGTGAAGATTCTAATTGTATATGTATTTTTTTCAAATCCCATTAGTACAAATACAAGGAAGGCTACCGTAAGCAACTTGGACACCATGTGGGATGCCGAGACATTAACGACGATCCCAAGATGGTACTGGCTATGCATGTAGCTAAAATGCAGAGTGACCGCGAGTACAAGAAAGTATATCATCAATTGAAGACAAAGATCCACAGCCCTGTTGACATGCTGTCCGTCTTGCTGGCCAAGAACTGTCAGAAGCTTGTTAGTGACATTGATTACCGCCACTACTTGCATGAATGGACCTGCCTGCCTGACCAGAATGATGTCATCCAAGCCAGGAAAGCGTATGAATTACAGAGCGATGTGAGTGATTTTGTTATTGTTGCAAAATCTCTTTTATGATGGCTTCTTGTCTATCACTCTCTTTCCTCTGTCATGACATTTGGTGGATTATTACTGTTGGCTCTACAATGATATTTTGTCTCCACAATTATTGCATATCTTTTCATTAAAAAGTAATAAATGCTTTACTTTGTGAACACATGACACATATTAAGAGCCATAGTACATGTGAATTTTTTAACATATAAATTCAATATTATTTGGACAATCATCATACTTCTTTAAGAAAGAACACAAGGGGACATTGAGACCTCCATTCAACACATGTATCCATGCATACAAGGCTAATTGACTCTACCATGATCTGAAGAAGTAAGGCACCAAAACCTGAATTTGTGGCAACTGCATAGAACTAAACACTTTCAATTGGTCTTTTATTTTCTATTTCAGAGAATTTTAGGTGTGAAAAGAATTCATTTAAGCTGCATTAAGCAGCCTATTTTTTCTTGACTAGATTGCCTGAGTTGGAGTTATTTACTAGAATCTGTATTACTCATGGCCAGTACTGTTGTTGTTCTGCCATATACAGCTTGAAAGGGGATAAAAAGAGGGCTGTTTATTAATACCCACATTAGTGGTATGCACTTCTTGTGATTGGCCAGCCATGGAAGCTGAGCAGTTCTGTATTATGATGGGTAGAGCCGCAGCAGGGATGCGGGTGGCGCTGTGGGTTAAAGCCTCAGTGCCTAGGGCTTGCCGATCGAAAGGTCGGCGGTTCGAATCCCCGCGGCGGGGTGCGCTCCCGCTGTTCGGTCCCAGCGCCTGCCAACCTAGCAGTTCGAAAGCACCCCTGGGTGCAAGTAGATAAATAGGGACCGCTTACTAGCGGGAAGGTAAACGGCGTTTCCATGTGCGGCTCTGGCTCGCCAGAGCAGCGATGTCACGCTGGCCACGTGACCCGGAAGTGTCTTCGGACAGCGCTGGCTCTTGGCCTCTTTGAGTGAGATGGGCGCACAACCCTAGAGTCTGTCAAGACTGGCCCGTATGGGCAGGGGTACCTTTACCTTTACCTTTAGAGCCGCAGCAACAGCCTTCTTAATAAATTGAAGGAAACATTTTCAACCATATTGTTAATAGCCCAATTGTTTCCTTTGCAGAACGCCTACAAACAAGACCTAGAATGGCTGCGTGGTATTGGCTGGATGCCAGAGGGCTCTGTGGAAGTGCTCAAAGTGAAGCACGCCCAAGATATCCTTAATGACAGATTGTATAAGCAACGTCCAGATGCACTGAAATTTACAAGTATTGCTGACCCACCACCCGTTGTCCTGGCTAAGATCAATGCCCAACAAGTCAGTGAGGTAAGCTTGGGAATTACCCAGTTACTGTATTTGTTATGATGACAAATTGGTATTGGGAACGGGTGAATTATAGTTGCATACCTTTGAAAAATAAGAGGTTTTTGTAATGCAATGCAATCATTTATGCCTTCACTTCCTTCTTAGAATCTGTATCGTGAAGCCTGGGATAAAGAGAAGACTCAGTTCCATCTTCCTTCAGACACCCCTGGGATGCTGCAGTCCAAGATTAATGCTCTGAATATCAGCAATGTAAGAGAATTAACTAACTATATACCCATGAGTGGAATGTGTGTAGTGATGCATATGTATCTATTCAACTGTGTCAAATGCAACTTCCCATCATTAACTGTTCTTAAAAACAAGAAGGCATTTGACTCTTACTTGTGAGTTTTTATTCAGACGTAATAAAGAGAATTAACTGAACTTCATGGACAGAAGATATTAAAAAGAGACTGACTTGTTCCAAATCCCAACGTTGTCAGAGTGTTTCATTCTTACACGCCTTGATGATTTTGTGATTTGGATAATGTCAGTCTCTCTTTAATATATTCTGCCTATCAAGCTTTATTATTACTAAATTGTACTTCCCCACAATCATTCTGTTTCTTATCTAGGCCCCAAATAAATTGTCGACTTCAGTTATATAAGACATATGCATGCATGCAAACAAATATATCTATATAAGCTGTATTTATGCAGTGTTTGTATATGCCATATTACACAGCATTCACATTTTTACTCTTTTGGCTGCAGTCCTATGCATTCCATATTTACTTCGGAGTAAGGCCCATTGAGCACAGTTGGATTTACTTCTAAGTAAACTCACATTGGATCGCAGTGTTGATTGAGGAATGTCTATTGTTGGTTTTCGTCATGTATTTTATGATTACAGTGAAAACTGTGCATTTTATTCTGATTGCAGAAACATTACACTGGAGCCTGGGACGAGGCCAAAGCAAAAGGGTATGACATAAGAGGTGATGCTATTTCAGTCAAGCATGCCAAAGCCTCCAGAGAAATTGCCAGTGAGGTACAATCGCTTTTATTTAACATTTACTTCTCAAACGGCTATATCTTTTCATATGATGAGTGTGCATGTCAAAGTATATGAACAACTGATAATTCAGCCTCAAAACCGTATTTATCCAGCCATATACAAGTTTCTGTACTGCATGTCCATGACATCATTCCTTCCATTCTTTTACAATTTATGAAAGTGTCTTTCAAACAATCAGAAAGTTTAATATAGTCCGTTATTTTAAATGCCAAAGAGCTAACTGTGATAAATTTGGAGATACTTGACGCTGTAAAGACTTTGCAATAATTAAATCTGTTGCTTCCTGTTGTTTAAAACACCCAAGTGTTTCTCCCCCCCCCCTTCTTTACAATCACTTTAAAGTTTTCTCTTAAGTTGTGGAATGTCAGAGACCTCCGGGTATAGGGTGGTATATAAATTCAATAAATAATAATAATAAAATAATCTTGCATAGTTTCCAAATCAAGTTTAGCACCCTGAGCACACCATCCTATGCATTTTTACTCAGATAGGTAAATTCCGCCATGCCCAACTGGGCTTTGTTCTAAGTAAAAATGCATATGATTGACATTTCTGAACTATTTATTTGGATAGCCAAATTTCATCAGTAGCTTTTCACTCTTAAACAAAGTGGTCTGTGCCTTTCAAAAGAAATGGTGACTTTGTAGAATTTGCAACAACATATATATTATTCAGTCATTTGAAAAAATAGATCTTTTTACTTAGACTCAGGATGCATACAATTGGGGTGGCCAAAACTGTCAATTCACATTTCCACATTGACTTGTTTTTTTTGTTTGTTTTTTAGTTCTAATAAAAAATCATTAGCATTTTTGTGTGAATTTTTCCTAATACGTATACATGTCTATATACAGTATTCATAAAGTGAGATTTATGGAAGTGTTACTTTAAATGCAAAATGAACAGCATTTCCCTCTCATCCCTAATAACAAATCCAGGTAAATTTTTAATAAAGACAGAATGTGGGAGCCTTACTATGTTTTATCTACCCTCTTATTATTCCATAGCTAAATCCCTTAAAAATTGAAGCATCAAGAACTTCTAAATTTTCTTCTGGAAGTTGTTCAAATAACTTTCCAATTCTCTTTCCTGCTCAGTACAAGTACAAAGAAGCTCATGAGAAGCAGAAAGGCCACTACATTGGATGCCCTTCAGTGAAGGAGGACCCTAAACTTTCATTTGCTGCCAAAGTATTGAAGATGCAGAATGACCGGTTGTATAAGCAAGCTTACAACAAATCCAAAGCCAATATTACTATACCAGTGGACATGATGTCTGTTCAAGCAGCCAAGCTATGCCAGTCTTTAGTAAGTGAGGTGGACTATCGTCAACATCTGCACCAGTGGTCTTGTCTGCCCGACCAGAATGATGTGATCCAGGCAAGGAAGGCCTATGAACTACAGAGCGATGTAAGTATATCTGTCCTTTGCAAAGTGATGTAAGTATATCTGTCCTTTGCAAACACACATTACTGCTGGGACAGAGGGCAAAAGAGGCATTATGATAGATAGTTGTGGAAGATTTCCTTTTCTTCATTTTTACTTTTTTGTGTTAATGAAAACTTGCCTTGTCACATTTTCACGTAATTTAATCTTCACTTGATTTCATCATGAGTACCTTGGAAGAACTGAAAGATTTTTAATTCAGAATGTCCAACACATCATGCAGACAAGAGTGCTGTGGTAGACTTGGCATATCTAAAAATAGCTAATGAATCCATAACCGAATCCATTGTATGTATGGATTTGATGATCTTTCTGCCCACTCTATCTAGCCCAATCTACACAAGTCTGGAACTCTCCAGATGTTTTGGTCCACAACTCCCCAGCCAGCATTGTGCTGATCGAAGTTATAAATGCTGGTGTGAAATACAACTGGAGGTCAAAGAAACATTTTGGCCTACTCCAGAGAGATAGTACTGCTTAGATCCTGATGAAGTAACTGAGACACGTTTGTCCTGACTTTCTGAAGTTCCATTCATTCTATTTACCACATGGAGTATTTCTTTTGAATTGAACTGAAATATTTTGCTTTCCCTCTCTGAAATTTTCTCTCATAGGCTGTGTATAAATCAGATCTGGAATGGCTCCGGGGAGTTGGATGGATCCCACATGAGTCTCCAATAGTGAAGAGGGTGAAATTTGCCCAGGAAATTCTGAGTGACAACATTTATCGCACTCCTCGGGATCGTTTGAAATTCACCAACATCGTTGACACGCCTGAAGTTGTCCTTGCCAAAACTAACGCTGAGCAACTGAGTCTTGTATGTAACTCCTTTGAGTAACGTGACATTATTTTAAGTATGCTACAAACCTCCCTATCAGTTTGTAACATGAAGCATCTATTTGTATTAATAGAACAGTTATTCATGTTCCTACAGTTAAAGGGAAATTATGTAGGAATATAAGCACTGGGGTAGAAGGAATTACAAGATAATTTCAATTTTTTTCCAGGCAAAATACAGAGAAGCTTGGGATAAAGATAAAGTTATGATCCATGTGATGCCAGACACACCAGAAATCGTGCTGTCCAGGGCTAATGCTATCAATGTGAGCCATGTAAGTAAACCGCTACCATTCTTCTTATGTTACAACTCTACAACCTTCTTCGGTTACTCAGATGAGGTGGCCTTTGGATGTTACAAGTTCATTATGCAGCAAGCGCCCATGTAAACTCTATGTGGGTTATTGCACCTGCATAGGTGCAAACTGGCAATCTATTGTGCTTGTGGAGATGCCACAAAACAGATGTTAGCACTTTTTATCCACAATTACTTACTTGCAGTTTAAATACTTTTCCTTACATGGTTTTATATGGAGATAACATGTAACTCTTACCTGCAAAAACAGGAGTGATTAGGAAAAAGTAAAAGCTGATTGACAGTGAGCTTTCATAAATATGTAAGTGCTGAAAGAGGATAATGACTATATAATGTTGTTGGTTTTTTTATTGTAGAAACTTTATAGGGAATCTTGGGATGACATGAAGAAATATATTGACCTGAGAGCAGATGCAGTCCCAATCAAAACAGCCAAAGCCTCAAGAGAAATTGCCAGTGATGTAAGTATGCAAATAGAATTTGATAGTGTTTGGTAATCCATTGTCTCTAGACTTTTGTATCTAATGAAATTAAAATGCAGGAAACAGAAAATATATTAAAGTTCTCTTTTCAAGGCAAGATATAAAGACATTATGGGCCAGCTTTCACTAACCTAGTGCCCTCCAGATGTTTTGAACTAAAACATCCATCGGCTTCATTCAGCATGACTGATGGACGTTGTTGTCCAAAACATGTGAAGGGCGCCAGGTAGGCGAAGGCTGTGCATGTGCTCCAAATAAATTGTCAACTATCCTGATGAAATATTAAGCTCTGCTGTTGGTCAAAAGAAGGTCAGGTAAAGGATAGGTGATGTGCAGAATTCAAAAATATGTGATTTGCTCAATAGTTAAATTGCAAGTAAATGTGAGCATGAATGCAGCCTTTGTTTAGCATCTTAGGAACAGAGTTAAAGGGAAAACTCTTGCCAATCTTTCTACAGTCTGAGATAACTAAGATGAAGATTCTAATTGTATATGTATTTTTTCAAATCCTATTAGTACAAATACAAAGAAGGCTACCGTAAGCAACTGGGACACCATGTGGGATGCCGAGACATTAACGACGATCCCAAGATGGTATTGGCTATGCACGTCGCTAAAATGCAAAGTGAGCGGGAGTACAAGAAAGTATATAATCAATTGAAGACGAAGATCCACAGCCCTGTTGACATGCTGTCCGTCTTGCTGGCCAAGAACTGTCAGAAGCTTGTTAGTGACATTGATTACCGCCGCTACCTGCATGAATGGACGTGTCTCCCTGACCAGAATGATGTCATCCAGGCCAGGAAAGCGTATGAATTACAGAGCGATGTGAGTGATTTGGTTGTTGTTGAAATTCCTCTTTCTTGATAGCTTCTTGTCTGTCACTCTCTTTTGTCTCTCATTTGCCTCTACAATGATAAGTGTTTGATATTTTGTCTCCACAATTATTACATTCCTTTTCATAAAAAATAATAAATATTTAGAATACTTGTGTGAACAGGTAAGATCCATACGATATGTGATTTTTTTATATATAAATTCAGTATTATTTGGACAGTCATCAGTCGTCTTTTAGAAAGTACACAGAAGGACATTGAGGCCTCAATTCTGCACATGCACCCATGCATACAAAGTTAATTGCTTTCCATTATGTATAGATTTGAGCTCTCATTCTTTTCATGATTGTATTACCTGATTTGAATATGTCGAGCAAACATAGGATATAGCACCATCTTGCAGAAGGCAAGATGGTGGTAGACACAGCATACTCAAAGTGGGGAGTGTAATATTTGTTCATGGCATATTCTGTGCCTCAATAGTTCCTCCTTTCAGTTTTCTATTATCTCATTCTTTTTGTAGGCCATTGGAAAAGAAGCCCTCTTTTCCCTTTCAGTTAAAAGCAATCAAGTTTGGTATGAAACACTCCATGCAGGGAAAAAAGCGTTGCAAATAACTGTTCTTGTTTTCCCCTGACTCTGCAGGCTGTTTATAAATCCGACTTGGAATGGCTGCGTGGAATTGGCTGGATGCCAAATGACTCTGTCTCTGTCAATCATGTCAAACACGCTCAGGACATTTTAAGTGAGGTAATAACAACTAGTTAAAAGTATCAATCATAGAGATTTTTATAGAATCCTAGAGTTGGAATGGACTCAAGTGTCATCTAGTCCAACCCCCTGCAATGCAGGAATCTCAGCTAGAGCTTCCATGACAGACGGCCATCCAACCTTTGCTTAAAAACTTCCAGGGAAGGAGAGTCCACCACCTTCTTAAATTGGCCTTCTTTTGTTTGCATTTATTTATGTTTATATTTGTTATGTTCCCAAAGGAAGCCCAAAGTGGCTAAAAGCAAAGCAGAAAGCAAAGCAACTGGCACAAAATAGCAAAATGCATGTCAGTATAACAAAACATGGCATCTAGCAAAATAGAAAGCAAGTCAAAGCAAATTCATGTCAAAATATTGTCAAGTATACAAAAGACCTGTTATCTGCACAATCTTATAAGTTTATATTCGGAAATAATTCCCACTGAGATCAATAAAACTTACTCTCAGGTAAATGTACATAGGATTGCAGTCTAGAACCATGATAATTTCTTCAATAAGGAGGCTCCACTTTCTGGCATTAATGTCCCCACCTCGTGTCCCCATATTTGGGAAGGAGTGATATTTATTAAAACTAATCCTGCCAGTGACATTTCTTGTTTGTTACTATACCTTATCCTTCATGTAGCTATTTCCTGAGGCAGGATTATCTTCCCCTGCCTTCCCACGCAAATAGTTGATATTTTGTGGTTCCAAAAGTAATTTTGTTTTGGGGGGGGTGAAACAGGAAGTCGAGTTTCCCCACTTATGTTTTGGCTCATTCACCCATCACTTTGGGTTTGGATAGGCAATATCTAGCCTTGATATTGAGGTTTGGGTATTTTATACTTGGGGGGGGGGGAACCTGTTTGGAAAGTTAGTGCCTCATTGTCATATGAGAGATCCTAACTCAGCAGTGGTGGTTCTGTTACTGAGTGTGGTCTGGAGAGGACAGAAAGCAAGACAAGCATTAACAAGGAAACAGTCCCTGTCCTTGAATATTTCCCCCTCAACTCTGTTTTCACTTATTGCTGGTGCAATCAATGGTATGGCCTCATTGCTTTTCTTTTATTTCTGCACAGAGGCTGTATCGCACAAAAGTTGACAAGCAACCATTTACACCAGTGGCTGACAGGGTTGATTATATCACAGCCAAACAAGGCGGGGAAATACTAAGTGATGTAAGTATTACCTCTTATTTTGATTCGGTTCAATGTCCACACGTCAGACAGATTTTCTTCATCCACAAAAACTAAACCATATATCTGTGGAAACTGGGGCCTTAAAAATTCACCAAGTTTTATTGTGTGAGTCTAGTTATACATATATAACTCGTAAATCTAAAAGACTTTTATTATGTATATTTTACTTTTTCAGATTAAGTACCATCAGGAATGGAATAACATCAAGACAAACTATACACTGACAGACACGCCACAGTTAGATGCAGCTAAAGAAGCAGCCAGGATTCTTAATCATGTATGTACTTTCCATGTTTTGTTTTAATGGAAGCAGTGACAGTCCTTATGCTTCAGACAGGTGCTAACCCTTTAATTCTCTATTTTACAGCATCTGTACAAGGAGAATTGGGAAAGAGAGAAAGCTACTGGTTATCTTTTGCCTCACGACAGTGTGCCTATCCGCCATGCCAAGCATTCAAGTGATGTCCAAAGCGAGGTAAACTCTCTTTAGCTTTAAAATCACACAGATTTCCGTCGCTATCAAAGAGCCCATCCTTCATATCTTTCGTTTCGGTGGTTCATCTTCTTTTAAAGAAAACTCTTGCATGCCATTCCCAGAGATGGAAGACCACCAAGTAAACAAAGCAGATATGCTTTCATGAAATCATTTACCTCAGTAAGGATAACCCAGAGAGTTAGGATTAGGAAAGATCCTGTGTTTTCCCGTTTCAGCTGAAATACAAGGCAGACTATGTCCACCAAAGAGGTCACTACGTCGGTGTCAATAATATGAGAGAGGACCCGAAACTGGTGTGGTTTGAACATGCCGGCAAGATCCAGAACGACAGATTGTATAAACAGGCGTATAACAAAACCAAGTCCAAAATTCATATACCTCCAGATATACTGTCCGTCATTGCAGCCAGAGACTGCCAGCATGTTGTCAGTGAAATTCCGTATCGCCATTACCTTCATGAATGGACTTGCCACCCTGATCAGAATGACTGCATCCAGGCAAAGAAAGCATATGACCTTCAAAGTGATGTAAGTGATTTAGGCAATCAGATCGCTCCAGTTTAAGAGTTTGATATTGGTATACCCAAGAGCAATTGCCTGGGAAGGGACAAGGCTTGTCCTTTTGTCTGCATAGGTGTGAATAATATTCTTCAACTTTTTTAATATGCACAGAATATTTATAAATCTGATCTGGAATGGATCCGCGGCTGTGGCTGGATTCCCTTAGATTCAGTGGAGCATCGGAAAGTGAAGAACGCTCAGAACTTGATTGATAAGGTAAGATGCAATTTTCACGCATTTGTGGCAGCATTCTATTCATTTCCTGTTACTGTTATTTATGATAATCTAATCATGTCTGCCTACAGAGACTCTACACAAAAGAGGCTATTAATAATTTTGCCAATTTCACGCCTGTGGAAGACCCTCCAGCTATTGTCCTGGCAAAGGCAAACGCAATCAATCAGAGTGATGTAAGTATCCTTTAAATCAGAATTTCTGAGTAAATACATACTTTCATATGTTATAAAAGTGTCATATCTCTTGATCACCGCAGCTAGAACTATGAAGGTATTTGTGTAGCTCAAATCTTCAGGAACGTACAACAATATTTTAAAAACGACCACTTGCCAAAGTAGTCCTGCGAAAGGAAATGACAGTATTTTTGTGTAAATAATTTTTTGTGGGATATCCCTTAAGATGGCGTATGGAAGAGTTGCCTCACAATTCATGAAGAATGAAATGTTTAAACAGAATATGTGTTGTATAATTTGTTTTAACGTGAGCTGTCTTGGGAGAAATGTATTAGAATAAATAAGTAAATAAGTAAATAAATAAATAAATAAATAGAATAATTCTGTCAAAATGATGGTATGACATTGAATTTCAGAAGTAATAACAAACATAGGTAAACAATGAGACACCTCAAAGGAGCTCAAAATGATCTACATAACTTAGTGAATTTGAAGGATAAAAGAAAACACCCCAGCATGAAGCATTTAGTATGTTCACCTCATGCATTGAGAAGCTGATTAAGACATTCATCCCTTAAGAAGCACAGCATACTGAATATGTCATCTTGGTGTGTGTGTGGTAGCACATGGAATGATGGGTTAACACTCTATTTAATTTTTCTCTCTCTCTAGCTGAAATACAAAGAAACCTTTAACCTTGAAAGAGGTCACTACATTGGTTCTGATGACACTCCAGCCCTGAGCCATTCTAGAGATATGGCTAAATTGTACAGTGATGTAAGTTTCTTGCTGTTCGTGTATCTAATAATGAAAACTCAATGTGTTACTACAGGGGTAGGGAACCTCAGGCCACTTGTGATCCCTTCCAGGCCTGTGATCCTTCTCCACCTTCTCCTTGATTGCTCAATTGCAACAATCCTCTTGCTTGTGCATGTGTAGAAAGCCCTGACTTCTGCACGACTGGACTGTAGCCTACTGTACAAAAGTTGGCCAACTGTTTTCACAAAATTAGGAAGTGTTTCTTTTCAATGATAAAGTTTCAGGCTTCTGGGTGAACAGCACATTGAGGATATTGTATGAGAATAGATGCTATAGTTAGGGAACTTTAGGTCTTTAGCTTAGGAAAGTCCCCATCTACTAGCTTCACCCATTGGGAAGGTGCCATGTCTTAGTGGTACAGCACTAGGATATAGTGCAGAACATCTTTGGTTCTGCTCCAGGGAACTCCAGGTATAACTGGAAAGAACTTCTGCTTGAGACTCTTGAGGGCTGCTGACACTCAATATAGTAGACAACCCTGTGAAGGTAATGAAATTTAATTCAGGGAAGTATTTATATAGTGTTGTGGTATGGAAAAAATGAAAGAGTCCTAGATTGTGCTGTAGAGAATGCATAGTGGTTTAGTTGATTTGTTTTTGCTATTCAATGATTACATCTGTTGGGAAACATCCTGCTCATTTATATCCCATGTGCACCTTTTGCCGTCTAGAACCTGTACAAGGATTCATGGGAATCCACCAAGGCCATAGGGTACACTCTGCCTCCAGACTACATCCCTACTGTCGGTGCCAAACATGCCGATTACATTAACAGCGAGGTAAGTGTGACCCTTCTTTCCCTTGTTAACTACTTTGCCACTGTTTGCTTGTGGGGCTACTATGTATCTTATCTAACGTGTCCCATGTTTGCACTTCACAGCTCAAATATAAAGAAGTGTATGAGAAGCAGAAGGGCCATTATCTGGCTGGGACACAAATAAATGATTTCCCAAGTGTTGTCCATTCTCTTGCTTTCCAAAAAATAAGGAGTGCGGTAAGTAGTGTTGTTGTTGGGTGGGGCTCTTCCTTGAGTCTGAATAATGTGAAAAAAAGAAACTTACATTTTCCATCTTAATCTCCTGATTTCTAGCTGGCCTACAGAAAGAATTATGAGGACACCAAGGCACACATTCATATCCCGAGCGACATGATAAACCACGTGTTGGCTAAGAAATGCCAGTACATCCTTAGTGACCTCGAATACCGAACTTACCTCCATCAGTGGAACTGTTCGCCTGAGGAGCACGATGTTATTATGGCTAAAAGAGCCCAGGAAATTCTAAGTGACGTATGTATTTACCCGATCAAATTGAGAACCATTTCATTTGCTATAGAGAAGCAGGAAAAGGTGGTGTTGTGAGTAGCTTGCCCCTTTGCTTTACAAATTGGGATAGTGTGGTTCGTGAAGAAGAAGCATCCAACCCAAATCTTGCCGGACCCATAAAGTCATAGGAAGGCATTGGGCAAATCACTCCTCCTATCTCAGCCCAATGGACAATTTGATGAAGGATAGGTCTACCAAGTTCTAATAGCCATTATGGCCAAATACCATCTCAATGTACAGAGGCGGTGTGGCACTAAAATTCCAATTTTAAGTGGAGGAAGGGAAATCTCAGGAGAAGGGCTGCTGTCTCCATGCCCTGCTTAGAGACAACAGAAACACCTGGTGGGATATAGGATAGTCAATCGTGATGCGATCTAATCAGACTCTTCTTACGATTTTATGCTTTGAGGAACAAGGCTGTAGTCCAGGCTTTGGCCGGGGGTGGTGGTGCTGGATTCTTCACCAGCACATGCCCCCCCCCTTCCACTCACCTGCCAAACAGCCATGAGATGAAGAGTTGCAAAGGTAGAGAGGAGCTGAACTGGCCCAGGATTTGCTGGATCTTGAGTTGCTCTCACATCAGGCATGTTCCAGGTCCAGTTGCTATGGCAGCCTGAAACTGGTACAGGAATGAGTCCTCATCTGCTTGCTCCACCTTCTGCCACCGCCATTGCAGCTGCAGTGGTTGCTCTGCAGGGACAGGTTTGGGCAGCAGCCTGAGATGATGTATGTAACATGCTTGAAGAACTCTATAGCTCTATAGAAATACTGTTATTCTAAGAGAACTCTCAAAGTGGGAATGGTAGTAGTCATCTGGAACCCATGCAGGCAGCCCCAGAATACATGTAAATCTCTTATATCACTTCCACTCCTCACTTTTCTGCAGTGGACCAAAGCATTAGTATGACTGGAGATGTTTGAAACAATGCATAATGTGTTCATTGCATTTGTGTCCCCCCCCCCCCCACTACTGTCATGTGCAGGTTGTGTACAAGGATGACTTAACATGGCTGAAGGGAATTGGATGCTATGTGTGGGACACACCTCAAATCCTGCACGCTAAGAAGTCTTATGATCTTCAGAGTCAAGTAAGCAAATGGATCTCACCTAATACAGGGATGGTGGTGCTGGAACTGGGAACCATGTTTCTCTAGAAGGTTTCTTTATTTGATCAGTTTGGGGTTTGCACCGTTTCCCATTCATAGAGGTGCTAAAGAATATTGGGTAGCAGGATTAGGAAAGATGCCTGCCTCAGGCCTCAGAGAGCTCTTTTCAATCAGAGTCATAGCAGTACTGAACCACATGGTCCTGACTCAGTATAAGACAAGTCCTTAGAATTGTTGGAATTTCCCACTTGTGGATAAATGCAGGCATAAATTCATTAAAACATGGCAGCAGCCATCTTTCCTTCCAGAGAATAAAGCAAGCCACTGTACTTAAAACAGCTGTTAGCTTCCTTGAAAGTGCTAAGTGCACTAACTAACATTTAAAAAAAATACATCTGATTAGTAGCATGTTGCTATATTAAGGTGATTTATTCCCCATACCTGCCAAGATTTATTCCCCATACCTGCCAATATTAAGGTGATTTATTCCCCATACCTCAAAGAAACCAAAGAAGGAATCCAATTGCTACACAGTGTGCTTAAAGTTGCTAAATAATCCAGTGTAGCTGTTCTCTGTCCTAATGCCTTCTTTTTGCCTTGGTTTCACAGTTGCTCTACACAAAAGCAGGAAAAGACAATTTACAGAACTACGGTGTGGTTATGGACACTCCAGTTTATGTAACTGCTATCGAGAGTGGTATCAATGCTAGCGACGTGAGTCATTCTCATCCTTTCCTTTGCCCTGGTTCATTCTCTTCCCTTCCCTTTAATTGTAAAGGGAACTACAGTAATGACTGAATCTGCCTTTGATTATAGGTGAAATACAAAGAACAATACCATAAAATGAAGGACCAATATACCACAGTTTTGGAAACAGTTGATCATGATAGGATTCAGAACCTCAAGCACCTTTTCAGTAGTGTGAGTGTTTAAACTTTATTTTCAGGGGCTAATGAGATGGGCTGTTTTTGGGTTGTGGTTTATCTTGGAATTCTTTTAGCTATAAGTACCTGGGTATGCTAGCCAATATTTATTTCTTCCCTTCACATGGTGTCAGGGTGGCTTAACCCAAAGTACGGAGCAACAATCCAGAGTGCTGTACACAGATTAGAACTATTTCAATTAAAATTCACAGTATACAGGTCTCTGATTAACACCATATTGCTACTGCTGTCTGAGGACCCAGCAAAAGGGGAATGTTTTCACCTGACGTTGGAACACAGCATGACTTGGGGCTAGCATACCTGGGTTTACATCCCTACAATCTGGCATGCCTCCTGAAATTGCCACCTGTGGCTAATCACAGTACACTTAGGAGAAACTGAAGTTTTTCAGCCCTGCTCCAAAAATTATGGAATTTCCTCATCCTGAAGGATGACAGATCAAACCTCAGCTTGATGTTTAGTGTTGAAATTTCTTTCCTTTTGGGTTGCCTTTTCTAAGTTGGGGTGTGGAAGGCCATGATTTTTAGTATCCATTTTGTGTGTGTGGATTTAAGCAATTGTTTCCTTCCCTGACGATGTGAAAGAACGTGTAGCTCTAGGCCTTTCTGCTTTAAAAGGCAGAAAAGGTGTCTTAATATTTGGTTCTTACTCATGGTTCTTACTGCTTTGGGGCCTCATAGAAGATGACTCTAAAGCAGCTCAAAATATTTGGGCTTGTCTACACCAGAGCAAAATATGGATTTGCACCTTCCTGTCCCCATTAACAGTAAGGGCATCTACATGACATCTTCAGCATCCCAACATTTCCCCAGATCCGCCCCCCCCCCCTTTAAATGTGGGATTTTTAATCCTTGGATTTCAGCGTTTCCCAGGAACAGAAGGCCCCACATTTAAAGAAGAGGACAGGAGAACACTTTGATGGGGAGGACGTCCTGTAGACACACCTACATTAATGGGGAGACAGGCAGGTGCTCCAGTGTAGACAACGCCTTAGTGTATAGTAGCATATATAGACCGCAGTGCTTTGATTCTCGCCTCTACAGAACCTGTACAAGGACGCCTGGGATAAAGTGAAGGCCACTGGTTTCACATTGCCTCCCGATGCTGTGCCATTTGTCCGTGCCAATGAACTGAAGCACAATGCCAGTATTGTAAGTGTACCCAAGCAATACATTCCTAAAGATGCCGTATGAATGATGTATCATTCTAAGTAACTTGGATTTCCATTTTCTTTTTCCACATAGGTAAAGTATCGAGAGGAGTATGATCGGTTTAAAGCGCTTTATACTCTACCCAGAGGGGTTCAGGATGATCCCAACACTGCCAGATGCCTAAGGGTTGGCAAGCTGAATATTGATGTAAGGTTTATTTCTGATATAACATCTAATAAGCAAAGTGCCGTCTTACACTTTTTAAATCAGATTATTTCCGTTAATAGCTGGTTTTAGATACTGAAAGGCTATGTTATTTAGCATCCCTCACTTCCCCAAGAGATGGGAGTTTTACAGGATGTAGTGTTCATTGGAAGAGAGCACGCTGGGGACTTATGGTGCCCAGAGGAGAACTTATTGGAAGCAAGAGACTGCCATAGTGCTCAGCACAACCACGAGTCATGCATCAGATTCACAAAGACAGCAACTGCCCAGATTTCTGTAGCCTCCTGCAGGCTGCTTCTTGCTCAGGCATAGTTCAGCAGAAGAACTTCCAACTCTCTGTCTCTCTTAACTGCTCAAACTGCAGCATCATAGTTTTCTGCCCCTCTACTTGGTGATGGGTTGGAAAAAGTAATTTCAATTCATTAGCTGTATCCATTCAGGGAAAGTCAGCTGATCATTGCAGGTATCAGATAATCAGCTTAACAAAGGGTGATTTACCCAGGAGCTATAACAATATGTTGATATAGGTCACCTTCATTCACACAAGTGCATGTAGATCACTAAGGGCCAAACTAAATGTACAGGTACACAGAGTTCTATACTGTGACATCAATGCCAATTTTTCTTCCCACCTCCTGCCTTGCAGTCCAAACTCAAGCTCTAAATCGGCTCCAGACATTCTCCCAACCCTCCAGAGCAGGTTTTGAAGGCATATGAAGAGCTGCGGGTGGGAGGAGAAATCTATTCTATTAGTGGTATCTGTTCTAAAAGAAGGCAGGTGCCATTGGATTTCATTATGGGTTGGTTTCCCCGTTCTCACGGATGGAAAAGCCTGGGATTCTGAGCAGAAGACTAGCTGGAACCAAAAGGGTCAAGCAGGCACTCCACTCTGCTGTCTCCCCCCTTAGAGTTGTAGTTTCCTATGATGTCATGCTTGTGCCAGATTGTCACCCTTCACGTGGTTTAATATCTTATTTATACCCCCCCCCATTATTAGAAGCTTCCCATTATTATTATAAAAAAATACTGGAAGCTAATATTCTGGTCTACTCAGATACGACTTCATGAATTGTTTGTCAGTTGTTAGCTAACTCATGGGATTGTAATTTGTTTTAGACTGTTTTTAATATATAATTTTTTAGTGGTTGTAACCTGCTGTGGGACCTTAGGATAAAGGGTGGGTAAGAAGAAATAATTGTAGTAGTAGTAGTAGTAGTAGTAGTAATAATAATAATTAATAATAATAATAATATTTTACCCTAGCGCTTATATAGAGAAGGCTATGAAAAGAACAAGGCCAAAATCCATATTGCACCAGACATGGTGGACATAGTGTCAGCTAAGAGCACTCAGAAGAAAGTCAGTGAAATCGATTATCGCATCCGTCTCCATGAATGGGCCAACATCCCAGATCTTCATGCCAATGCTCTTGCTCGGAAAGTCAACGACCAGCTGAGTGATGTAAGTCTGCAAATGATACCAGGTCTGCCTTTGGAAAAACTATTATATTTGCACATGACAGGAAAAGGAGCATTAATGGTGTGACAAACTACATCTATAAGCTTACAAGCTGTGTTCATTGCCTCTCGACCGGCGTCAGTCCTCCCCCCTTTTGGTAGATGCAGGACATGCTTGCCTTCAAAGGGACAATTAATTGGGCTTTTAACGAACAGAGAACCTTTTCAGGGTTTCAATCTGGAAGTTTTTGCAGCAAACGTTTTCAGTTTTTCATGCGCCTGCTGTCTGTGTGCAGACAGACAGACATTTGAATCAACCTGACCATAATACAAGTCGTATTACTAGGACTAAATAGGAACTGGCTGAAAAGCAGGAATCTGAGGAAACAGCGGGTTGCTGAAGAAAGGAGTACTTAGAAAATCGAACAACATAATGGCAGCCAATGGAAACTAATGCTAACGCTCTAAGCTGGTTTCCATTATGTAGCAAAGTTTCGATCACGATTAAATTACTTAATTTGTGTATGAATGTTTGCTATGTTTTGCTATGAAATTCTCACTCTTCTCTATTTTTAATCCAATATCTTAGATTGTGTACAAAGATGACCTCAACTGGCTCAAAGGCATAGGTTGCTTTGTCTGGGACACCCCTGAAATTCTCCATGCCAAACATGCCTATGACCTTCGTAATGACGTGAGTACAACTTATGATAGCAAATTGCTTGTTCTGAAGCTTCTTTCCCAGCCCTCCTTCAAACTCCTCTTTTGGGGGCATGGTTAGTAGGTTGAATTGAAAGCTGACTGCTGTCTGCTTCATGTATTTTATATCGGACTGCACTTTTGTCAGTCAGCCTTGCACGCTTTTGCCACTCAGTAAAACATACATAATACAACAATCTGCTATTTGTTTTTGTTTTAATTTTTTTTGCTGTGGTTTCCCTACTATAAAAGCAGAAGCACCACTGCTTTAACAATAAACTTAATTATCTCCCCTGAATTCAGGTGAGATATGAATACGCACATCTCCTTTCTCCACCCTTCAACTTCCTTTGATATTTTTTAAAAAATTGCTAATTAACTGAATACAGGATACAATAGTCAGCTGATAATGTTTTGTGCCACTGGGGAAGTGATAATTCTGTATTGATTTGTTTTGGCTGTTTGTATGTGATGCCAATAAAAGGTTTGATGATGATGATTATGATGATAAGGCAAGACTGAAACAACATGGCAGCCTTATTATTGTTTTTGTTATCATTATTGCTGCTGCTTCTTCATCTTCTTGGAGTTTTACTTCAGCTTCTTGGGAAGTTGGAAGAGAGGCTTCTTATTTCAGGGCAGCTGCCAGGTATAGCTGGCATATTTGAGGAGTGGTTGGTTGGAGTGCCTTAAGAAAAGCTGCTGAATGGGTGGGACATTTGACAAAGTCAGTGGTGGGAATGAGAAAGGGAAGGTTCAGGTGCTTTCTCTCTCTTTCTCGTAGTTGAAATACAAGTCAAAGGCCAAGAAAATGGAAAGCAACTACACTGTGGTCACCGACACACCTCTCTATGTTCAGAATGTCCAGAGCGCCATGAATCTGAGTGAGGTAAGGATCTCCATTTCTGTTCACCGCAGCTTCATCGTAATATTTGTTCCTCCCCACCCCCCCCATTTCAATTACGCTCTCATTAACAATAGTAGCAGTGCCTTAGTAATGCACATCAAATCAGCCAATTAGTTAGTAGGCTATGTATCCTGTTCAGAGATTCAGTCAGCATTCATAGCCATCCCCCCCACCTTAATCACCAGATCCAGTTTACAGTTGTACGCGGGTTCCTATTTTACTTGTGGTTTTATTATTTAGTTATTTATTGCATTGGTGGCTCACCTTTTTCTCTGAGGAACTCAAAGTGGTGTACTCGGCTCTCACTTTTCCTCCTTTAATCCCCACACTACCCCTGTGGTTGGATGGTGCCTTCCTCTACCCCAGCATTCAATTTTTTAATATGTTATGTTTTACTATAGTCTTATATATGCTGGAAGCTGCCCAGAGTGGCTGGGGCAACCCAGTAAGATGGGCAGGGTACAAATTACTGTTACTGTTACTACTGATACTTTGCTTTCTCCAGATGTATGCCCAGCCCATATTCAGCAC
This sequence comes from Podarcis tiliguerta, assembly GCF_965153285.1. Taxonomy (NCBI): domain Eukaryota; kingdom Metazoa; phylum Chordata; class Lepidosauria; order Squamata; family Lacertidae; genus Podarcis; species Podarcis tiliguerta. The sequence continues at coordinate 34,608,843 of NC_139534.1, forward strand.
ATAAGCTTTTGCTGTATCACTCAGCATCAGTTTTACATTTTCTATGTTCCTTAGGCCGTTTACCGCCATGACTATGTGCACAATGTCAAAGGGAAATACACTCCAACAGATAAGACGGTGGATTTGGAGCGGGCAACTCATGCTTACAGGATACAGAATGAAGTAAGTGCTGGGGCTGGAGCTACCCCCAGATTTTTGCTGCTTTGTGGGTGGGGTTCAAGTGCATACTTGAAAATTCAAGTTGAGCAATTATTGGTGTTCTTGTGCAACAAATCCATTAAAACAACAACAACCACCCTAGACTTTTTGTGGAAAGGAAAGCAACAGGAAGTATGGGATAGCCACCGCTTGACACAATATCATATAACCACCCCCAAGCAAATGAGAATGAATGCTCAATACCTAATTGTGAGGGAATGTATTCACGGTGTTGCACTTCATTGCAAAATCAGTATTTAAACATTGTCATGAATTTTCTTTTCTTTTCTTTGGCAGGGTCTTTACCGAAAAGCTGGCTGGCATGCACTTCCCACTGGGTACAAACTCCCACCAGATACCCCTGGTTTCAAGCATGCTAAACATGCCCAATACCTTGGCAGTTATGTGAGTGGTGGATTATTTTTTAACTCATACTACTGTTCCAAATAAATGTAGTTGCATGAATAAATAGATACGTGATCTGTTACAAAAATTGTGGTTGCAATACTATACTTATTGAAAACATGACCATATAAATTTTATATTATTTCATAGAAATGGGAAAATGCAACCAAACCATAGGATCTTGGGGGTGTTAATAAGGCAAGGAAAGGGAATGGGGAGGTATCAGGAAATGGGCAGGAGGGCTTAACTACAATCCTAGATACCTTAAAAGTTAGCATGGATGTAAGTATATATTCATGTTCTGCTAAATGGTATGACTTCATTTTTAGGTTCTATTATAAACAGTTATTGTGTCTAAAATACATATCTTTCTGAATTTTTTTTGTATGATTTCAGCTGAAATACAAGGAAGTCTATGAACACATCAAGGATAAAGGTTACAATTTTGGACCCAAAGCTGTTCCATTTGTAAACATAAGGAAAGTCAACAAAATTCTCAATGAGGTAATGTGAATAGTATTTAAGTATTTATGGTACTTGATGATGCAAAAATAAATAAATAAGATCACTGTTGGAATCTTATGCAACTCATTATAAAACCGTGGTATGATTTTTGTCAGACACTCAGGACCCCATGTTCTGTAAAATGTCTTCATAAGCATGTAAGTTTTTTTATAGTTAATGACTTAAATGTAAATATAGTTTGAAAGATGACTCTCCCCTTATTATAAATGTTTGTTATTGGGGTATGTAATGAAAGGGGCACACTTACACTGATCCCATGAGATCAAGTGTGAAGCACTCTTTGGTTCCTTCTTCATGGGCAATGCTGCTACAACTTTCCTGATTCACTACCTGGGCCTGGGTGGAAAGAGACACAGACTTATGGTAGTTGTATTCTCCCTACTGAGGTCAGTATATTTCCAGGCTCCTGCCTTGTTACAGGTGGTCAGTGTCCAATGTGCAATTCTAGTCACTGTCATTGAAATCTTAGAGCCTGGCCAAACTGGCCAAGCAATGTGAACAGAGAAGATCCCATAACCAGGCAAAAACTTAACCATTTTGCTCCAGTGTGCAAATTAAAGGAGCATACCTACTTGAATCAACAAAAGAAATAGAAAGTTGTTTTGCAAGAAAGAAAACAAATGTTCGCTGTCGAAGGTAGACTTTGCAGCACAATCACATGCCTGCTCAGAAGTAAGTCCTACTGAGTTCAATGGGGCTTACTCCCAAGAAATTGCGGTTGCAGTTCAAACCTCTTTTGCACTGGGGGATTGGACTGGGCTGAGATAGCCCTCTACTTAGCTCTGCCGGCCTCCATTCATGGAGTAAAGCCAGCCTCACTCTGATGGTGCAGAGCAGCATGTTCTGCCAACTGAATGGGCGGGTGAGAAGAAGTACTGCCTGCAGGATTCCCAGCAGTGGTAGGCAGGCCATGGAATTCTAGATCAGGAGGTCTTTTGTTTTATTGGTTTCAGCACCATGTGCAAGAACTCCTTCTCTTTTGTTACAGAGGCTCTATAGGGAAGTATATCACAAAAACAAGGATAAGATTCATACCACGCCCGACACGCCTGAAATTCGCCAAGTGAAAACGAACCAGGAATCCATCAGTGATGTATGCCTCTCTTATACATTTAAAAATAAATAAATAGACAAATTCCAGTAATGTCTGATGTGATGGGGAAAAAATCACCATAATTCTTTACCCACCCCCTTTGTTTTTGTATCTCAGCTGATCTACAAGACTGACTTCTTTAAGATGCAGGGGCACATGATTTCCTTGCCATATACACCGGAGACAATACATAACCGTTATGTTGGAGAGATTACAAGCGATGTAAGTGTTTGGACTTAGTAGCATTAGTGGCTCAATTCCTACTCTTACTTTCTCTCTCTCTCTCTCTCTCTCTCTCTCTCTCTCTCTCTGTCTCATGCACTCATTGTATATTCTTTTTCATCTTTTCTTTGCCATCTTTTAAAACTATTTAGTTATTGCATAATTATTCAAAACACTATGATTATAACACATAATATGATGGTTTATTTATGTAATAGATATGGTATTACAAACTTATCATTGTTTGGCAGGTTAAATATAAAACTGATCTGCAGTGGCTGAGAGGCCTGGGCTGCTTCCTCTATGATACCCCTGATATGGTCCGTGCTCGACATTTGCGCAAGCTCTGGGTATGTTTCTTTTTCCATGACTATCTCTGTTGGACGACTCCTTGATTTTTTGCTGACAAATAATCAAGAGGTGAAACACTGCCATTTTCAAGTGTTGCTTTTTGTTGTCTGTTTGGTTGGTTTGACTTGATTTAAGTTATAACTTATTATATTTAAAAGTGAGGTTCTTTCCCACTATAAACTGTGAACTGTACTATGCTGGACATGAGATCAGACCAGGCAATGCCATACCAAAGTTTATGTGCGGTCATTAGATATGCTGTGGACATGGTTCTTGGAAGTGAGGCCCTATGCTTGGTTATATGTGTTGGGTCTCTTTATCCCACAGCAGTCCTTTGTCATAATGTTCATTAGTAGCTAAAAGTGCCACCCCATCACTTACTCTGTTCACACATCACGATAAGACATAAACACTGTACATGAGCAAAATCAGTCCCACTTTGCTGTGCTTTGCTCCACAATTCCTGGCTTCCTGTTACATCCAAACCAGGGTTTATGGTTTGTTTTGTTCCCAAGAAACCATGAGCTCTAGCCAAGGCTTGTTCTTGGCTTACTGATTGTGCTTTATTGGAACAAAACAAAACAATGATCTCTGGAATTATGGTTTGTTATCTCCTAGCATAAGCCAGGAGGAGTGAGCAAGAGCAAAGGCGGCTTGATTTGGGTTGGGCATAGTAAGCAGGCTTGCCATGGTGTCTGAACATGGACATTGTCCTTTGCAAGTAGCAAGCGTGTGCAATCAGTGAACTTAACACCTGCAAACTACATGTGACTTGCGCCCATTCCTGTGTTGGTTTCTGCTGGTACAACTGGACTAACAGAACCACTGTGTGTGCCAAATCATGAGCTACAGTTTCAAATGTGTGTGCTGATTAGTATCTCTTCCATAGCACACCTCCCCCACTTCCTTCCTGTTTACAGCTATAGAGAAGCAGATGTATCAGAGGCAGATTGTGGTTGCATGGGGTGCCACAGCTATTATGTAGAATGGAAGGTAAGAAGTAGGGGCATGTGGAATTTTGGCATCCCACTGAAATTTGAGGCCCCAAGGTTCACTACTGAATGTATGGGTGCAGATTTTAAGATATTGTTGCTCTATGCTTAGTGACTTGGCTCTAATGTTTTCTACAGAAGCCACCCTAATGTGTTTGAATGGATGTTACGTTATGGCCCACTTACAAAGCAACTAAAGTGATGTTTTACGTTGTACTGTTAACCTGTACATTCCAGAGATTCTTGTGGAGTTATAGCAAGGGGCTGTGACTTCATTAATCTTCTTTGTTAGGATTCAAAGTTTTGTTGTTTGTCTGATGGAGACTGCATGTTCTTTTGACACAAGCACATTTCTTTTTCAGTCTAATTATGTCTACACTGAAGCTGCAAAGAAGTCACAAGATAAATATCGTGTGGTTCTGGACACTCCTGTGTACAGGACCGTTCAGGAGCTGAAGACCCATTTGAGTGATGTAAGATTGATGTTCTTTAACCTTTCTGCACTGAAACATGTTAAAGTGAATTTAAAGGGATGCTTGGATCGTTTTAAGTGTGCTTCTGTGGCAGCTGCTCTAAAGTAGACTTGCAGATGAAGAGAAGCACGATGGAAGTTCTTTGTTCTTTAGCAAGAGACCACGGTTAAGGTTCATGCTATGCAGAATATTTTGGCTGAGCTAGTTTTACAGCCAGCAGCAGCATATAGAATAATAGGATTATGATTTGCAGTCGAACTGCAAAGTTGGAAGGAACCACAAGGACCATCTAGTCCACCTACAATGCAGGAATCTTTTGCTCAACATGGGGCTTGAACCCACAACCCTGAGAGTAAGAGTCTCATGCTTTACTGACTGAGCTGTGTGAGGTGGAGGGTGTGTGTATGGAGCTTCAGGCACCCACTAGCAGTGCTGCCACTTGCTGGGATGGGAATAGGGCAGTGAGAAGCAGCAGTGATGTTAAGGGAGCTCCAAGTTCATAATGTAAGAACATAAGAAGAACTTGCTGGATCAGGCCAATGGCCCATCAAGTCCAGCATCCTGTTCTCACAGTGGCCAGCTAGATGCCTGTGGGGAACCCGCACAAGAACACCAAGCTATCGAAACAATATCTTGTATGCAGCGAGTTGTAGACTTTTCAAATAGCTGTCATAAAGCACTTGTGGATGAAGTCTTCTAATCACATTGGGTGATATTCAACTCGGATTCACACAGAGTTGAACCACAGAAAGTAATGGATGTGGCTATGTTAGATCCAGCAATTTCAATAATCTGCTTTCAGTAAAAATGACAATGGGGTGTGATAAGCTTATGCCAGTTCAGTTAGAGGTAACGACAGAGTCTGTCAGTCAACCATATCAGACTTCCTTCTGCTCACTGTCAGCTTATTAACTCTCTTTGTTTTCTAATATACTTGTGCTGTAAAGGTTGGCTATGGAAGACGAAAGTGCATTGTTGTTTCTCTTTCTAGCTTGTGTATAGAGCCGCAGGCAAGGAGCAAAAGACCAAGTACACATCTATCCTTGATACACCAGATTTCAACAGGGCCAAAAGAGGGCAAAAACTACAGAGTAAGGTAAGAAGCATTACTGAACAGAAATAAAGCTGAATAGTACATGTGGAATTCTCATTCAACAATGCACAACTCTTTCTAGATATTTTCTGGGGCGTCTGATACAAAGCAATCTGCACTTGCCCATTCATTATACAAGCTGTCTTTGTGATAGCACCATATCCTTAACAAATGTTTCCACCCAAATTAGTAAATATTGATAGGTAATCAATATGTTCATAAACTTCCATTGCACTTAGGGGTGGATGGATGAATCTGTCAGCTTTGGTTTCTGTCTGTTTCTCATATTGCCAAGCTTAAGTCCAGTTTTCCATATTTCCACCTCAATTTGCCTTTGCATGAATATGTCAGTATCTTAGCGCACATTTCTCTTGACACATATGTTTTTGCAACGTTGAGCCTGGGTTTAAATAGCATGCGGAGCCAAACTATGTCTTGGCTTATGGCAGCCACAGGAACAGAACAGGAGCAATGCAATTGCATCTCCACTCTGGGAACCTGCATGCCTATGTGTATTGAGCTTAGCCATGGTTTAGTTTAGTGCCGGGTGTGAACCGGCCCACTATTTGGTAGGAAAACTCCATTGCAAAATTCAGCAAAGTGCTGCTTTCAAAGGATAGCTGTCTTTGGCTTTGTGTACCGTTTGAGGAAGCGAGATTTAGTTAATTTCACTTAAAAATACTAACTGAACTGAATTTCTCCCCCAACACTAACTGTAATATTATCGAAACCTCATCAAAACATAACTCTGGCACAGTTCTCCAATCTTCTTCTAATGTTGTCAAAGTAATAAGGCCAAACGTGGCCCTCCTGCTGTTTTGGGACTACAACTCCCATCATCCCTAGCTAACAGGACCAGTGGTCAGGGATGATGGGAATTGTAGTCCCAAAATAGCTGGAGGGCCATTTTGTAGTCCCAAAGCAGCTAGAGGGCCGTTCTTCATTTCCAATAAGGAATGAAGAACTTGCCAGACTTTGTATCGTCTCCTACTGGAGCTTATGCCATGTGACTGCAGCACCAACTACCTCTGTTGAATCTGTTCAGCACATCAAAATGGATATATTCAGAACTCTTCCTCCTCCCATCGATATGTGCTTTGAAACTGTGTGGATACAATTACAAATCATTTCCTGTCCTTTGTCATAGCCTAGATGGTTTCCTGTGCTTTGTAATTGTCCCCATTACCTAGTAGATTATTCAGGGTGTCTGCCACCTCCAGGAATGTTATTTGTCTTAATTGAGAAAGAGATAAAAATACTGTTATACAATGCAGCAAGGAGGGTGGGTGAAGAAGCATCAAGGGTGAAGGGCTGGGAAACCAACTTTTAAAATTTATGTTAAATTTGAGTTAATTGGATGTTAAAATTTTGAAAATCAATAAAAATTAATTGGGGGAAAAATTAAATTGAAGGGGCTGTGGCTCAGTGATAGAGCACATTCCTTGCGTGCAGAAGGTCTCGTCAGCATCGTTCATTGAATGGTCTAAAGATAACAGGGCAATAAAGGATTTCTTCTTGAGACCTCAGAGAGGTGCTGCCAGTCAGAATGGATATACTGAATCAGGAATATACTGATTCAGTTTGCAAAAAGCAGTGAGCGAAAGACTGAATCGCTTATATCCAAGGCCTCTTGTGTGTGTGGAGCATAATTTGATAATTTATGGTTCTTCCCTTTCTCCAGTACTTGTACGTCGAACTTGCAACCAAGGAAAGACCCCATCACCATGCTGGGGATCAGACACCGGCCTTGAAACTTGCTAAGCATGTGAAGGACTTGGTCAGTGAGGTAAGACTGAGCATCTTTCCCTCTCTTCTTTTTATTACTATGGCAAACAGACTGCACACTCCAGACCGTTAAAGTCTAGACTAGACAATGAGTGTGGCAAACACATTCAATGCAGTGTATCAAAACTGTTTTACAGAATCTTTATTAAATCTGCTGTTCATACGTGTTAAACCACAACCTAGCTTTGTTTTTATTCGTTTACTTTTTCCCTGTTTAGGTATCGGTTTCTTCTGTACTGTTCATTTCCGGGGGTGGCGTTTAAGTGAGAGGTCATCTGGCAAATGTAATTGGATTCAGCGGCGGAGCAAGCCGATTGGGCGCTTTGGGGCAGCGTGTGTGCTCTGCACCCAGGGGCGGGGCCAGCTGGGGCAGGATGCTCCGTGGGGCCTCTAAGGAGTCTGCCTGCCTAATCCCACTCAGCTGCCCTGCAGCTGAGGGGGAGACAATGGGCAGACCATTTGGGGCAGCGCAGAACCACCACATCACTCCCAGGAGAGACACGTGGCTTGGGCACACTGCAGGCCCCGCGGTGAGTGCTGCTGGGCATTTTGTCACCCCCCTCAGTGGTGACACCCAGGGTGGAGTGCCCCCACTGCACCACCCTTCCTCTGCCCCTGATTGGATTACAGTTCCCATCATCCTTGACTGCTGGCAATGCTGTCTGGGGTTGATGAGAGCTGTAGCCCCAAACAGCTGGATGGCACCTCATTGGAGAAGGCTGATTTAGGCAAGCATCACAGAGGCGGGAAGGGCACACATGGAAATGGCAGGGAGATTGTCTGCAGATTAGGGTGGTATGCTTTGCAATTTGCCAGTGAATATACCAGCCGCAGGCCTCTAGCTGACTTTATTGGAAGGAAAAACAAATCGTTGGCATGATGAATAAATTTATTTTAGTTAACTCATACATCCGAGTGTCTCTTTAAGTGCCCACTTGCATGCAGTTAATGCTGTATCGCGTGAGCACCTTGGTGTACTTATTTTTTTCTTCCATTTCCCCCTGCTTAATTTAGAATAAATACAAATCCCAATATGAGAAACTGAAGCACAAGTATGTAACTGTCGCTGACACACCAATCCTGATTAGAGCTAAGAAGGCCTACTTGAATGCCAGTGATGTAAGTATCCGATGAAAATGGAATGGTTTGGGGTTTTTTATGTGGTCTAGATATGAATGTAGAGTAATGTTCAGGCAAGGTCTGTGAACTGAACCTGAAACCAGTGAGAATTCTTCCAGATCATTTACTTATATGGATTATTCTCTAGCTCTGTATGGCCTATATACTCATGGTGCATATTTTTTAATATGGAAAAGGATCAAAAGAGTCAGCAGCCATTATACAACTATTCATAGTTCTATAACAATTGTGACGGAGTTCTTCCTGAGAAGCAGTGGCACAGAGGAGTGAGCCAACTGCACATAAGATCAAGTTTCTTTGGTCTGACATTCATATGGAGTCTATTTCTCATTGCCTGTGAAATCTTACATACTAACATAATACAAATAATGCATTAAAAAATTATATAAATCTGTTTTGACACAAGATTGTTGGGGTAAAGATCAACATCATACTAATTTGTTCAGTCTCTCCTCTCCTCCTCCTGGGCACTAGGCTGTGGGTTCTCTCGATGTTCCAAGGCAGATTTAGGAAAGGTGGGGGGCATGCAAGGGGAGGGGGAACGCCCCATTGAACTGGTGGGAGTCCTTGCACTAGGCTAGTTGAATCTGGCTTCTTGGGTTTTATCCAGCTAAAACATACTCAGAGTAGACTCACTAAAACCAATGGACTTTAGTCATGTTCCAGTGGGTCTGCTCTGACCATGTTTCAGTTGGACGCAACCCTTTCTGTCCACATGGATACTTTTGAGTATAATTGGGTTGGCAGCAGAAGAAGAATGAAGAAATTGAGGAGGGGGGGAGTTAGATAATATGGTTTCTTGATCTGGACTCTTGTATTGAAATAGACAGGAGAATATGCAAAACTCGGGTTATAATAGAAAGTTAAATAAATGAAAGCTATACTTAAATGAGGAGTAGGATTTACCGTATTTTTTGCTCTATAAGACTCACTTTTTCCCTCCTAAAAAGTAAGGGGAAATGTGTGTGCGTCTTATGGAGTGAATGCAAGCTGTGCAGCTATCCCAGAAGCCAGAACAGCAAGAGGGATTGCTGCTTTCACTTTGCAGCGATCCCTCTTCCTGTTCTGGCTTCTGAGATTCAGATTTATTTTTTTCTTGTTTTCCTCCTCCAAAAACTAGCTGCGTCTTGTGGTCCGGTGCGTCTTATAGAGCGAAAAATACGGTACATTTACAAGGAGCACCATGGAGTAAGCTAGGATTGCTTGGCTGTTTATAACATGCATAAAGCGGACTTGATGGTCTGCTTTTTCTACCTGTCTATTACAACCTCTGAGGAAAATGTGAAAATAATGTTTGCTACATTTTAAAACTGATGCCTTCATACTTTTTTGTTTTATTTTGTTTTTATCAGCTGCGCTACAAAGAAACATTTGAGAAAGCCAAGGGTAAATACCACACAGTGAAAGATGCCTTGGATATTGTGTATCACCGCAAGGTCACTGATGATATCAGCAAAGTATGTATATTGGATATATATATGCATATTCCTGAGTAGGGACGCGGGTGGCGCTGTGGGTTAAACCAGAGCCTAGGGCTTGCCGATCAGAAGGTCGGCGGTTTGAATCCCTGCGGCGTGGTGAGCTCCCATTGCTCGGTCCCTGCTCCTGCCAACCTAGCAATTCAAAAGCACGTCAAAAGTGCAAGTAGATAAATAGGTACCGCTCCGGCGGGAAGGTAAACAGCTTTTCTGTGCGCTGCTCTGGTTCGCCAGAAGCGGCTTAGTCATGCTGGCCACATGACTCGGAAGCTGTATGCTGGCTCCCTCGGCCAATAAAGCGAGATGAGCACCGCAACCCCAGAGTCGGTCACGACTATTTATATATACTATGGGGCACTGGTTATTCTCTCTCCCCACTACTTCAGACTCCTTTACCTCCCCCTTTCCTATATAATGTAAGTACCCCTGGTCATGCCTCTGGTGGATGTGATTCCTTTCAGAGAGAAAGCAGGGGTGACCTCAGGTCCAACCCCTGTCCTATCAGGCCTTATAGTCTACTTGACACCTGGTCCTCCTAACACAAAGCCTCAGCTAAGTCTGGCCCACCCTGCCTCTTTTTATGTTTTATAGCATTTGTTTCCCTTATGCATTGTTCTCTGGCCCCATTCTCCACCTGAGCTTCTGTCATACTTCCACCTCTTCTGACTGTTTCCCCATGTGTTACATGGACTGGCCAGAAATTCCTACATGCACTAAGCTCTGTTGTCTCTATAAAGCAGCGTAGCTGTGCCAGGACATTCTAAATCCACTTATTGGGAAGCAAGTTCCACTGAATGTTAGAAAGCAAGTCCCATTGCCTCCTTGAAGCTCCTTCAGGAGAAGGGCAGGATAGAAGTTTAACAGATAAATAACACAATGGGAGTTGCTTCTCTGAGTACCCATGTACTTCTCTGAGTACCATCACTGATGTCAACTCTGTAATATCGGGCGATTAGTGCGTTGCTTATTTTAAAAATCAAATGCTTTTTTTTGTAGGTGAAATACAAAGAAAACTACATGAGTCAATTAGGAATTTGGAGATCTATCCCAGATCGACCAGACCATTTCCACCACCGTGCCGTCACCGATGCAGTCAGTGATGTGAGTGTGGATCAACTTTGACACTTGGGTATTGCATGCTGACAGACTTCCAAAATAATAGGCTGCAATGCGTTACTTGAGGGGAGCAAAATGCATTGAAAAAATGATTAATAGTTTTCTGCCTTTTGGAGACAGGCTCCCCTGGATCGTTAAACTGAATTCTGAATTTAAACTTCACTGCTATCAAGAATATCTAAGCCACATAATGAGGAGCAGCTAACAGCAATTTAGTTTTCCTTGTTTAACAGCAGATATGTTGAAAGGAGGATTGGGTGGGAATCTAAAGAGCCCCTTTGCTCAAGCAGAAGGCATATTTCACTTGCACAAAGAGAAGTTCTGCTGCCTCCCTTGTCCATATTCAGCCACTAACTCTTAGAGGTAGCTTTTCTTTTTCAATGGGAGGTGTGAGCAGCTGCTGCAGAAAGAAGCAAGCAAGCATGAAAGCCTCATGGTCTTTCTTGGTTTTCTTTTTTTTTGGGGGGGGGGGTCTTTATGTTGTTGTTACAGCTTTTCAAGGCCATTGCTCTCCATAATGCAAATATTTAAAAACTGATCTAGCCCTACATTTATCTAGCTGAGAATACCCATTGATACCAATGGCCATAAGGGTTGAAACAACAACAATAAACACGGCCCTGTGTACTATCACCACCTCCCCCAATTTAATTTGTAGGGAAGTTAATTCAGTCAAATCTATTGCTATTGACAGAAATGCCCACATTTGCAATCAATTAGAAACAGCACATACTTGCGATTTCATCTTGTTCCATCAGAGCAGCAAAAAGTCAGATTGAGCCTAATAGGACTATGTGGATTGAAGTTGTCATTTTGTCAACTCAACCCTTAAGCATATTTACCTTGAACTTTATTCTAGTGACAGCCATTGTTCTTACTTCCAAGTTTGTATACTTAGATCATTACGATCCCAAGTATCCACATGATCCCATGCCTGAGATTTTTCTGCTGGCTTTGAGATATAAATAACAATTTTTTGTGCTCTCCTGTAATTGTCTCATGTTGTGGTAAACCTTGCTCTTGTCATTTTGCTTTTACAGTTTAAATATAAGGAAGATTTAACGTGGCTCAGAGGCATTGGCTGTTATGCATGGGATACTCCTGATCTTCTTCTTGCAGAAAAGAATAAGACGCTGTACAGTCCGGTATGTGTGGTTCTATATTGCCTGGTAGCTTAAAGAGGGTGATTTCTCTCTGTCTATTCCCCAACTTGCTCTGCACTCGATTTTATATTTATTTGAGGTGAGGCACTGCATGTAGGGATGGATGCACGCATATACAGACAAGAAGTTTGAGACCATGTTTATTCTTCTTTCTTTGGCGATCACTCATAGCCGTGTAAGATTGTCTTTCATAAACACAGTTTTAACAATGAGTCCGTAAGTGACTGTGGAGGCCAATTCTGGACCCACACGTCCTTCCACAGTGGGAACATTGGTTCCCGGGTGGTAGTTGATCATGGTGTGGATTTGCCAAGCATGCCTTCCTCTTAGCACGTTTCTCCCTTGCATCCTGAGTTCAAGTGTCTTCAAAGCCCACAACACCTTTGGCAAAGGCTGTTCTCCAGCTGGAGCGCTCGCAGGCCAGTGTTTCCCAGTTGTCAGTGTTTATACTACTTTTTTTAGATTTGCCTTGAGACAGTCTTTAAACCTCTTTTGTTGACCATGTTTATAAAGCAGTTCTCTGCTCAGAACAAACAAGATTTGTCATTGGTTTTAACTCTCCACAGCCAACCTAAGCATGCACAGCTTGACTGAACTGCCCAATAACTGCAAAGGTGAAAGATCATTGGTATGATAACATATAAAGTGCCCAGCTATCTGGGAATATCTACTGAGGCTCCACGGAAACAAAGGGCAACAGTGCAAGATCACACATTACTTTAAACAAAGTATATGCATAACAAGATATGATTGCTAGCAGCTCGTTTTAAAAACAAAAAAAAGCACTGTGAAAAACCCACTGTGCCTTCTATTTTTGGAGGTGCTATTTACACATCAGCATGTCCTTTTATAAATAAGGGATGGTGTCATTTCCTTGGTGCTTGAGTCTATCCTCTACTAAGTCTGAACTGTTCTCTGCTGCAATCCTATGCTCTCTTACCTAGGAGTGATCTCCACTGAATATTAGTTCTAAGCAAATCTGCATGGGATTGCGATATTTATGTAATTATCAACATAATGAGCTTTAGCAGGTTTCTGGAAGACTGTATCATATTCCAGTTTTGCAGTGCCATACAGTGCTGTCAGATAAACAGATGTAGTTACAGCAACAAATCAGTAAATATCACACTTACTGACATGATAATTACATGAAGTAATTGCAATGTTTCTTTCACGCCTTTACACCTGATTGATTTTTTTAATGTATGCTTTTTGTGTTTTTATCACACCCATATAGTGATTAGTTGGTTGTTGTTGTTTTTAGAAAAAATGTCTTTTATGTCCCTCTAGTGTAAATACAAGGAGTCATTTGAGAAGATAAAGTCCAAGTTCAAGTATGTTGCTGACAGTCCAATTAATAGGCATTTTAAGTATGCTACTCAGCTGGTGAATGAGGTAAGTAGAACTATAGGCTTCTAAATTGCAATTCCATTTAAATTTGTTAGACAAAATAAGAAAGAGAATCTAGGACTGCAAATTCCATTAAATGGGATATATTTCTAAGTAAAGCCTCTGGTTTCCATCACGGTGTCCTGTTGTGCCAGAAGTGGTAAAGTCATGCTGGCCACATGACCCAGAAAGCTGTCTGTGGAAAAACGCTGGCTTTCTCAGCCTGAAAGTGAGATGAGCGCCACAACCCCATAGTCACCTTTGACTGGACTTAACTGTCCAGGGGTCCTTTACCTTTACCTTTTACCTAGATTGTGGTCTTTACACATAGTACCCTTTCTTTCTTTCTTTCTTTCTTTCTTTCTTTCTTTCTTTCTTTCTTTCTTTCTTTCTTATTGTTTTTTTAAAATACAAGGACAAGAACCATTTAACACTTATCCAACAGTACATCTAATGGTGTTTGTTCTATCCATTGACTTTAGACATAAAGAATGATAAATAGTAGCTAGGTCCCAATCTAGACTATATGCAGAACTATAGTATAGCATGTGCATATATTTTATACTAAATTTATGCAAGTGATAAATGCATAGAGTTATAACTATAACTATAACTATAACTAAATGGAGGATGGCAGTGCAGAATTTAAAGGGCTTTTAGTGTTGTACATTTCAGGCTCCAACCCTTTACGTGATTACTTAGGAGTAAGATCCACCAGCAAGTTTTACGTTTCAGTAATACTTGCACAGTATTGCTCTGTAAAATCTATTATAGCTCTGTGTTTTCTATTGCCTATATCCGTTCTCCTTTTTATGGTGTTACTCTTTAAGTGGGTGGATTTGTTTAATGGGTTTTTGCATTGATCTCAATGTATCTTTGTGCCTCCACTTTTTCACTTTGCTACTGTTCGATGTGAACAGAAATTGTACAAATCTGATTATGAGAAGAAGAAGGATAAGTATTCCCTTGTGGTGGATGACCCTAGAACCTTGCTGGCCAAATTGGGAGGCGAACTAAGCAGTCAGGTACTGTGACAGAGCTGGCCAGAACACCCTGAATCTGGCTATTGTCACTCTTGGATGACCACTTCTTTACCTGCCTGAAATGCCTGCAGTCAAAGATGTCATAGGTTTTGCCTATGATATTGACAAAGGTTTCCCCTCTGTTTGTATCTGGAACTATCTATACTTTGCCACTCAAAACAGCACAACAGCTTTTTGAGTGAGCCTATCTGTACTTTGCCACCCAAAACAGCATAGCAGCTTTTTGAGTGAGCCTATTCATACTTTGTGATCTCATAAACTATGCACCAATGTACTGTCAAAGTCACTCCACCAAATGTCAGTCGAGTTGCAAAGATAACCTAGAAACGAATGAACTCTGCGCCATTTAGCTCAAAGGCAAAAATGTGCTACAAGGAAAATGGCGTGGAAACCAGATTATTGCATAATGATGGCACCGTAATACTCTCGTTTTTTCCATTTTTAAAATTCAGTTCTGTGTCTGTTGATTCTGTTGCCCCTGGTGAATGCTGTGCATTGGTGCAGTTCTGAGAATACACAAATATCCCAAAGGCCTAAATCTCATTGTTCTGGGATCTAGAGCTTTTTTGTAGTTCTTTGTCTTCATAAGTCCTTTTTGTGCTTCATTGCTGTTTGCATGCACAGAAAAAATATAAGGCTAGTGCCAAGTTGTTCCTGCAACATGGATGTAATGAAATTCTGCGACCAGATATGCTGACAGCATTGTACAACACAATTCAGGAGAGCCAGGTAAGTGTGCATAGGATTGTAGGCTTCTTGTTACAAAATTGGACGTAAGTTACCATGTGGATCCATGAAAAGCTCCAGTACCAGGTGCATTAGATAGCACTCAAACTCTAGAGGTTGGGATTCACAATCAAATTAAGATGCAAGTATTTGGACATAAAATGGTAAAATTCTGTTGGGCAGGAGAACCCTCTTGATCTGCAGCCAGAGAACCCTCTTGATCTTCCAAGCAAAAGGAAAGATCAGGGTGCCAGGCTGTGTTCTTAAGCACATTTACTTAAAAGTAACTTGCATTGAATCAATGGAATTTATTTGCATGGAGATATGGTTAGGTTTGGAGTGCCAGCCGCCTTCAAGCAAAATACACCGGATTAACTATAACACAGACTGGGTTCTCTGTATCCAACCTATACAAATGTCTTCTTACTTGTGGTACTGATCACCAAGCCCTGCTTAGAGCATTCTTGCCATTATTTTGTATGTGTTGCGATTCCTTGTCCATGCATTTCTTCCCCCTCTTTTACGCATGCTATGTGTTGTCTTGCATGCTCTGTATTTGCATGCAGTGAAAATGAAGCAACATTTTAAAAAGCGGGGTTTTTTGCATCGTTTTTAGACAACTGCTAAGGCTTCCCAATTTTTCTATAAGCTAGACCAAGATTTTCAGCTGCACAGAATGTTCTGCAGAGAAACGCCCACTTCTCCATTCTACCATGAATACATTTCATTGCATTACGTCATAAATTTTTAAGTCATCGGCATAATCACCAGTAACAGTTTTACATTGCAAAGCCTCCCCACCCCTATGCTACAATTTAAATGTCGATTGGGTGCATGGTTAACCAAAGCTATCTTACTGTTGTATGAGGAGACTAGCCAAAGCTATCTTACTGTTGTATAAAGAGACTAGTAAACTTTACCAGAGCCGCCATCCACAGTCATAAACTGGTAGAACCTCATTCATCTCAGTAGACCAGGGGTCAGCAACCTTTTCCAGCCATGGGCTGGTCCACCACCCCTCAGACCATGTGGGGGGCTGGAGTATACTTTGGAAAAAATAATGAACAAATTCCTATGCCCCACAAATAACCCAGAGATGCATTTGAAATAAAAGCACACATTCTACTCATGTAAAAACACCAGGCAGGCCCCACAAACAACCCAGAGATACGTTTTAAATAAAAGGACACATTCTACTCATGTAAAAACACGCTGACTCCTGGACCATCAACGGGCTGGATTTAGAAGGCTATTGGGCCGGATCTGGCCCCCGGGCCTTAGTTTGCCTACCCCTGCAGTAGACTTTGTGGGCTTGACTGAGGGGGGGGGAACGCTTCTTAAACCCATTTTTTAAATGCTTACTCACCCACTCTTCTTATTCAGCTAAGTGGCTCCTTTGATTTCTTAGTGCGATTGTAGAGTTTGGGGTTTTATCCACTAGCGGCAAACCCTGCTAGTTTAGTTCCTTTATTGGTTGTGTTTGCTTCCGGCCCAGGGAAGGATGATGCAAAGGATTATCCCATTTTTATCCTCGCATCAAGTCCGTGGGATAAGTTAAAGATGATGACTTGCCAAAGGCCAACCCTGGAACCACATAGCTGAAGGGTGTTTAGATACAAGCTCCCATGTCCAAATCTA
The DNA here is from genome assembly GCF_965153285.1 of Podarcis tiliguerta. Lineage (NCBI taxonomy): Eukaryota > Metazoa > Chordata > Lepidosauria > Squamata > Lacertidae > Podarcis > Podarcis tiliguerta. The sequence continues at coordinate 34,625,673 of NC_139534.1, forward strand.
GTGCTCCAGCCACTGCCCCACACTTGACCTGTTTAGAAGTCAGCGTAACCAAAAGCAAGCTTAACTCCGGCATTTCCATCGTGTGGGCTTGGCTCCCCCCACGTACACAGTTTCGGTTGACTTCTATGACAGCTGCTGGAACAGGCAAGCTAAGGCTAGGACTCTTCTTAAAATGTGCATTTGTGGTGGGGTGTTGTTGTTGATTTGCTGTCATTCCCCACCATTCACTGCTGCTTTTTTTTAAAAAAAAATTCCACAGTACAAATACAAACAGCTGTATGAAAAGCAGAAGGACAAGTTTACATCGATTGTGGATACTCCTGAACACCTGAGGACGACGAAAGTCAACAAGCAAATCAGTGATGTAAGTGTGGAAATTGTCATGGCCAATGGGGGGGAGGGGGGAGGAACAGTATGGTGTCTTTGAGGACTAATCTTTGTGTGACAACAATGGGGATAGCCAGGGTTTTTCTTCGGACTGATGGGATGGGAGAGGAAGAGGACAGTAAGAGAAACACAGCTTGCCAGTTTGGGGTCAGGGCTGGTGTTAGGAACTGCGAATCTGAGGGAAACAGCAGTAAGGACTGTCTGCCTAAAAATGCTCAGGCAAATGAGTGAGTTTGGGAACTTCAGCAACCACCAACTGCTTAGTGCAGTCTCCCCCAGCCTGGTCTCCAGAAGCTGCTGGACTACAGCTCCCATCATCTCTCACTATTGGCCATGCTGGCTGAGGTCAATGGGAGTTGCAGTCTGACAACATCTGGGATGCACCGTGTTATGGAAGACGGATGCATTGTGTGGCTGGGGGTAGATGGGACAGCTCCACACCCATCCAACTCTTCTTCCAAGTTGCACAGAGTGGCGAAATTGGCTTTGTCTAATTTATCCCAACAACCCTGTAAGGTAGGTTAGGCTGAGAAACAGTGACTAACCCCAAAATTGGTCAATTACCTATGGAGGGGGGGAGGGACGCAGGTGGCGCTGTGGGTTAAACCACAGAGCCTAGGACTTGTCGATCAGAAGGTTGGCGGTTTGAATCCCCGCGATGGGGTGAGCTCCCGTTGCTCAGTCCCTGCTCCTGCCAACCTAGCAGTTCAAAAGCACGTCAAAGTGCAAGTAGATAAACAGGTACCGCTCCGGTGGGAAGGTAAACAGCGTTTCCGTGCGCTGCTCTGGTTTGCCAGAAGTGGCTTAGTCATGCTGGCCACATGACCTGGAAGCAGTACACCAGCTCCCTCAGCCAATAAAACGAGATGAGCGCCGCAACCCCAGAGTCGGCCACGACTGGACCTAATGGTCAGGGGTCCCTTTACCTTTACCTATGGAGGGATTGAGCCTGGCGTCTTCCTTATACTAGCCAGTATCCTCCTACACCACCTGACCCATGTTTCCATCCACAATCTGCCCTGACCCTCTGCCTTCTCTCCATTGTAGATAGGAAGCCACTGGCTGGGCACAAGTAGCACACCCACATGTGAGAGGTTACATACTTAGTGTAAGAAACAATGCTTTCTCCATTGCTCTTCCTACTCTTCAAAGCATATGTTAGGAAAGTGGAAAGCTTACCAGGAGGATGCGCTCATGCAGACTTTTGAGTAAAAAGCAGGTCCAGATAAGATAAGTGGCAGTGGTTGGAAGGGTTGCAGTCCAAGCCCAATAGCCATGATTATGACCCTAAACACTTAGCACATCATCCCCCTCTCTACCAGTTCCACCTGCCGAAGCAGAACATCCCAATGCTGCCTGTGTAGAGAGTGCTCAGATCGTGGAGGTGAAAACTGCCTAGCTGATTTCCTACTTTAGTGCAGCAATCAAGCATGCAGTTTTTCACCTGAGCAAGACTGTGTGTACCTGGGCAGCATTTGGACATCCTGTCCCCATGTTTACAAGTAGGAGACAGCTCACTAGGAGATGGGGAGGAACTGTGTGCTTCCTCCTGCCAATGGAGGGTGGGTTAAGGATAGAAGAACGTAAGAAGAAGCCCGCTGGATCGGGTCAAAAGGCCCATCACAGTCCAGCATCCTGGCCAACCAGCTGTGAAATCCACAAGCAGGACCAGCCTGGAGGCTGGGACAGTGCGCTGGGTGGGTAAGGTTCTGACTGGGGAGATATATCCTCCAATCCAGTCCTGTTCAGCACATCAGTGGAAAACCCATGGGAGTGAATGGGAAAGAGGATGGAGCAGGCCTTCTCCAGTTCCTTCAGATAGTCTACGGTAAACTACAACAATACATATTGTTGTATCCGTATTTGTTCACTTTGGGTATTTTTTAAAAAGAAATTAAAATGCTATTTCTAATGACCGCTTGTACTTAACTTGGCCCTTTCTTGCTGCCAGATCCTCTACAAACTGGAATATAACAAGGCCAAACCAAAGGGATATACCACAATCCATGATACTCCCATGTTACTCCACGTACGGAAGGTCAAGGACAGAGTAAGCGATGTAAGTAAACATTATCATTTACCTCGCAGGACGCTGGAGCCAATGGGATAGGACATGACTCAGCTCATTGGCTCCAGCATCCCTACTGGCAAATCTACACTTCAGGTGAGACCAATCGTTCTATATAAACTGTGTCTAGCAAAGTTCCAAATTCATTTTTTGCTCATTAGTCTGTAAGATGAGGCATATTAGATTTTGTTTGCGTCACTATAAAAGCTAAGCCTTAGACTATTTAAATATAATTCTTTATTTTCAAGGTAGCTCACATTTCATAGCAGTGTTTATAAGTATAGTTATTTGCTGTAAGCCAATACTTGTTGAAACAATAGATTCATGGTTAGAGAATGAATGAATGAATTTATTAATGAATTTTCTCATATTTACACATTATGTACCACTCAGATTGCTTACCTTTTTATGGGGATTAAGAGAAATGCCCATAGGCTTACGTATTATGGGTTGGTACTAGACTTTGTTTCCACCAGCAGGAGCAGGCTCTCCCATTTGGCAGAAAATCGGAAGTGACATTTGCCAAATCCCTGCTTCTCTCCTGCAGCTCCCAACACAACCCTCATGCAATTCTGGTGGGCTGTGGGGAGCCTTCTGGAACAGTGTGGGAGGTGGGGCTGGGGGCTGCCAGTGGAGGAGGATCCTTAATGCAGCGAAGGTTGTTCTCTTAGGGCAAATGGGGCTCCACTGCTCAGATGTTCGCTAAATTCAGTGCCTCCTTGGACCTACCAGGGCAGATTAACACAATTTTCCCTGGGGTGATTTCTGTTTAGCCGTGTAAAGAGATGTGCAACGTTAACCTTCTTGTTCTTTCGACAGCTGAAATACAAAGAAGTCTATCAACAGAATAAGTCTCACTGCAACGTTGTACCGGATTCCGTTCATATCAAAGCTGCCAAGCAGGCCTACAAAGTAAACAGCAATGTGAGTCCAGTGCTATTGTTGCCGGTGACTAAGCCTTACAAAGGAAACTGAGGGAGTAGGGCTCCCAGGTCCCACTCAGTTGAGGCCTCTTTCGGTGCCTAATTTCCATACGCTTACGGAAACTCCTAGCCAGATCGGATGAGGCAGTGCATCTCATGCCAACTTTAGATATGTGTGGGATAGAGAAATGTCCACCCCCATCCCTTTGGGCAGAGTACAAATTGTAGGTGGTGCAAATCCCCAGGTTCCAACTTCCTGAAAGAGCCATGTACGAACAAACCATCCTTTTTAACATGCTGTATTCCTGACAGCTAAAAAAATGTGGTCGTTCCAAACATAAAACCCACTACCTGTTTAATCTTTTGTCTTTTTCCTTTTAAGGCTATGCCTTTTCCCATGCTTGTTCCACAGCAGCACAAGCAGAGCTAAAATTCTGTAGAAGAGCGAGAAAAAGGCAGATATGGATGGAAAAGTAGAAAGTGGCAGACCTGTTTGTCTGCAGCCTTGTACAGTCTGCAAGCCATGGCAAACATAGCCCACTCATATTGTAGTGGGGGGGGGGTTGCGCTCCCAGCCTACTGGTAAAAATAGGAGATTTATCAACTGCTCAACTTTGGATGGCCAACAAAATGGCTAAGGGAAAGTGAAACTTTATGGGGAGTGTCAGAATTCCTAGACATAGAAGTTTGCATCTGCACCACCAAACATTTAGTTACGTATTTATTTTTGGGAATCAAAAATATCCTTTTCACTCTTGTTTTATGGTGACCCTTTTACAAGAATGGCTTGAGTCTATGTTTACATTGTTTATCTATTTCTCTTTGAACAGCTGGATTACAAGAAGAAATATGAAGCTGCCAAGGCTCACTGGCACTGGACTGTGGACAGACCAGACTTCATCCAAGCTGCCAAATCATCTTTGCAACAGAGTGATGTAAGGAAACTAAAACCACATGCACCCATTTTATTTCCTGACATAGCAAGGTGCCACAGGCTGCACTTCTGACACTTTTTATTCTCCTGTTTCTTTGTAGTATGATTACAAATATGACCGAGAGTACTATAGAGGATGCAAGCTATCGGTAACAGATGACAAAAACACAGTGTTGGCTTTGCAGAATGCAATCTTGGCGAGTGATGTGAGTATTCTAAAATCCTTTTAATGGAAGCTTCCCCACCACCACCCCTTTTTAAGTCTTGGACACCCAGATCAGCATGTAAACCTTAGCAAATGATTGTACTTTTCTAAGTAGGTGTGGCAAACCAATCACACCGAGAAACATTTTCAGCATTGGATAACAAAAACACCTTTTAATGTCAGGTTCAGTTCTGGTAATAGTGGTAAGGAAAGAAATACCTACCATGATTTACAGGGGTCCTCGAATTTCCTGTAGCCTTTGTAACCAGCCCAAGTCACTGCCTTCTTACTAGTGCCTTTCTGGGCTCTGGATGTACTTCAAACATCTCCAGGGCCCAGCACAATTGCACTGTTAATGCCATCCAGCGCCCCCACTCCAAACTGGTTGAAGGGCATAGAGTTGTCTCTGCCACAGTGAACATCACCAGGTCTCAGTACAATGTCAGGAAATCCACCACTCTTCTCTCATACTGGTAGAAGAGCAGAAATTTTCCCACACTATGTTTGGACTTTAGAATAGAGCCCTCCAAAGCTCTCCAATAGTTAATGCAAAATTTGAGCTAGCTCTTGCCTTTCTGTAGTCCAGAGAAGGATGGAGAGACACACCAGAATAAAACACATGCTCATCAGTGGCGAGCCCATTTGTGTAGCCCTGTTTATTATACACTGCTTGAAACTAATACCTTTCCATTTCATTTCCCAGTTAAAATATAAAGAGAAGCATAACAAGGAAAGGGGAACTATCCACCCAGTTCCAGATACTCCTCAGATCCTTCTTGCAAAGACTGTTAGTGCTCTCGTGTCTGAGGTAATTTATTATTTATATATGCATGTATATAATTCTCCAGTTCTCAGCATTTATTCCTTATTTAATACATATTACTTTAATAACTGTTGTTTCTCTTCATCACCAGAACAAATACAAAGAGCATGTTAAGAAGCACCTGCCACACGGCTCCTTTACAAAATTGCCAGAAACACGAGACACTGTTCATGTCAAAAACGTAACCAAGAACGTCAGTGAGGTAAACTGCTTTTGCATTGCTATAGTCACATCACTGGTTGAGTTGACGCTTGCATTTGTTTTGTTTATACTTGGTGATGGAAACTGTTGTTGCTCCACTATAAATTATACTTCATGCTAATTACGGCTTACTAAAAGGGTGCTGCTCCATGTTCACCAGGGCTGATGTTACTTACACCAGCCTGTTAGCTCACATAGTTAAATATCAGCATAAGTTTAATAACGTGGTTGAACAGAGTTTCTGAAATCGTGTGTAGATGGAAGCTTAGAAATGAGTGGCAGTGGTAGTGGCTGAAGAACTACAACAGTGTGTGTGTGTGTATGCAGAACTGGGTTCATTGCAGTTAATTCTTTCTAGTCATTTTAAAATAACTGTAAATAAAATATGGATGCAGCAATTGAGACATAGGTTAAGTAATTGCTTGGTGCTTGCCTCCTATGATTTTGGGTACGTGTCCCATCTTTTATATTCTTCCAAAGGGTTCCCCAGCACTCAGGAGCATGGGGTTGGTGGAGGAAGGAGCAATCACTGAAGATCACCTTGATCTTTGTTTGACTGATGAAAATCTCTGCTGGATTAAATAGCCATAAATCATCAGGGGAACACCCATTCAATGCAATATCTGTTTGTAAGCAAAGTGTTTTTGACTGATGGGCTTTCCACATAGGGACCAGTCCTTACAGTCAACTTTATTCTCGTTTATGTAGCTGCCCTTTGAATCTCTCCCTCTCTCTTTTTAATGTGGAGAGCTTCTGACCGTAGAGGAAAACTTGCAGCAGATCAGGAAACAAAGCTAGTTAACCTACAAGTGCATGTGTGAGCGCCCACACGAATGCGCACCTGTCTACCTTAAGCGTAGAAGTCAACACCTATGTTTCTTATTATAAATGTCGGCAAAGTAAGCCTCAGGTGAAGAATGTGTGACCCAACTCTTTTCTGTTCCGAAACAGACAAATTATAAAAAGAAATTCCACAAGGAGAAAGGCAAATCAGACTATTCAATCATGCTGGAGCCTCCTGATGTGAAACACGCCATGGAAGTTGCAAAGAATCAGAGCACTGTAAGTTATTCCTCCAGTTACCTCATTTAAACCCTGGATGGGCAATCTAAAGAATAATCCTTTCGAAGCCGTGGGCTATAGGAGAAACACACGCTGACATAGGTGGCTGTAGCTTTTCCATGCAGACTTTGTTTCATTACAGTGAAACGTATGCAGTTTTTGCATGGGTGGTGGGCATCAACAATAGCTCTGGTGAAAACATTATCATCCAGAGGATCTTGTTCTTTCCTTAAAAAGAAAACACAACAGTAACTGCTTCTCTTTATCCTTGTGTTCACCTAGATCCAATACAAAAAGGATGCCAAATCCAAGCTCCATTACACTAGTGTGGCGGATCGCCCTGATATTAAGAAAGCCACCCAAGTCTCCCATTTAGTCAGTGATGTAAGTACTTTATCAGTGTAACTGTTCCGCAACTTGTGGCAATATGACAGCATGCATATAAATAGTTTCATTTCAGTATGTAGAAGCCAGAGGGGGGGGTTGTTTTTGTTTTTTTTTAACCCCTTGACATTTCATATATTCGTCTTAGATTGAATATAAAGCCAAAGCTCGTGGAGAAGCTGGTATGGGAGTCAGCATGCTTGGACGTCCAGATATTGAACTTGCCAAGGAGGTGTCCAAACTTACAAGCCAGGTATGAACAGGTGGCTGCTTCAACTTATAACCATATGGCATACATTTTCTTTTGCAATCATTTTGATGTAATGTTGGCTTTACAGATAAAGCAGCTTTAGAGATAATTTATTTGAGGTCGGGGTGGTTAATATTTTCTGGCCAAATCTTCCAGGGCTGTCTGTCAATCGTGGTTGTGGCCACCTCACCATCTCATATGCACATAAATATGCGGTACAAGCAAAGAGCCTACCCCACCTCCACTGTTCTGTACAGATCCAATGAGGGAGGAGGTTATTTCCTTATCTCTGGTCATCCAATCATCAATCTGATATCTGGGGAGTGGGCAATTTGCATCCACATCCGGGTGCTGGACTCTGGTGTATGTACTTCAATATCTCCTTGTTTTACTGCTGCCACCAAAGCCTCTCACCCACCCCGTCCCGAAAGTTAGCGAAGTCAGTAGAGCTTGTGTCTCTTAATCTCAGGATTGTGGGTTCGAGCCCCACACCAGGCAAAAAGATTCCTGCCTTGCAGGGGTTTGGGCTAGATGGCCCTCGTGGTCCCTTCCAAGTCTGCTGTGGTACGTGGATGCTATACTCTGTGTATTGTGTCCCTATGTAGGTGAGCTTCCTATTTAGCTCATTGAAGAAACAATTACTGAGCTGAAGGCACCCTTTACACACAGGGAGCTGCCTCACCCATTATACTGAGTGGGAGAGGAACTCCTTGTGTAATCAGAGTCTCTGTTCTCACAAAGTAGCACTGATCGAAGTAATCCAGATTCATGTTTCCATGGGCCTGGGCTTGTCTTTCTTTCTTTCTTTCTTTCTTTCTTTCTTTCTTTCTTTCTTTCTTTCTTTCTTTCCCTTTCTCTCTCTCTTTGGTTTATATTACTAAACTCTTACCTGGCATTTAAAATGATTTATTTCTGTTTTGAATACAATGGAAACCCCCCCCCCCCGCAAAACCCCCCCCAACCCCCCCAAGGGTTCATCTCATCCTTTACATCACCAGTATTGTCTGAGCCAGAGCAAAAGATGAGTGAACAAGCAGGTTGGTTGTGGTGAAGAGAGGTTCAGCGGGTGCCCTGCTGGAGTGCTGGTCCTTAGCAGATTCCTGACCATGCCAAACTTTGATGCTAATTGCCTTTCTTTAGCCATAATAACAATGATTTCAGAAGTTGACATTTCCTCCATATAAATCAGGTATGGGGAACCTGAGGAATACACTTCCCATCTTCCCTGACCATTGCCCATGCTGGCTGGGGGTGATAGGAACTGGAGTCCAACAACATATGGAAGGCACCGGGCTCCCATACCAATGACCTGAAACAATTTTTGTGTTAAAAAACATGCTGTAAATGTTTGGTCATTTGCTGTATACTGGGAGGCAAAATGTTTCTTTTTATTGTCTTCTCTCCAGTTATTCCCTTATCAATTTCCTTTGGCAGACATTTTAATGTTTGTGCTGTTATATATTTCTATAGTGAGGGTAGCAGCACTGGACTTTCCCCTCAGGGAAAGTACTTCAAACAACGTGTTAACTTTTTGCATTTTGGTGCTAGCGTATGCCTCTTTCCTCTCTGACAAACACTGACCGACATCACTTGGTGCGTTTCTGACCCATGCTGCTTCCCACGAGACTCCCTGCCCCCCACAAAGACAAGAATATCACCGGCTCTTCTACCTCAGCTTCTTGCTTTGTCCATCTTGGAGGTTTGCCATTCTAATCTTGCTATCTTGCTACGCTTTGTAGGCAGAATACATCAAAGGACGCATGAGGGGCCATGGGGCTGCATCATACGACACGCCCATGATGAGACACGTTAAGAAAGCTAATGTCCTAAGTAGCCATGTAAGATGGATTTTAAGCGGCTCTCCTATGCTGCTACCAATTTCATGAGTCTCTTGCTAGATTCTATATTCTTGGCACAATCCTAAGTGTTCAAGGCACTGCTTCTATTTTTATTTTTAAAAAAGAACATTAAAACCTTGTGGATTTGTGAGACCTCCCCTTTCTTCCTTATGCAAAGTTCTGCTTGGGAATTTGTTCTGAGAATGTCTCAACTTCAAGAAAAAGCTTGAGTTGTCCAAAATACATGAAAGTGGGGAATTTAGTCAAACATTTACACTTCCTTCTATATAACATTGGTGGCAATTCCTGAAGCATTCATATATATATATATACACACACACACACACACACACACACACACACACACACCATAGTTTTTTGCTCTATAAGACTCACTTTTCGCCTCCTAAAAAGTAAGGGGAAATGTTTCTGCGTCTTATGGAGCGAATGCAGGCTGCACAGCTATCCCAGAAGCCAGAACAGCAAGAGGGATTGCTGCTTTCGCTGCGCAGCGATCCCTCTTGCTGTTCTGGCTTCTGAGATTCAGAATATTTCTTTTCTTGTTTTCCTTCTCCAAAAACTAGGCATGTCTTATGGTCTGGTGCATCTTATAGAGCGAAAAATACAGTATATGGGGGAACTGTGGCAGCTATCTGCACTTGAATACAACTGTGCACTCTGCAGTGTGCACAGTCAGTTGATGTAGAATGCTGCCCAGACTTCAGGAACCACTTTTGTTGCCCTGAATTAACTGAGAATATATCCTGGAACATTCCCAATCCTCTCCAGGATCGCAGAGGAGGAGCAGTAGCAGTGGACAAGCTGTTGTTCAGGGAAGCTAGTTCATCATTACTGACCTTCTCGCTAAGAACCCAGAGTTTCTTGAAACAGAATAAGCTTGTCCACACATTGCACTGAGCACAGGTACAAGCTCTTATAGCTCACCTGCTGCAGGTACACAAAATATGCTCTTGTGGAATGCTGCATGTAAAAAATTGTACGAGTGAACAGCTCAACTATTTCTGTACACAGTCCTCAAAGTCTACATTCATTGAATATAACAATGTGGACACCCCTATTAAAAGCCACCAATTTAGGGAAAAGGCTTCTGATGAATTACCATCAAACAAATTCCTAAACTCTTGCAAATAGCTCCTTAACTACTTTTATTTGCGGACAGACATTTTCAGATGATTCTTCACTCGCTCTCAAATGGCTTAGAAAGTAAATGACATATTTGCACCAATTTTCTACAGGTTATGGACAGAAATTTCATAAGGAATAAAGGGGGGTGCTTTATTTCCCATTTCTCTTTGTGATTGTTGCATGGGACAGCTGCATGTCAGAGAAACCGTCTTTCTCTACTTGTGAGAAATAGCAGGAATTTGCCATGAAAACTATCAAAACACCATCTACACAGTGTCTTATGTCATCTATGTTGTCACTGCTATTGATACTCTTGTATACTGTGTCTTATGGTTTTGTTGCTGCTTTTTGTTTTAATATTGAAACAAGTCCCTCTGCCTCTTGTTTTTTGTTCATTATCTCTTTTTTTATATAATATTTTTTATTAAATTTTCCATTATACAAATATCACCATATCAAACATTTTCACAAATTTCAACTTTTGGACTTCCGTCAGCTTCTCTGCCAATCATCCATAGTTTTTTGTTCATTATCTCATATCCATTAACAAATCTTGTTTAGCAAGTACGGAATCCTGATGGAAATCGCAAGTATTAATGAGAGACTTGCGTTTTGATCTAGTGGGTCCTCACGACAAATGTCAAAATGCTTTTGAAACCCACAAAGTATTCTAAGAAAGTAGCTTGTGCCCTGTGGAGCCACTATTCAGGCACAAAATGCATATCTGAATTGTGGTGGCCCATAATGGTCCCCACCTACCTGGAATACGTCATTTGTGTTTGTGTGTGTCTGTGTCATTGTAGGAAGAGTCTTGTCCTTCTCAAGAGCGTCAGTGCCCAGAGTGCCCTGCATTTTTTAAAAAGTAAACATAAACAGTGTGCTTGACTGTCACTTGAATATTGACCACTGGCATCTTTTGTCAACCCATGTCCAAAAGATGAGGCTATCCAGCATGAAGGATACAGGGTTGTTTGGATAAAAACATGCCAACATGTTTTAGACATCCAGAATCGTGGAATGGAATTGAAATCTGCACTGTGGCATCTTCCAGTTTTCTAACGTTAAACTTTTCTTCTTTTCAGCCCTGTACATTGCTCCCTAGCATGATCTATTCCTTTCATCAGTTACGTCAATCAGCTCTTGCCAGGGGTGGGGTGAAGACTGGGTGCCATCCATGTAAAATTAAGCATATCAAACCATTGATTTCAACATGAGAGGGCTAAAATACATCATAAGCCCTCATTGAAATCACTTGGAATCCAGGTGCTTAATTTTTGCTGGTTCATGCCAGGATTTGTATAACTGCTATTTTCTCTCTCTCTAGCAAATGACTAATATCTTACCTCTTCTTTTATGGAGCTTTTATGGAGCATTTGATAATGAAGCTTTTCAGTCTTAAGAACCTTGCTCTATGTACTTTGCACACTAACAGTGCAAAGTACTAGTAAGCAGTAATATCCCCTGGCAAGTTCTTCGACTGAAAACATGGTGAATCTGTTTATTCCTCCATTAGAATGAAAGTAACCAAGCTGCATTTGCTCACTTCAATTGTCAGGCAGAACTGGACTGTCCATCAGAGGGCATAGGAAAGTCATTGTAAATAAAAGTGCAGTATAGTATTCTTCTGAATTCTAGTACTGAGAGTGCATTATAGTATTCTTCTGAATAGAGCGTCTAGCAGGACCTTTATTCTCTATCATGAACATGTCTTTTTATTTAAAATCACAGTCTTTTTGCAATTTCTCTTAAAGCCAATAATTATAGTTATCAGATCAAATGCAACTGCCTCTTTGATTAGGCAGTGTATTGGTAGAACACTGGGCTCCAGTGTAGCAAATCTTGGTTGAATGCTGCTCAAAATCCCTTGGAGGGAAGGCAGGAAAGAAATATTTAGAAAGTCAGATGTTTCTATTGCCCTGTATCAGGAAACACCCATTTTAGGCCACAGAAAAATGCACAATGCAGTCATAATTTAGCTCTTGTGTCTCTTGATAGCCATGCTGCACACACACAACATTCAGATTCCGCCCCCCCCCCATGAATGAGTTATATATTTCAAATGTGGAGCTGAAACACAACTACTGAATGAAAGACGCAACATGAAATCTTGTAAATGCAGTGTGTGCCAACTTCATTGCTGCATCAGGTGAATTTTCCTGGCCTTCGTTAATGGTATCTTCTTTTTCAAAGAGGTCTTACGGCTTGCATTGTTCGACCTGTCTGCTTGCAATCGGGATCAGTTTTGACAATCTGAATGTGGACTCTTTCTCCCTTGGCACCAGGCAAGCTAAAAGTCGGGACCTTGTTTTAACACTTGTTCCTCTTGGAATTAGATCAAATACAAAGAGAAGTTTGACAAGGAGAAGGGCAATAAGCCGCAATATGACCTGAAGGAAGCCAAGATCTACAAGACCTTAAAAGATGCCCACCACATCGCTAGTGAGGTATGTGTGGGCCTTTAGTCCAGTAGTTACCAGCCCTTTTCAGGCTCATGGGCCCATTTGGAAAAGCTTATGAGTATCACAACATAATGGCAGCTGAGAGACCATGGCTAGTCACAAAATGGCTGCCTTGAGGGGTGTAGCTAGTCATAAGGGACAAGCAGCTTGTCCATGAAACCGAGTATGAGGCAGAACTGGGAGTTGAGCCCCTGAACATAATACTGGCTGAAGGGGAGGATATTATTATTATTATTATTTATTAAATTTCTATACCAACCTTCATCTGAGGATCACAGGGCAGTTTACAATATAAAAATACAAAAATACACGCTTTAGTATCAAACAACATCTCTCTCTCTCTCTCTCTCTCTCTCACACACACACACACATGGTTTAAAAGGCCACAGATTGTTTAATTAGCCAAAGGGCTAGGAGAAGAGGAATTTTTTTTGCCTGGCACCTAAGGTTATGTAATGAAGGTGTCAGACGAGCACATTCCACAAGCAGGCACAACCACAGAAAATAGTGATGATGAGTTGTCATCTTCAACTATCTCCTAGCCTTCTTGGGCCATGTACCTGAATTTCCCTAAAGGAACATGTGGCTGGATCATTTAAGGAACATTTGCAGTAATTCTGATCTCATTAATCATCTCTTGCTCAGTGCCCTGCCCCCGCAACATTTTGATGCAAAGTCTGACTGAATCCTGTTCCTTTTTAATGCGTCCGATTTCTAAGTGTTGTTTGCGTTTTCCTTTATTGCGTTTCTTTGAACTTCCCCCATCAGATTAAATATAAGGCGGACCTGAAGAAACTTCACAAACCAGTGACGGACATGTCTGAATCCCTGTCGATGCATCATGTCTTGAACACCAGCCATCTCGCCAGTTCTGTAAGCCTCTTAGCTCATCTCAGACCATATTCACTTTAGCATTTCATCCATCTGCCTTTCTGAGATAATATCCGCTAACAATTTCTGTAACAGCTTTCCTCCTTGACTGTTCCTAGGAAATCACCTGGTAGTGATCTCTCTTCTTCCCTGCCTAATGAGTGTTCCTCATGCGGACTAATTAATACCCCTAGTCTCTCAAGCATTTTCTATTAGCTGTAGAACTGCTAATATTGTAAAACCTCTAACCACATGTAAATGGCTTTTTTTTTTTTTTTTTTGCCTTTTTAACTTTCCTTTTTGACTAACAGGAGTACCATTTTCCTCCTTTTGATTTCAGTATTTTTTGTGCTTAATATTATTTCAACATTCTTCTTCTTTTAACTTTTTAAAACCTTTTCAAAATTAATTCTGCTTTTGCTGAAATTTTATCATCCTGCTGTTAGACCACAGAATGATGAATATGCTAAAAAGAGAAGAAGATGTGGCGTTGTCTTCCATTTTAATTGTATCACATATTCACTATATTTCTTTTGTTCTTCTTTCTTTTTTTCTTTTTATTTACTTACAATATCTTGTTCCTTCTTGCATAATATTGCAAGGGACAAGTAGCTATCACAAGTGCTTCGGCATTAGTCTGAGATTTTTTTCCTTCCTCCCCCACCCCTTTATGTATTCCTTTTTCTTCTTCTTTTCTTTTTTTAAAAAAATGCTTTGGGTTTCTTGTTTTTCTGTTGAAATGGTTGGATCGGCTGGAGTTAGAAAGCTGATCCAGTTAGGCCTTTTTGTTATTGAGGTGGTTTTTGACACCTTCCCCTTTAGTACCAGTACAAGAAGAAATATGAGAAGAGTAAAGGTCACTACCATGTGGTTCCAGATAACCTTGAACAGATCCATCTAAAGGAGGCCTCAGAACTTCAGAGCATAGTAAGTCATTGATAAGTGTTTCCTGCTTTTTATTTCTCGTTCACAACCCATTGCATTGCATTCTAGAATCTAGAAGGGTCAGTCTGCCAAGAAGGGGGAAATACACCACTTAATAAGAAAAAGAAAGTATTGCTGTAAAGTTATTTCAACATTAAACTCCTTTTGATCTTGGAGTACATTTACAATATAAATGAAGAAGTTGCTTTTCCCAAGGAATTCCGGGAATAATAGTTTTATAAAGATGCTTAGAATCCTCCAATTAGAGCTCCTAGCTCACTTCACAGAATTTGCTGGAAAAAAGCCCTGGCACTTAAATGTAATTGAATGTCATTTTAAAGTCTGTTGTGGAAGTTTTGCACACTTCTTGCATGTGAGATAAAGCTGTCTATATTCTGATAAATTGGTTACAAATGTGTTGTTTATTTGTTAATTCAAAATTTGGTCTTAAAATGTTTTGGGACCTGCCTGTTGTTAATGTTCCTCTCTAACGATCTGTGCTATTTTCCGACTGAACAAAAAACTCTTGTACATTGGTTTTCAGACTGTTCTCCGAACCCTTATTTACAAATTGCCATAATTCCACATAGGCAATGCTGTGTGAAATAGCCATGCAAACCACACAGTTGTGGCTTCATATCTTTACAGCTGCAAAATGTGGCCCTGACATGTGAAGAAGTGGACAGCAACCGTGTTGCCATCGGAGCATAGAAATTGGCCTTGACCCTTGACATCTGGTAGCAGCATTTCAGTGCTTCTGGGCCCTCCTCTGGGAGGTGCAGCAGACTGGTTTGGGGGCACCAAACAGGTCACTCACTGTGACATGCGGTTTTCATGACTGACATGATTGTTTCTTGAGCGCGGCTTGGGGAAGAGACCCAATTCCCTTCCACATTCCAGGGCCACCCTGTACATTTCTATTCTATATCTAGCAATGCACTGGAGATAACATTTATCTCCCTCTTGGCAGGTGAAGTACAAGGAAAAATATGAAAAGGAAAGAGGGAAGCCCATGCTGGACTTTGAAACACCAACATACCTCACGGCTAAGGAGTCTCAGCACATGCAAAGCGAGGTAAGGTGCTTTGTGGCAGAATGCAGCCTGGTTTCATGTTGGAAAATGAAGGCCCGACAACATGCTATTGTATTATTTCCATTCAGGTTCAGGCAGTTAGTGGGGAAGATGCTTTCTGAAGGTATAACTAGAATTGAAATAATCATGCCTCTGATCACCCTATAGCAGCCTTATTCAACCTGGTGCCCTCCAGGGTTTTTTTGGGGGGAGGACATACAGCTTCCATCAGCCCCAGCCAGATGACTAAGGATCAGGGATGATGGAGGTTGTAGTCAAAACCTCTGAAGGGCAACACATGCTGCACTTTATTACAATCTGATTCACGGTTGCCAAATAAAAGAAGTTTAGGAGCAAGGCTACAGACTCTTAAGCTATTAATTTACTTTGTATTTGTGGAATTAAGGTGATAACAGAAGTGTTGGTTCATAAAAGGACTTGCAGTTTGTCAGTTTCCCCTGAGCTGCCAGAAGATTAGACTGGCTGCTAAAAGTAGCAGTTTATAATTTGTAATAAACAACTTTCGCTGACACCATTCAAGCCTTGTTTGTGTCCAGTTATAGTTTTTCCATTGACCTTCCTGAACTCAGTTTTGTCAGTGTTCTGTCCCAAATGTGAAATTTATACAAGGTGAAATATACTTGTATAAGGTGTTCGGTCGATAACATTTGGGTGGTTCTGTCAATTGTTTCAGGGTGGGTTCCCCCCCAGTATTTCACCGCACAACCATCTCAAAGTCTGTTGACTAGATAAAGACTCTGTTGCACAGTTCGGTCCATAACCAACCATCTGTGCTTTAAGGTGTGCTTGCTTCTGGTCTCCAAAGCAGGAAGTAACACAGCACTGCAGAGACAAGCAGGAGTACAGACCTGATTCCCCGCAATAGCCAGGCCCAGGGGCTTGCCTGCTCCCTCCTCTACAGATCCAGATGGCTGTCTTTGCCATGTGCAGCCATTGACACCTTGCTGCAGGTGTTTGCCATACCTGATAAAGAACAATCCCCCATTATGCAAGTGCAAGGGGTCTGGATACAGGGAAGTTTGAGCCCTGGGTTTGAGCCCAGGAGGCCTCTCACATTTTTCTAAAGAAAAGGAAGATAAGCAGTCAGAGAACGCAATTCTTTTACCCTTTCTCATTCCCTGGAGGCTTTGCCAAGCATCCTCTTATGTGTCTTTTGAAACACTTTTCAACTGCACTTTTTCAAAGCTGCCTCTGCCCATCATTTCCCAATACAGTGCCTGAACAGCGATTGAAAGGGTGCAAAGTCCACCTTGCTTCTTACAAGCCAGTGGTAAATCAGAGTAAACGTTTGCCTTAATATTTAATCCTTTTATATCAGCAAGATTAGTTGCGAAACTGTTGTGCTTCAGCACTGAAAATCCCTGCTTGTTTTAAGTGTTACAGCACCCCCCTTCCCCTTGATATTAGCTTTTTGTTTAACCATACACTGATTTCATAGCCTGATCGAAGTGTCCACATTGTTTTGTCCAAGAGCGAAACTTATACAAGGCAAAAATACTGGTATAAGGTCCTTTGGGTGATTCTGTCAATTGTTTCAATATATTGCCATTCAAAATGCAATTAGACATTCCCCCCTGCCTGGGGTTTATGGGATGCCTACCCTTTTGGCTCTGGGATTTTCCCTTCCATAGACTGATCCTAACAATTAGTGAGCACTAAAGCATAGGAATGACACTATTGTGGGCTTTAAGGGCATCTTACCAAGTGAGCACACTGGTGATCACTGGAAGACTGGAGCCCTACCTTTTGTGAATCACATGTTCATCCAAAGCCTTGTTGCTGTCAGAGACACAAAGTGGGCGCTTGCAATGTATTTTTATTCTATCTGTTCCTTACATTTATACACCACCTTTTCCTCCAGGAGCTCAAGTTGGGGTACATGGTTCTGCCCTCTCCATTTTAGTCCCAGGGACTGTCCCAAGGCCACCCAGTGATTTGCATAGCTGAGTGGGGATTTGAATTTGTCTCCCAGGCCATCGTCCAACGCTCTAACCACTACACCACGCTGCTAAACCCCACCCAACACCAAATGGCCGACCAGCAAACTTGAGACAACAAGGGCAAGACAGGACCCAAAACTAACAGTACAGTACTTGAAAATATTCTTCCTGCACAGATCCAAAATAAATTCTGTTTTTCCCCCTTCTCTTCTTCTTCTTCCTACTCCTGTTAGAAAGAATATAAAAAAGACTTTGAAGAGTCCATGAAAGGCAGGAACCTTACTGGCCTGGAGGTCACGCCATCTCTTTTGCATGTCAGATATGCCACCAAAATAGCAAGCGAGGTAGCAGCTCCTCTGTTGTCTTCTGCTGTGAACCACCCTACTAGTTTCATTAATTGTCCTTACCAAAGCAGTCCCTTCACTACTGTCTTTACTAGCCTTAAACATTTCTCTTAAGTGCATGATTTAATCTGTGTTTGTTGCTTGTTCTAGTCCATTGGTGTGTTTTTTTAAATCACTAATTGTTAATTGTATTATAAGCATTAATGTTTTCCTGTTGGTGGAACAGACATCATTGTTTCACTATATGTTGTGTTCTTTACTGAAGTTGTTGTGTCAAGCTGTGTGACTATCTAGAAGGTTGAACCTTGAACACCCTAACTAAGTGTTGCTTTAAGATAATCTGAAGGCTATTTACTAACTCTTTTTAGGGGAGGGGTCTCCTTCATCCTCCTCCTTCTTGAAGCTCTCTCTCTCTTCGGTTTCCTCAGTTTTCTTTTTCTCCCCACCCCCTCTAGAAAGAATACAGGAGAGATTTGGAAGAAGGTGTTAAAGGTAAAGGCCTAACCATTTTGGAAGAGACCCCAGACCTACTCAGAGCAAAGAATGCAACCTATATCTTGAATGAGGTGAGACACATAGCTAGGCCAACTTCCCTTGGGGGCCACTGCAGCATGGCCCCCTTCTTCGGCACTGGATTAATGTCAAAAGCCCCAGACATTGGGGAGAAATGCATGATGTGGCTCCACCCTATGACTCCCAGAAGAAGGACAATGTTGGCATGGTAATGAGCAGTGCTGCAGCATCCCTCCCAGGCTGTTTGGATAAGGTTAGAACTGGCCTTTCATAAGAAGAATTCCCGCAAAGCTATCTATAAAGAGAAATTATAGACCTGGGCTCTAGCAATTTCTGAAGCATTGATTATATCTCAGAGTCAGATCCCATTTACCTTCCCAGGTCAATTTTTCTAATGGGTTTGTAGGTGCTAGAAAACATACAGCTAATTAAGCTTGTGTCCTGTGCAAGGCAATAGCTAGACCCTTGTGTGCTATTTGAGCTGTGTTTCAGACGTTTTTAATCCTCTGAAATTGGCGTGTGTGAAAAGCTAATTAAGTTAAGCAAACTTCCTAAACTGTGTATTAGACGCTTCTTAAATTTTAGGAGGGGACACGGGTGGCGCTGTGGGTTAAACCACAGAGCCTAGGACTTGCTGATCAGAAGGTCAGCAGTTTGAATCTTCGCAACGAGGTGAGCTCCCGTTGCTCGGTCCCTGTTCCTACCAACCTAGCAATTCAAAAGCACGTCAAAGTGCAAGTAGATAAATAGGTACTGCTCCGGTGGGAAGGTAAACGGCATTTCCGTGCGCTGCTCTGGTTCACCAGAAGCGGCTTAGTCATGCTGGCCACATGACCCGGAAGCTGTACGCCGGCTCCCACGGCCAATAAAGCGAGATGAGCGCCACAACCCCAGAGTCGGTCACGACTGGACCTAATGGTCAGGGGTCCCCTTTACCTTTTTAAATCTTAGGAAATCAACGTGTGTTGATAGCTAATTAAGTTAGATAATTTCCTTTTGAGGTGTTAGCCAGGAGATGAGTCTTTTAGGTAACACAAATGATCAAATGACTTAGACTGTCTGTGAAGAGTGAATGCTTCTTCGACTGCATACGTTTCTCTCCTGTGGGGCACACTTTTTTTGCACGTTGTATGGGCAGCAGCTTGATTCACATCAAGATCACCCTTGGTGAATTGGGATAAGTGTCACTTTTGAAAAACCTGCCCCGTTGTCATGGTCTCATCTCTATTAATCCTTTTCTTTAAAAAAACCACAACAGAAAGAATACAAGAAATCTCTAGAGATGGAAATCAAAGGAAGAGGCTTGACAGGCCATGCCACAGAAACACCTGACTATATGAGGGCAAAGAATGCTATGGACATCGCTAGCCAGGTCAGTGAGAACAGCCAGGCACTAATAACACTTGGGAAGGGAAGCTTCTCCATAGATTTCCTAAGGGGGAATCTGGAGGAAGCTGTGTTCATAAATGTACTCTGTGGATATCTGCTTGTGACCTTTCCCCCAACAGATCAAATATAAGCAGTCTGCAGAAATGGAAAAAGCCAACTATACCACGGTGGTTGACACTCCAGACATCATCCATGCCCACCACGTGAAGAACTTTTCAAGTCAGGTAATTATTGTATTTGTTTTCAACTAGCTTTGCCAGATTTTTAAATATATTTTTTAAAGGAGGGTCTTGCTCCCTATTGATAGTTCCTACGTGAAAGAAGCTCCTATTTCACGCATATCTCAACTCCAGGGTGAACAGATAACCATAAACATGTTTTTGTGCAAATTGCCTCTTGGACATTGAGCGTATATATTTCGTTTTGGGGTTTTTTTTAATCACAACAATAAATCTTGTTCCTCTCTCTCGCCTTCCGCACCACCAACAGAAAAAATATAAGGAGGATGCAGAGAGAACTATGTCTTACTATGTGTCTGTCACAGACACACCAGAAATGCAGAGAGTCCGGGAGAACCAAAAGAATTTCAGCATGGTAGGTATTAATGTACTGTAAACACAGTGAAAAGTGTGATTATTTAAAAATATGTGATGCTGTGAAGTCCTGTGCAGAATGTAGGCCAGAGGTGGGAAAACTCCAGACCACAGGCCAAGCCTGGCAGGGTCCAATTTGACTCCTGAGACCATCCCCCCCCAAACACCCACCTGACAATCAGTTGATGGGCAGGGTTCAGTTCTGTGTTCGCAGCTCATGCCATGCCCCATAGCCAACACAGCAGGGTTTAACCCCTGCTCATCCATTGATAAATTGGGTTTTAAACCTTGCTCAGACCCATGCAAAGCATAGGACGGAAGATTCCGCTTTTCTGGACAAATATTCCGCCTCCTCAGGAAGCAATGGGGCTAAAGCAGAACGTTCTGTTTTCTTGCGTTGCGGTGTCCTGGCTTAACCATCTCTCACGATGCATGGGAAGGTTTTATTTGTCTTTTATTCTTCCTCGCTCAGCAACATTCCAAAAACATCTGCAGGGCCACAGACTCCACATCCATAATGACATGTTGCCTGGCCCTGCAGATGTTTTTGGACTCCTACCATCCCTGACCACTGGTCATGTTGGCTGGGCCTGATGGGAGCTGGAGTCTAGCAAGACCTGAAGGGCCGTGGGGTCTTGTATGAGCTTACCCATTTTGTATGTGCATGTTTGTGTGTGTGGCTTAGAGGAGAGGCATGGTTTCAGTCAAAGTCTCCCCTTTCAAGAAGGGTGTAGTACACTGTTCCTCACGACCGTTTCAACACTGCCTTTGTCTCTGTGCATCATACCTTACAGTGCAAAACTGAAAATTGGGTGGCTGGGATCCAGGACAGGTAGAATACAAGGTTACAAAAATGCGGGTGGATGGTGAGGATACAGCGTATGTGCTGATGGCAGTGCAGTTTACCTGAGGTCGCATGTGTTTGAAAGCAGTACCAGCTGATGGAAACATGAATAGGTAAATGTGGGCCCCAATTGCAAAATCTTCTGTGCACCCAGAGCCCCTACCCCACGATGCATGGGGTTCTCCATTCTCTGTAAATGCAGAGAAAATGCCGCGTGATGATTGAAGATTCTGTCCTATTATCTGGGTGCCCACTAGAAATCCCATGTGTGCAAACAGCAGCTGAATTTAGATGACCCAGGTGAAAGGTGCGACTTCAGATTTCAGTACAGTGGTGCCTCGCAAGACGAAAAGAATCCGTTCCGTGAGTCTCTTCGTCTAGCGGTTTTTTCGTCTTGCGAAGCAACCCTATTAGCGGCTTAGCGGATTAGCGCTATTAGCGGTTATTAGCGGCTATTAAAGGCTTAAGGGATTAGCGGATTAGCTGCTAAAAGGCTATTAGCAGCTTAGTGCCTTAGAAAAAGGGGGTGGGGAGCGAAAAAAAACCCCCAGGAATCGCAAGACATTTTCGTCTTGCGAAGCAAGCCCATAGCAAATTCGTTATGCGAAGCACCTCCAAAACGGAAAACCCTTTCGTCTAGCGGGTTTTCCGTCTTGCGAGGCATTCGTCTTGCGGGGCACCACTGTATTCCTAAATGATTTATTTATTTATAAGAAAGCTACATAGAACACCAAAGAAATAAAGGCGCAAGACTGAATTCTTTATTGCAAGGGCAATAAACAAAAAATATTGTGTTCTCCTAACAGCTCAAGTACCAGCATGATCTACAGGACAGCAAAGGAAAAGTCACAGTTGTAAATGAAACACCAGAGATATTAAGAGTTAAAGAAAACCAGAAGAACTTCAGCACGGTAACCTTATTTTACACCACAAAGTGAATCCTTAATTTTGTTGTCCTACTTTTGCAGATCTTTCAGCATACAGGAATCTTCCTTGATATGAATGGTGCTTCTTGTTTACTATGCATATCAAGGCTTGTATGTCGGTGGTCAAGGCCTTGCAATTTTACACTAATTATGTGTACCTTATTATATGTGCAGGTGTTGCTTTTCCTTTACACAATCTCTCCTTCAACAGCTTCCACCATTGCACAGTGGGTTGTGTACCCCACATCTGACAGTAGAAGTACAAAATATCTGCCCTTGTTTTGCAATGTGGCTATGAGTTTGTAGCTGTTTATAGGCTTGCTGTGTCGTCTTTTAGCAGCTAATTCGTGTATGCCCTGCTTTGTTCTTAATTAGCAAGTTTAACCATGAAGATCTTCAAAGGATGCTAAATATTGTCATTATGTGATGTGTTTATTGGTCATGATTATTCCATGGATGTCTGATCAAAACAGTGGAAAGCCATGTCTACGTTAAAATCAGTGCCATTCCCATTTTACTTAGACAATGTAACAGGAATGCATGAACCAGGATAGTTGAAGCAGAAATTCCCTCCTCCACAAGTCCCCAAGATCCTGAAAACAGGGATGGATGAATCTGTCTAATTTTGAGTTAACATTTTTCTTATCTTAAGTTCAGTTTACTACATATTTGCATTCGTTTGCTTTTAAAAATAAAAAAGAACACCCTCAAAAAACTCACCAGCATTTCAATGTGCTTTCTCCCATTGTATGCATTTTGCTGTGCAATTTCGCCTAATATATACATTTTAGCAAATATCTGGTGCATTTAAAAATATTTTCACTCAGTTGTGCGTTTTATGCATACTTTCCCCCAATATACACATTTTGCACACTATTTTTTTTGTTGGAGAACTACGTCACAAAATATGGAGAAGTACACATTTTACTTAAGGATAATCTTGCTTGGAAGCAAAAGCTTCTGAAATCAATGGGAATGACTTCTGTGTGAGTGAATGCACTGATGATCAAGGAACCAGTTAGAGGTTTCTTAATATTCCACTGTTTTGTAGTCTTTCTGTAGCAAATGACAATGTTGTTGTTTTTCTATGCTCAATCTTGTTGTCTTGGTTAAGATTTTATATAAAGAAGATATTGGAACAGGAACAGCTATTGAAAAGACGCCCGAGATGCAGAGAATTAAACAAACCCAGGATGCAATAAGCACGGTACAAAACCCAGTGGATTGTTAACACTCTTACCTGTGCTGTTCCCAACTTATAAAACTTCATTTGCCTTACATGATCCTAACAGCAATTCTGGAATAACTTGAAAAGTCAAGGCTTTTCATAATTAATCAAAACATAATTTGCTAACTAGCTCTTCCATTCTACTTTTACTTTCCTATGTAAAATAGTCTCCACATTTCAAAAACTCTAACTATTAACATTTTCTAATGTTCAACTAATGTTTATCATTTCATAAAATACTGAAACTAAATTCACATTTTGATCTTGTCCGAAAGGTCGATGAGATATTCATGGTAGCAAATATAGTGACCACGTTTTAAATCTAACAATAATTTTAGAGAATTATTTCTGATATTTTTTGTTTTCTCTCTCTACTTCATCTCCCCCCAACCCCCAGTACGTATGGTAGAATTGCCAAAATTATTTTTCATTTGATTGCATTCCACACAATGTCTTACTTTCCTTTTTTGACATTTTGTTAAAAAAAGAGGTAATAAATGTTTTTATTGAATGTTGTACATGTATTGTCACCCATGCTGGATAGAATGGGAGGTGGATAGGAAGCACCGATATTCCTCGTTTCAATTTTTTTAGGAAAATCTAGTTTATTCATTTCAGATTATCTGATAAACAGAACAGATCCAGAACAGAATCCTGCTCCATTCATGACGAAATCCCACTAAAAAGCAATTGGATTTAAAAAGTAATATAGGTTGGTTTATGCCACTGGTTTCAATGGGACTTGACTGAATCAGGATGAGCTGTTTGGTTTCAATAGGTCTATAATGCATATTGGAGACTAATACACACGCATGCGCGCACACACACACAGAGCATCCTAGCCCAGTGTCTCCTCTGAATAGGCAGAGATTCCAGTTTGCAGAGGCTCATTCATCTGCTTCTGCGTTGGCCAGTGCCGTGTGTTTCAGTGCACATTACCTATTTCCTGTGTGGAGGAAAAACCGCACGGCATACAAAACCTATGGCCAGTTCAGGGATCTAGTGGGAATGAATCCAAAGAAAGTTACTAGTGTTGAAACAATTTAGGCACACTCTCCTAAGCTGGACTGCAAATTTGATTGATATCAGCAGCCAGCACAATTGCAAGGGGCCCAATATTGACAATGGTCGTGGGAAGGTCTCATAACAGCATTCCAATAACAGTGTCCCATTGGGATGCAGCTGTGGAGATGCATGGCCACTCCAGGCTACTCTCTGAAGATTTGCCTGGCATTGTCAACACAAGGTAGTCATAAAACAGGGCCAGGGGCTTAAAAAGGAGAAGCTCTGTGATGGATGCCATGATCAAAAATCTATTTTTTTCGGCCAGGTTGCACTTGAGCTGCAAAATAAAATAATCTCATACTTGTTTACTGACGATTAAAATAGCTTTTAAAGCAAGGAACCTGGTGGAAAGCTTTAATCCTCCTGTTTCTACTACATTGGTAAGATTGTTGAGTCAAGGTGTCCATCCATGGCTCTTCCTCCACTATCAAATTGGAGATTGGGTTTTACACATCGAATTTTAAATCTTTGCAAAAACTCGTTTTCCGCAGATGTCTGTTTCGACATGGGTGCATGCAATGCTTTCAGCTCCTACAATCGTGATTATATTTGTTTACTCTTGTTCTTTTTATGTGAAATGGATGTGTTTCATGTACATAATGTAAGTCATTATTGTTTTGTCTTGTTTTCTGAACTGAATACCACTTTGTAGATTAAGTACAAGGATCAAATTGGAAAAGGAACTCCCATTTCCGATCTTCCTGAAGTAAAACGTGTCAAGGAGACACAGAAGCACATCAGCTCGGTAGTGGCTGATATTTTCTATGCTGATTTGTGTGTGCACTGGGCAGTAACAGTGTGCTGTTCACCTTACTAAACAGACATCTATTGCCCCTGCTAACATGCTATCATCAACTTCATCCTTAGTATGGCATTCCTCTAGTATTACTTGGGCTTTAACATCCATTAGCTTTAAGATCTACTTTCTGTGCACCTTGAGAGGAGAATATAGACCCATTTAATGCTGAGCAGACAGAAATGGACCAAGAGGATAAAATAGTAGTAGTAGTAGTAGTAGTAACTGACAAAATTATGACCCCTGCTATACCCACCTACCTACTGGTCGGAGGAGTGCTCAGTGAACCTGGCTGTGGTGAAAGGCATTCTGTACATGTTCAGAGACACACTAGCCACAAGCCAACACAAAGTGTACTTAAGACCATTGTTGTGAATGGGCTTAATTATGTGTCAGATGGGATATCTGCTTCTTGAAGTCTGAGCACCTGTTGCTTCTTGAGTCTTGGGTCTGAAAATCCAAACGATTTATTCTTGCTCACTTAAGTGGGCCTCTTGCTTTATTCAAATCTTAATGGGCCATCCTCTGAATGGGTAGGATTTCATTTATTAGAACATGGGAATTCTGTCTAGCATCATTTGGCCACTTAAGTGATGGGTATCTTGAGTGTTTCAGTAGGAGAAGATATAGTGACATTTATCAAGGAACTGGTTGCAACTGGTTCTTTCTCCTCTCTTTCCCGCTCTGCCTTCCCTTTTACACTGAGCTCTTCACCATACTAATTGTTTTCAAAATTCATTTCTGCATAATCAAGTTACAGGAAGGCAAACTAGTTACCCTTTTCTAACTACAAATTTACCTCTCTTGCTTTTGACATTTTGAACTGACTGAATGCCTTTTTGACTTAACTGTTTTGTTTTGTTTTTCCATTTGGGGAAGAGGGCACTTTTTAAAAGGAGTGAAATGCAGGACATTTTTTTAAAAAACCTGTCAAGGACTTCAGTTTTGTTCTTTCTCTCTCTGTCTATCTCTTTTCTTTTTTCTTTTTTGAATAAAACCAAAACAGGGCTTAAATTTTGTTCTTAGATTTTGTTCTTAGATTTGGCCTCAAAGCAAAACTCTTGACAAGGGTAATGGTGTAAGAACAAAAACTGATTTCTCATTGGCTATTCAATACCAATATAACAAGTTTTATCAAGGTTTCGAAATGCTTACTTCTCTCTAGCAGCAATAGCCCCAAACTTTTAAAAAGAACTACACAAAAAAAGAGATACCTGTAATTCCAGGAGTTTGGCACTTTTTCTCCAGAGGCATCTAGAAGTGGAAACATATGAACAGGGATGGCATTTTGTGGGGACACCTGTAACCGGGCAATTTTATACTCCCAATGGGCAATGCCCAAATAACCATATGCAAAGTCAGTGTGTTAATTAACATTCTGCATTGCAGAAAGGTTTTCAGCTACCTTTTTCTTACCTTTGTGGCTGTTTGTATTCTGCAGGTTTTGTACAAGGAGAATGCAGGGCAAGGAACCCCGGTACCACTTACTCCAGAGATAGAGAGAGTCAAACGCAATCAAGAACACATTAGCTCGGTATTTCTCAATGAAATCAAACCTACCATAACTCATCTTTTTCATTAAAAAATAATAACAACATTCTAACTATCATCTTCTACATGCCATTTTCATGACTCATTCATTCTGATGTGCATTAACATCAATTTACAGTTTTATGCAGTTTTTAAAAAGAAATAAATAAAACAATGACAATAATACCTATGATCTTCAATAAGATTAACCATGTGCTCCCTTTGCACAGATTCACTTCTCTTAACATACTTCTTCTGACTTTTTCTTTTCCATTCACATTTTAATGACTACTCTCCCCTTATTCTCATCTTTCCTTTTCAATACTCGACTAAGCATGGGATTTAAACATGCGCCGTTAACTACAAAGTACTAGCCAGTATTTTTGAGTGTCTTTTGTGGATACTTTATTGTACCTCACAGGTGTCCTACAAAGAAAACTTGGGGACAGGAACGGCAACTCCTGTTACCCCAGAAATGGAGAGAGTCAAGCGTAATCAGGAGAACGTTAGCTCGGTATATCACAAAATATCTATAAATAAATCCTTTTAACCATCACAACACTCTGATAAATATATTTTAATCCTTGCACAAGCTTTTGAATCCCTTCAGCTCCTTCTCATTTTAATCAAATCACTAAAATGTCAGTCTCTGAAGGAAAAAATTAAAGCACTAACTGTGACATACGTCTGCAGTGGGTTTTCTTTAGCTCTGTTTATTTTTCTTACTCTATTCACTTCCCCTCAAGTGGCAATATTATTTGTTTCAAAACAAATGATATTCAGAGTGGATTCAATATATCCTTACAACGGGAAACATTTTCTAATAGCCTTTGGCATTTGTGTTGGTGCAGTGCAAACTTAGAATAAAACCATAACCCCTCTCTTAAAAATAGAATAATAAAATGTTATTTATGCTATTGTAGTCTTTCAGAACAAAATGGGTAGTTTTAGGGTGTGAAAATAACAATGCAGCTGTCTAAACTCAGTCACAAATTGTAATTTAATCCATGATAGGTGTTTTAAGTTATAATATGCGGTATTTTTCTCTGTATGCATTTTTTATTTTTTTGTGATCTGTTTTTTAAACTTCATAGAGCAAACCAGAAAACTGGATTGCATTCTCTTTGCTGATGGTGTATCTTAAGATGTGCCCCTTAATTTTCATTTTTGTTTTTGACACTTCTTTGTCCCACAGGTGTTGTACAAAGAGCATTTAGGGACTGGAACCCCAACACCTATTACTCCAGAGATGGAGAGAGTCAAACGCAATCAAGAAAACTTTAGCTTGGTATTTTTGTTACAAAAATGCCCTATAACATCATTCCCAAATAAGATTAACCTTTCATGTTTTACATAATTAAACTTGATTTTAGTACCCTCTGACAATTTCCTCCCCTTTTTATAGCCTGAGTTTTTGTCATTCTAGGTGTGAAAATATTACTGCATTTGAATAAACTTGGTCACAGATTGCAACTTTCTTCATGATAGGAAGTCAAAATATATAGCATTTTTTTCTCTATGTGATTTTTATTTTTTGATTTTTTTTCCCCTGGCCTGTGTTTTAAACACCATAAGGCCAAACAGAAAATTAGATTGTGCTATCTTTGCTGATGGTGTATCTTGAGATAATTTTTTTGTTTTTGACACTTCTTTGTCACACAGGTGTTGTACAAAGAGAATTTAGGGGCTGGAACTCCAACACCTATTACTCCAGAGATGGAAAGAATCAAACGCAATCAAGAAAACTTTAGCTCGGTATTTTTGTCGCTAAAATGAGCTTTAACTTCATCCCCAAATATAATTAACTATCTTGAACCTTAACCCCTCCATAACATAGCTATCTTGATATGATTTCAATGATAGTATTTCTTTTTGAGTCCATGAATGGTGCTGAATTTGCTCCCAGCTCATACTGGCATTGTAAGCAAGAAAAGAAACCATATTGAACAAGGCCAATTTTTGCTCTATGCATTCCAAACAGATTAAAATAATATTGGTCCTCTCCCAATTCCGCATTAATATTTTTTAATCCTGCAAGAAAATTCTAATTAACAAAAATGTATTTTTTCACAACGTACACATTTCTAAACATATTCAGTCCCAAAATACATATTTTTTAAAAAAATATGTTGAGAACCGTTTAGCAGAATTAGAAAAAGTGTGAAATATGAAAGATTTCTTAATCTGCACATTAGTCTGGGAGGTGTGACTCATGTTATACAGTATCAGAATTCACCAATATATAATTTTTCAAGCATCCTAAGGGCATAGGGATGGACCTCAGACATGGGGAGTGCAATGAATGGGTGCAATACATCTGCACCTTAACCTCCCAGCAGGATCCGTCTGCCCAGTGCTAGAAGAATTGAGAACAGGAAAAGCAACTCACCTCACTTCGGAAACAAGAGAGTTGCATGCATTAAAGAAAACTACAGCTTGGTAGTTCAAATATGAAAGTTCCATTTCAACCCTTTAAAAATTAACTTTTAAATCTTTGTTCCAGGTTTGTTCTATTTCCATACATGCAATTGACTTCCAGGGGGGAAAAATCCATTTATCATCTCCAGTGTGCCCTCCAGCCACTGTTTGGTCTTCAATTCCCATCATTCCTGACTCTAGGCTGTGCTGGCTAGGGCTAATGGGACTTGAACTTCAGTGTAGGGCACCATGTTGGCAACTACTACTGATTGTCATTTCCCCCCTGCCTTCTTTTTTGGCGCACTTTTAAAAAAAGGAATCAATAATTTTGGATATTATTAACTGCTCTTCTCACTGTCCCAGCCCTATCTCTTTCTCTGTTTTGACCTTCTTGATTTTGATTTTTTCTAAGTCACTGTTTGTTTCTGTGTGCCATTGTAAAAAGTATATGGTCTTTCTCCAGCTGGGTTGAACAAGTAGTGCGACACATTTTCAGCCAAAAATGCACTAGAAAAATCATTCTGCAGCTACCATTGTTGCATTCCTTCTGGAATAAGGCAATGGAAGCATTTGCATCTTATGAAATAATATTTATACTCAAATATTCACCGTTGAATCGGTCTTCTAAGCTTGCTGTTACACTATATTTCTGCCTGGGAAATCCATACATTGTGATATCTTTCTCAGTGGTTTCTTTGCTTCTCCCATGCCTTCCCTTGCATTATTTTGCCAAGGTGAAGAGAAACCTTATCCGGAACCACTGGCTGATCTCACCAACATGGCTCTCTGTAAGAAGACGCATCCTATTATGAATCCCTAGCCTGCCCCACTGTGATGTGACACACACAATATAGAAAGTGGAGATCTGCAAGAAGTAACGTTACAAAACTCCCAGTGTAAATCAAAGCTTTATGGTTATTCATCCTCAGCCCAACAACCAAAACCCTCCACCTTGGTATCCCAATGAGTTCCTTGGGTACAATCCACCAATTAAGCATTTCTAAGTCCCACCGCCGTCAATAGTAGCATTAAACTCACTGAATCCCTCCTACTAAAATCAATGGGATTTAAAAGTACGTACATTTGGCTAGATTCATACACATTGGGAATTACATGAATGCACCCATGTCTGATACATAACAGGATGGGGGGAAGCATGAAACCACAGGAAATTTATTGTGGAAATGGGGCATCACCTACAGGCTCATACCCAGGAGATCTAAGACCATATTCCTCCCCCCTTTTTTGCAGATCAAAATTAACTGTTGTTTTCCTTCCTTATTTTTCTTATTTCTGCATTCCCCTTTGTCATCATGCAGGTGCTATACAAAGAAAGCCTAGGGGCAGGAATCTCAACTCCTGTCACGCCAGAGATTGAGAGAGTCAAACACAACCAAGAAATCATTAGCTCGGTACTTCTGGGAAAAGAGTTATTTTTAAATCTGTTTTGTAATATGATTAACTCATCCCTGCTCTCCATCCCAGCTTCTTCCTGCAGATGGAGTTATATACCCCTATTGTGAAACCTCCTCCCTGTCTTTTATTTTCCACTGTGGGAGAATGTCACATCGTGAGACTTTTTAACCCTTCTCTTCCTTTCTAGGTCTTATACTCACATTTCTCCCAAAACATAACAATCTGTTGTCTTTCCCACACCAGTTGTTTGGCATTCTATGCATATTATACTTGGATGCAAAAAATGCCCATTATTCAAAAGCATGATCATGTATTAAGACAATACTTTGTCCTTGTTTTCCCCAGACAAAAATAAGTGCTTATATGCATTGTTTTAAAACTGTAACCCAAAACACCCTGCAGAATAAATCACAACCAAATCAGAACTCTACCCCTCATGCTTCAATAACAAAAACATGACAATTCATTTATTGCTGGTTTACTCGGCTGCTCTTCTGTCTCACAGGTGTTGTACAAAGAAAACGTAGGGAAAGCAACTCCGACCCCAGTCACTCCTGAGATGGAGAGAGTCAAACGCAATCAAGAACACATTAGCTCGGTATTCAAAAGAAGACAAGCAAAATACCCCACAAAGACCTGGATTCTAAAAAATAACATCCAATGTGTTAATGATCTATGCTTTCTAACAAAACAAAACAAAAGTTCCTATTTACCACTTAGCATAAGAATTCTCCCCTTCAAACTACCTCTGTGACCCAAGTTTTAACTCACTACTACTAGGACTTACTCCTTTTTATTTTTCAGCAAACATAGGATTTCCGTCTTTATTTTCTACCTTTCCAACTTCCTCATCCTACTAGATTGTTTTCTGACATGGGTCCTCTCTTTCAGATGACACTAAAATCAATGGCTAGCTTTACTGGAAGCCGGTGTGACCCCAGTGTTAACATTTACAAACTATTAATCTTGATATGCCGTCACTGGCACCTTATGATTTCTGGATACTCTTTTGTATCCCGTAGGTTTTGTACAAAGAGGAACTGGGGAAAGGTACCCCGACGCCTGTCACTCCTGAGATGGAGAGAGTCAAGCGCAATCAACAACACATTAGCTCGGTATTCAAAAGAAGAAAAAAGATCCGAATGGTTTACCATAACATTAGATGTGTTATAAAGATCCATGCTTCCT
This sequence comes from Podarcis tiliguerta, assembly GCF_965153285.1. NCBI lineage: Eukaryota > Metazoa > Chordata > Lepidosauria > Squamata > Lacertidae > Podarcis > Podarcis tiliguerta. The sequence goes on from NC_139534.1 coordinate 34,657,430, forward strand.
AATCAAATATAGCACCCAGTCTCACCTCTTGGCATAATCACCCTATCTTCTGAACTCTCTTTGCAACCTAAGCTTTAACACATAAGTACTAGGAGTTGGCTTAATTTCACGTTTGGTTTGTATTTATACCTTTCCAACTTTCTCATCCTACTAGATTCTTTCCCTTTATGGGTGTTGATTGATTGGTGTCTCTTCCAGGTGACACGGAAATCAACAGCCAGCCAGCTTTCCTGGAAAGCTGGCATGATCCAATTATTAACATTACAAGCCAATAATGTTTGTTTGCAATCTGCCGTGATATGATTTCTGGATACTCTTTTGTATCCTGTAGGTTTTGTACAAAGAGGGATTGGGGAAAGGGACTCAGACACCTGTCACTCCTGAGATGGAAAGAGCCAAGCGCAATCAAGAGTTCATTAGCTCGGTACATTTTAAAAACAAATATACATATTTTAAATAACATCCTAACAAGCTGTGGGAATTGTTTCCCCTCTAGTATCTAAAACTATACTTTCTTCCTTAAGTAAGATACTCCTGTTTATTTAAACTACTTACATTTTACTCATAAAATACCGTAAATCTGATATTTGGTATTTAATAATCTGACCGTAGAGGTTTTTTTTTTATAACCTTGCAGTGGTGACTATAGGACTCTATCCAGACACTGTTAGACCATATGATTTCTGGTCCACATAACAAATTTCTTGATAAACGAATTTGTAATAATGAGAAAAATAATACTACAATCGCTAAATTATTTTGATTGAGCATCCCATACACTTATGAACTGGTGGTTTCACAAGATGCCATAGGAAATCGCATGTAGGCAGGAACAGACAACAACATGATTGATGCTGTTACTTTCCAAATTGGTACATTGTTGATAGTGGGATTTCAGAAAAAGGCCTTTAAAATAGTTTCCCCACCCTATCAATATAAATCTCCATAGAATTCAGCATTCAGAGGCCTCAGCATCCATGAGTTTTAGGACTCAAAAGTCAGGAACACCCTTCAGTAACGGAACAACCAACACCAGCATGAAAAACATGCTGCCCAAGTGGTCTTCCAACAGCACACTGAACAAAAAAAGCTTCATGTAGCTAATGAGAGACACAAGATACTTTGTCATTTGGTAGTTAAAACTAGGACAAGAAACTGGACCATGAGTTTATATGTGATGACTTCCCTGGGCACAGCTGTTACACAGTGATGGATGTTGCCTACTGGATAGAATCCTGATCTCAAAATAATACATCCCTCTTTTAATTATTTTACCTGCTTAATTCACTGTTGTACATTCTTCTCCTTGGATTTTGCCTTTCACTTGTACTACGACAGATCAGTTTCTATTATGTGACTTTTTACACTGGGGTCTTTACAGTTTTTTATTAAATTTTTAAATTGTTTTTGCAAAATGCCTACATCTGAAGTGCCGCCCCGGTTATTATACTTTTCCTTCAAACAATAGTTTTATTCGCATTATATTTTTGTGATTTTTGGATACTTTTTACAATCTTTAGGTTTTGTATAAAGAAAACTTGGGGCAAGCAACCCCAGCACCTATCACTCCAGAGATGGAAAGAGTCAAACGCAATCAAGAAAACGTTAGCTTGGTATTGAATTTTTTAAAAAATACTTTTTTTAAAAAAAAAAGTAACATCATCAGATATAACCTTGTCCTGCATCTATTTTATCTGAATCTTATCCATTTTCATATTCCTAAAGAAAACACTCCTTTTAATTTTTTAAAATACTTTTTCTTTTCCCTTCCCCCCCCTTCTTGCTTTTTGCTTTATCCAATAACTTTTTAACCACTTTGTTTCTTGAATTCTTTACCCACCTATGCAGTGATGATGATTAAACAGTAACACAACTTAACACAATGGTTCATCAACAATAATCTAATTCTTTGATTTCTGGACACTTTCTTGTATGCTGTAGGTGTTGTACAAAGAAAGCATGGGAAAAGGAACCCCGACATCTATCACTCCAGAGATGGAGAGAGCTAAACGCAATCAAGAAAACATTAGCTCGGTATTTTTCAGGAGAAAAAAACCCCTCAATGATCTATATAACTTCTTTTTAACACCTTAAAAAGTATACTTCCCTACTCAATTTAAACACTTTACCCAACTATTAACTTTATTAATATTATAACTTTATTTTGACATTTAAAATACTAAAAATGTCACCTAAAATATGTTTCTAATTGTTTCTTATTCCTAGTTATGTAGAATTTACATTGAAATATAGTTTAAGGATTTCTAAGCAACCACTGACCTCAAATAACAGTTGAATGGTCTCTAAACATTTTGTAACATCATGTGTTTACTGATGTTTTTAACCAAATGAAATGGCGTTTGTTCTGTGTTTTTTAATCTTTCTTTAAAACAGCCGATAGTCTACATAAATACAAAGGTCCAAGATGGTGTCCCTAGCTCAGGGGGAGGGGCGTAGCAAATGCTTTGGTCCCAGGTCTACAGAGAGCAGAAGCTTGATTAAATTGGCATGTGCTCAATATTTGCACATATATTCTGTGCACCAGCTCGTTTCAGACATGTATTCAGCATACAAAACCTAGAGGCAGGTACCAAATGAATTCAAAGGAAAGGGGGAGCTCTATTTGCATATTGCATACAAGTTTCCCCTTTTGTACTTAACTGATCTGAGAAGCCTACTTCAATCTTAAATGTTGTCACAGCAAGATTTACAAAGAGAGAGCCAATTGTTGAGCCAGTTCGACAAGGACAGCATCAGAGCCGACACAATTGGCATGACCAAGAGGTGGTCAAAATTATAGCTTGCTTTCTTGTCCCTATTCTCATCCAAAAGTTTGCACTGAAGGCTGAAGGACCTTTATTACTGTGTGTCCATTGGTACTTAATTGATGGCAACACCTGCAGGCTGGTTTTGCAGGATCTAGCCAAATAAATGGTTATAGAGAAAATCAGCACAGGGTGGCAGACTCTTACAGGGGTAGGGTTTTTTTTTGGGGGGGGGGGTATTAGTACATTCTATTTAAGTTAATTGATGCTTAAGCTCTATGGGAAGTAAACTGCTGGAGACAACAGCACTAACCATTGCTTTTCTTCCATCTCCCAGGGTCCGTTTAGGGCCGTTCCGTCCCTCTGGCCAACCATCTCCTGGTCAAGAGCCTATATATGTAGGAGGGACAACTGGGGACAGATCTACACTTGTTTAAAATGTTAGAAATGTGTTATTAAAATGTGACACCAGAGCGAGCCACCGGCAAAGGGAAACTGCCATTAAATGCTATAGAATGTTTTATTTTACGTTTAGAAGATCAGTCTAGATCCAGCCTGGGAAATAGCAGAGTTGATACCATTTTAATTCATATGATCTACTGCTGTGTCTCAAGACAGGGAAAAAAATCAGGTTGTTTGTTTGGGGAATAGTTGGGGAGTTGCATTTTGAATGCAGAGAATGAATCTGTTTGGAAAGCCAGGAGGGCTCTGAAGAATGGACCAACTGACCACTATTTCTAACCAGATTATATATGTTTTTCTATACAAGCAACTGCTGATATGACAAAGCAAAAGGTAGGGTGTGTGGAAAGGATGGACTCTTGACATCACCACCCACTCATTTGCTGGGGATTGCTTGGGGAGGTCACCTCCATACATTTCTGGTGAAATTTTGCCATAATGTTCCAAGAGTCATTGTTGCCTATGCAACTTTTGGTTGGATTGCTACCATGCACTCCACACTGGGCTGTTCTTGGATACTTTTTAACAACTTCTGCTGGTAATCAATGCAGTGGAAGGAGAAATGCTTGATGGGAGTAGGACACCTAGAACCCATTCTTGTGCTTTATGGTCTGTTGTGTCCCTTTGTTTCTTTCTAGACACAATTCAAGGTGCTGGGAACAGCCGGAGAGCCCCCTTTTCTTATATTCCTTAATGAGAGAAGATCATCTGTGCTTTGAGTTGCCACAATAAGGGCATGTAGAGGAGGTCTCTTGAAGGCTGCCATGAGACTGTGGAAGTCTTAAGCCTGAGCATTTTCTAGAAGTGCTATAAAATAAGAATACCCTGGAATGAAGGCTTGCATCATTAAACTGGGGTTGCTTTCGAGTAACAGAGTGTTGCTCACTTAGTTAACATTTTAGGAAGGACTTTGGGTCAGTGGTAGGCTAAGAGTACATGCGTCAAATGCAGAAGGTCCCAGGTGTAAGGGCTGGCATCCTTTGTTTAAAAGGAGATAGCAGGCGCTGTGAAAGACTTCCTTTGCTCGAGACCCTTGAGTCAGAGCAGGCAAGACCAGGCTGGAGAGACAAATAATGCAACCTGATTTAAGGCAGCTTTCTGTATTCTGCTATTATTCTTTTGAGTGTTATGCTTCGCCTACAGTTCTTGGGGTGGGTTTGGAAACAATGTAAATCAAGAAGATAATGCTCTTACATTAGCCATAACCTTCCAAAGGCACACAATTTATAGTTAGTAAAAAAAACCTGTGGCATAATCTTGTGATGAGCCCATCAATGGTGATCACATCATGTTTGCATCTGCCTTCAGCAATTCTTCATTCATGCCTCATTTCTACATAAAACCTTTCTTAAAATCTGCTCTCTCACTGGCTCGGCCACGTTTATTCACATCTACTCATTTTGTTAGGTCCTCTACTCTGATAGTTTCCGGAAACAAGTACAAGGTAAAGCGGCCTTTGTCCTGGATACCCCTGAAATGAGACGTGTTCGGGAGACGCAGCGACACATTTCCACCGTAAGTATTTGCAGCCAAGAAACTGGCTGCACAAGTAAAACCAGCCATGGTGACTTATTTAGCAGTATTCAGTATGCCTTAAGATGAAACTGTTCCAGGCACAAATTTAATTAAAAGGTAAATCCAGAGTGGGACTGGGTGATATATTGTCCAAAAACTGCTTTGAAGCAGTTATTATGATCAGTTTCATAATTTTTGACCTGGCAATATATTGCAAATCATGCTGTGTGCACACATGCTTTGCAAAAATAAACATTGGGGGGGGGGGATTTGAAGTCAGCCAATGCTTGATTCCCGCAGCCTGTTAACTCTGCTGGCTCTGCTCTCCCTGCCTCCTGCAGGGGACAGCAAATCACAAGAGTAGGCACCAGCAAAAATCCCAATGCGGGGAAAACCATGAAGCCATCATCCTTATTTCAGACATCGTGGTGATGTTTAGCTGGTGACATATGGTGATGCTGAAAACCAAGTATCGCCTAGCCCTAATGCAGAGATCAGGTTTGCTGTCGCAAAAACTGCAAGAAATGGACATATCTGGTGAACACAGTGAAGTTTACTTGTACTTCTGAACTAGATAAGGAATTTATATTTCTGCTTGCCTTCTACAATTAATGGCATGTCCATTCCAGCTACCCATGTCTTACCTTGAAAATTCCAGGTGAAATACCATGAAGACTTTGAAAAGAGCAAAGGCAGCTTCACACCTGTAGTTACTGACCCCATAACAGAACGTGTCAAGAAGAACATGCAGGATTTCAGTGATATTAACTACAGGGGCATTCAGAGACGAGTTGTGGAAATGGAGCGAAAACGGATAGATCAAGATCAAGAAATGAATACAGGTACTCTGATTTTATGCTTTGGTTTTTCCCCTCTGTAAGTTAACTTTACATAATGGTCACAGTTGACAATATATGTTGAAAATTATTTATAGTGATGTGATTTCACATCATAAACAATCAAACACACACACTCTTCTGCCTTGTTAAATTGATATTGAATACATGAGTCCTGAATCCTATGCTTGCAATTGTTCCCAGTTAACCAAATCTGCTTGGACAATTCACTTCTTCCTTACCTTACATATTTTCGAGGACAACACATACCAATTCATGAGAAAGTGCCTTATACTGAAGTGGTCCATTTGGCCTACTATCATCTACTCCAACCACTTATCTGGACCATTTACGGCTGCACTGTATTTGCACTCCATGTGGGGCTGGTCACCTTCTGCTATCAGTGGTGCACCAGGCACACATCCTACCTACCAGATACTGGAGAATGTACATGCAAATGATACATTCACCAACTGCACTAAGGGCTCTTCCCTAATGGTGCAACTTTTTTTATTGCTGGTGGGTCAACATTGTTAAAATGTAAAAGAATAACATTCTTTCCCATTCATTAAACATTCTGGTCAAGTCACATTTCAGCAGTGAGTTGCAAAGCATTTCCTCAATTAGTTTTTTGCTGTGTGAATTCCATTTTAAGACCTGTTGGATTCTGCAAATGTGTTTTCTTATACCTATGAAGTCAGAGGCGAAGGATACAACTAAAATACCCCACCCACCTGTCTTCTGCAGATCTTCGTGTGTGGCGTACTAATCCTGGATCAGTCTTTGACTATGACCCAGCAGAAGACAACATTCAATCTAGAAGCTTACACTTGATTACTGGTACGTTTTGCATCCTGTAACATTATGCAAATGGCTGTGGATGGATACAAGCCTTTATCCTACAGTTTTAATGCTTTAAACACTCCACAATGTAACTTTCCATTTTGATTTTTAGTTCATTTTGCCTTTGACCAAGTACGCTCCTCCTCAAGACATCACTGTAAATTTCTTCATCTTTCTTGCCTAGTTCAAGCCCAGCGACGTAGCCGAGAGCAATCCCGCTCTGCCAGTGCACTGAGCCTCAGTGCTGGAGATGAAAAATCTGAGCATTCAGAGGCTGCCGATCAGCACATGTCCTATTACAGCAATGGAGGCTTCTTTACCACAAGTACATCAGGTACAAGGGACTCAAGACTGCACTCGTCTTGCAGGGATACCTTTTCAGGTTGTGTGTACTGCAATTTCAAGGCGGTGGGGGAGGGGGGCAAGGTTCAAAGCCTTGCATTTTAATAATATTAACAATTAAATTGTAAAAACAAAAAAACATTAAGAGCATCGTTATGGTTACTTTTCCGTATGTTTCATAAGGACCAAAGACAAAAAGGCTTTGCAGGAAACAATTCTGTCCCTCTTCCCCCAGTGACATAACAACAAATTTGAATATTTATTAAGTTGGGGCTTCTTGCAAATCATACAGATCATACAGGAGCATGGTGTGAAGGTGGCCAGGTTGGGGAGACGGAATAAATGATGCAGTAATGTTTCGAAACTAAGGTGAATTTGGGTAGTGTGATTATAATGGACAGGCAGCACTAACAAATCAGAATTGCCAAAAATTGCAGTAGCTAGTTCAATGCAAGCTGCTATATACTATTAGAGATAGCCAGGGAGACACTTTGTCCTAAAGAGCTTTATTTGTCTTTCAGATAATAGTTCTAAGTCCTTTTGGGCTATTTTTCTGGGCAGAAAATAGCAAGCGTTGGACAAGCCGGGGGGGTGGGGAGTTAGCACACTGGTAGAATACAGTTCTGTACACCAATATTCTTGTGGGGTTTTTTTAAAGTAGAACTATTTATCTAAAATGACATCATCTTTGCTGATTTACATCTGCTGTCACCATTACCTCATAAAATGCAACCAAGCCCCATTTACGTTTTATTAAAACACAGCGAAATTATTGAAGAGAATCAAAGCTTCCAGCTGGTTTCTCATTATTCAATTTTTTCATTTCCCTTTCCAGTGGATTACAAACATGCTAAAACTGTAGAGCTGCCACAACAACGGTCATCTTCTGTTGCTACCCAGCAGACAACAGTCTCTTCCATCCCCTCTCATCCATCTACTGCAGGGGTAAGGAAAATAAATTATCATATGGCAAGAGTAACAAGTACAAAGAAATAGATTTCTGAATTGTGTCCCTGTGTTGCATTGGGGAGAAAAACCTACATGTCTAAACTAATGATCAGCATTGTTATCTTGAATGTACATTTACTGATGGAAGAGAATAATAGTCTTATTTCTAAACACTCCTTTTCTTCCTCTAAAAGATTATTTAATAGTTATATAATCTTTTATACCAACAAAGCTGAGCTCAAAGCAACTCACAATAATATTTTTTTAAATGACCAGCATTTCTACCACTATAATCATAAAAGTTCAGCAAATTATTGCAATTTAATGCAAACTGAAGGTATTTTAAATGGTTTACCCCAACATACTGCATGTATGGTGGTAATCTAACAGCATTTATTCTTCTTTTAAAATGACCACCACAGAAGACGTATCGCGCCATGTATGACTATACTGCAGCAGATGCTGATGAAGTCTCCTTCAAAGATGGTGATGCAATCGTCAATGTCCAGGCCATTGATGAAGGCTGGATGTATGGGACTGTGCAAAGAACAGGCAAAACTGGCATGCTTCCAGCTAACTATGTAGAAGCTGTTTAAGCCAAAATGGAGGCGATATTCCATGAGACATTTTGACAAGGTAAATAAAAAGGCACCTCACAAAATGGCTGCCCGCTATAATCCTTAAACACTTTCTCAGGTGCCTTATTATTTTCCCGTTGATATATGATATATGCATTGCCTTTTACACAACAAACATTCTCTCATTCTAGTCATCACAGAACCAGTGGGAAATACCAACATGGCAGCCTCCATTCACTACCTTGATTAAATGGACTTGTGTATTCAAACATTATCTAAAAGAGAATTGTTTGGCTCTCAGTTCCACTGTATTGTCAACCTCTTTGTTTGGAATCAAGCTCATAGTCCAAACTAATCTTATTTTTTAATGAAACATCTACTCTGTGTTGGTTTTAATGCTTTTCTTATCAAGAGATGTTGTGTTCTCCTGTGATATTATAAAAATAGCCAAATGTATTTATTTCTGTTTCAAGTAAGCAATTATGTAAAGCTAACATCTCAAACCAGCCAAACTATATGTAGGAAAGCCCCTCCTCTTGTCTGCTTATGGAACGCTGGTGCATGCCTTATTCATCTGAGTGTTCTTTGGTCCTGGTACTGTGATTCCCTCAAGTGGTGACTAATAAATTTCACAGCTCTGCAAATTTAGTTATCTGCTTAATTTATGTTGGGGGGGGGGGGAGAAATAGAACACTGGATACTCAATTCCAAATGGATGTGTGCAGAGGAAACGCAGAACTATGGATAGGCACAAATGCTGCAAGCTCCTCCCAGTTCTTCCCTGTAGCCAACAGACTCTTGCTATTCATCTGATGTCATTGAGAGGAAAGGAACCTTAACTGAAACCATTCATCAACTGATGTGTGCCTTGCAAATGTATCGCCCAGGACGATAAACGACCAGAGTGCAATGGTGGTTTCACCCGCAATATACCACTGGAGTTGATGCAACTCATTCCTTCCTCAGTGCAGCAGAGGGAGGAACAAGCTGCATTAGCCCCAGCCCTGCAACGCACCAGGGTCCCACCGAGGTGGTTTGGGGCCGATGCAGCTTGTTCCTTCCCCTGCTTTTCAGCACTGTGCTGTATCACCAGCAAACATCACACTACAGTGATACATTGCAATGTTGAAAAGCTTATCACCCAGCGAAGGGGAAAATATTTACTAACACTCACCCTCCTCCCAAGAGCCAGGAGAAGCCTGCTGTAGGATTCCCCCAAACACCTTAGGGCTAACATACCTTAGCACTGTCTCTCGCAACTGTGGTGATGAATGGTTTGACTAGCTCCTGCAGAAATACCTCCTTCTGGGATGAGACAAGTTGCACTGCTAAAGAAGAGAATCTTTCACCTGAAGAAATCTGAGAAATGCAGCTGCAAGGTAAGAGTAGCCACCACAGAAGGGCGGGAGTGAAATGTGGCCCATAGCACACTCTCAAACTGTGACTCCTTATTAAGCAGTTTCCCATCCCTTGGGAGTTCAACAAAGCCCCTACCAGCTCTACCAACATGGTACATAACCTGCCTCTTCTGCAATACATCCTCTCTTATCTTTATCTGCATCTATATAGATGGAATTCATTACATTAAAACTCTAAGCTACTACAAAGTTTCCTTGATTTTGTATCTTAGCAGAAGGAATGTCTCTTTAATCATTAATATTTTTCTGAGTAAAACACTTAAGAAATGGCTCAAATCAACTTACAGACACAAATTAAATACTAAAACCAATAAACAATAAATACCTAAATCATACACACAAAAGAAATCGATTACTGCAACAAAGCATTTCCCCTTCAGACCTCTTTCCTATGCAAATATACAATGAAACAAAGACTCAATTGCCACCAGTTATCAGCTGAGAACTCTACTCAGATTGAAACCTGTTTGTATCTAATGTAGATTTGGGGGGGAAACAGGCTAATTCTGGGTGTAGCTCACTGCCAGCATGACAGAGTGATTAAATGCTAGTAGCAATACATACTAACCTCATGAGTATCTGAAAGCTCAGCACTGAATTCAGCCAGAATAAAGTATCTGTACATTGCCTTAAATCATATCATGATGTTGATCAATCTACACCCACATACCAAACTGTAAAGTTCTGGGTAGACATATAAGCATATATTTCAAAGAAAAATATTTAGAGTGCCCTCCTGCAACATGATGCCCTCCCGGAGTTTTAGGCCCAATTCCCATCAACCCCAGCCAGCAAAAACAGCATGAAGAGGCCAGACACTATGTAACCTGAAACTAGACCAATGAAGGACAAGCACTAAAAGACACTAAATAATAGGACCATGAAAGACCTCAAGTGGGAGGAGGGTATCTCTCCAAGCTCTACTTAAATTCCCTTTTCAAAGCCCATTTCAACAGCTTTAGATGAAAAAGGAACTGCCAGATCCATTAAATCAAGACACAATTAAAACCAAGTTCTATTCAAAATACAATTCTAAATAAGAGTTCATTATTTTATTCATATATACATATATATTTATTTCCAAATAAGTGAAACAGATCCCATTGTTACTTCTCCAAAACTGCAAACTGTGTGCTTTATACAAACACAATTTTCCCATCCAATGTTTTAACAAATCTCAGATCATAATTAATAATGTCTAGAATTGCTATTATCTACACATAATGTACAGTTATTTAGGTCTAATTGACATGACTCTGAGAGTGGGACAAGTATAACTCTGATAAATATAAAAATTCTGTAGCACATGAGATTTGAGCTTGAAAATACTGCATCAGAATTTCATACCGATATACATTTTTCTCATTTTTGCATAATAAGTGCATGCAAAAATAGAACTGTGAAATGGTAGAAAATTGTTTGGAAATACTTTTTTTTTTTGAAGCACTAATTAAGTACAGTACATCTTAATATGAAGACAGACTATAGAGCCACTGATTTCCAAAACACCAGTAGCAAAAAAGTTGGCATCACTTTTGGTAAATCACTCAGCATCTCAAGATTCATTCCACATAGTGAACTTTGTTGTTGTTTTCAAATATAGGAATAAAATATAAATCTGCATTCAAAAATATAGTTAAAATACTCAGCAAGTTGACTTTTTAGTGGGAAACTGTGCGCAACAGCAATAAAAACACTTGAATAGTGAATGTACCAAACTTCCTTATTAAGATATACAGACTGATGCCATACCTGCCTTGAGTGACGAAGATCTCTCTTATTCTTCTGGGATGTTTATAAGTGAGTGTTCAGCTCAAAAAATAAAGGGATTTTAGAATCAAAAATGTCTCACTCTGAAGTCTTCTCTTCTGAGAGATAAGTACAGATGATTAAACAGTGCTTTCCCGGGTTGGTGACTTCCAACGAGCCTGCAGGTTTTTCATAATACAGTTTGTCATGCTATGTAGTTTCTCTTGCATTTCAAAAAGTTCACTCACTGAATAGTTGAGAAGATTTTCAGAAGTAAACTGCGGAGCAAGTATATCAATCTGGGCAAAAAGGTCTGTAGTTGATTGCTCATCTGCAGTGGAGGAAACTGGCTCGCTCAAGTCTAGGAAGAAAGAAAGTTCACACATACAAAGATTTCCTATTTAGAATCAAACTAGAGCCCTACTCAAATTCAACGAGTCCACAATTCTTATTTGTGCAACTACATACCATACTAACTACAGCCCTAATGGGTAGGTAATGCTAGAAAGGTGCGTAACAGCCTTAATCATATAGGAGAAATTGCTTGCCCTTTTTGGACCACCTGTGGAATGACAGCAATCACACTGCTACAGGTAATGTAGACAATGGATTTAACCACTCGATGGCCCCTTGTGGTCTCTTCCAACTCTATGATTCTATGATTCTATGATTCTATGATTCTATGAACCTGGGAAGCAAACATACCCAGTCTGCATTCCAATTCAGGCATCGAACCTGCACAATGGCAAGCAATATTTACCTGTTTCCATTTTATCTTCATTTGTGGAACAGGACTTCTCATCAATGCCATTCACTGGCTTTTCTACATCATCCAGGCCAGCATTTTCTTCAAATCCACGAGATCGTACCTGCACATTTGGGGGAGGGGGGAAGAGATTTTATTGCAATATATTTCAACTAGAAGCAAAATTGAATACAGATGAGAAATATAATTTATAGCATTCCTTCTTCAACAGGAGGAGGGGGTGTCTGGTGGCCATGAGTACCAGGAAAGCTGCTGAAGTTCTGAATCAGTGTCTGGAACCAGTAATGGGTTGGATGGCTGCTAACTGTTAAAAAGAATTAATCCAGACAAAGAAGAAGTGTTTCTGCTCAGGAGAGATAAGATACTCTGCATGAGTATTATTCTCTGGTCTTGCAATTCATAGGTGCTTGCGGATCCAGCATTGTGTTACGCAATGTTGTAAGTCAAGCAGAATGTATTGTGTGGAGCAAAGTATTTTAGAATACACTATATCTCTTTCTTTGTATAATGCCATATCCCTCTTACATCTGCCATCTTTGTTACCGCCCATGTTGTCTTTAATTTCCCAGTTATGTATTTTGGAATGCTACTGCAGTTCATAGTTTGTTTTAGCTGCTTTTACTCACCCTGAGTATTGCATATGCAACATAAAGGTGGGATAGATTTTTTTTTTGTACAAAAAATAAAAGCAGGACTACCTTGCAACTATAAGCTTACATTTTAAAAAAGTAGCCGTACATTTTTGGAGAGGAACCCCCAAATGACTAAACAAAAACCTACATTAATTGAATTCCAGGACATTTGAAAGATTGAGGGCAGTTGAGTCCAGTTCAAGATTTTTAAATTAAGGAAGGGGAAGAAGTGGGACATTGGCTTAGTGAAGTGTGACAGCTTTAGCATGGAGAGGGAAGGGAAGCAGGTAAGGGAAATGTGTTCCACAAGGTGTTTTATTACCTCCCATCCCCATGCTATGTGGGGTTTTTTCATAAAGGTGAGGAAGCTGACACCTTGCTCCTTTTACACTCTCTATAATCTTTCCTCTTTCTGCTGCATAGCAGTAAAGTCTTCAAGTACTAGAGCTTGGAAGTCAACTCTAAACCAGAGCCTAAGTGCTCTATAATACAGTGATTTCAGGAGGATAGGAAATAAGAAAAGAATATATATCTTTGTAGATATTATTCCATTTCCCAACAAATGCAAAACAAGAAGAGCAGCCTTCCCTTTCACCTGCTAAACTCAAATAAGGCTCAAAGTTCCACACTGGTAAAGCCCTGGACAGAAGCACTCCTGTTATGAATAGTGGATACATGGCAACATCTTGTTGTGTGATCTGACTTGTTCTTACTTTTTATTTTAATTTCAAATATTAGTGATGATGATGATGATTTAAATCTGTATACTGCCCTATACCCGTAGATCTCAGAGAAGTTCACAACATAAAACTGCAATATAAACAATACAAAATAATGCCTCTTGGACTAAGTGTTCCGCAAAAAGGATTTCTGATACATTTCAAATTTTACTTATTTTATTATAATGCAAAGAAACTAACCTGTTGGTCATGGTATCCTTTAAGAGCTCTTTTAACATTGGATACTTTGGGAGAACGAATGGGAAGAGTTTTGATCTCGGCTGATGTCAGAGAACTCAAGTCACCTACAGTCCTGATGTTCTTTGCTCGAATGAGTTGTCCTAATCCCCTTGCCCTTAGCCAAATAAAAGGGAGAAGTGTTAGTCCCCCCACCTCTTCTTACGTAACATTCTATGGACAAGGTAAGAAAGACAACCACATTAAAATGCTTATCTTTGAAAGACAAGAGGACTCTTTTCAATAATCATTTTTCTACTTTAACACAGGATTTCTACAATTAAGTTACCCAATATCTAGTCTATGTATATGTAACTCTTCTACTTTCAAAGTGCGTGCATAAATCCTTTATTCAGGAGCTTGGGTGGTTGTGTGGGGAATTTGCTGGAAGAAAGGTGGGACAGGCACTTGAGCCCCACCCCCAATTTCTCAGGATGCAACAGCTCTACTTCTGAAATTTGTATGTCAAGAAACACTGTGTGAAGGAAGACATGTTCTGGTGAGAATAAGGAAGACATTTGGTTTGTCACTCCATCAACAGGAGACAGGGCCAGCTTGCAGCTTAACTTCTCTGCTAGGGAGGAGGTCTCAATCTCCCAGACCAAACTGGAGCTTCCTCCAAAGTTTAAAAAACAACCTACCTATCACACTTAGCGGGTGGTCAGATTAAAAAAAAACTCTTTAGCAAAGTGAGATCAAATAAAGCACTGGAACTTCCTAGGAAGCCCTAGCTCCCTTCCTTGTATCATTCATAAGAATAAGGTCAACATCATGAGGTGCTGGAAGCATTCGCTTCCAATCTTGAAGTGGATGGCTACTGCTTATCTTTACAGGCCATTTCAGCTGCAGTGGTTGCGATGAGGAAGAGAAGGAAGTTTGCGCCCAGGACTGCCCTACCTCATCCACATGTCTTCCAAATTCCTAACCGGGATGAGTGTCTGGTAGGCCAGAGTGGGATGGGATCAAGGAAACAAAACATAACACAAAAAGGAGAGAACAGCATTGTGTTGGTAGCTCTAAGTGAGCAGTGCAGAGCCTTAAACAGCTCAGGAACACAATACCTTAAAGACTGCTTCTCCTTGTATAAACCGACCCAGATCCTGCAATCATCATCTGAGGCCCTTCTTCATGTGCCCCCTCCACGAGAGGCCCGGAGGGTGGCAACATGAGAATCGGCCTTTTTAGCAGTGGCTCGTTTATCAAATGCTCTCTCCAGAGATGCTTGCTTGGCACATCCATTACATATCTTTAGGCACTGGACAAAAACATTCATCCTCTCCTAGGCCTTTGGGTTATACAATCTATGCCCCTTTAAACAGTGCACACAGTGGGAGGTGTTTTTGTTGTTGTTACTATGTTATGTACCATATTTTTCCGTGTATAAGATGCCCCCATGTATAAGACATGTATAAGTACATTTTAAACCCAAAATTAAGAAATTAAGTTATTTAGCTTTTATGGGGGGTAGGGGAGGTCACTTCCGCCAATCGCTCACCCATCTGCCTGCCACTGCTGATCACACACCTTGCCACAGCCACCAATTGTCTGCCTGCTCACTTCCACCAACAGCCCACCCGCTCACTTGCCGCAGCCGCCAATCACCTGCCGAATTGCTGCAGCCACAGCCAATCGCCAGCAGGCCTTGCCGCAGCCACCAATCACCTGCCCAATTGCTGCTGCAAATCTCCAGCTTGCTGCTGCCATTAATCACACGTACCCCCTCTGCATTCACTATTCACGTATAAGACACTCAATTTCTCCCTAATTTTTTTTAAGCAAAAGGCATCTTCTTCTACACGGAAAAATACGGTATTTTTCTGCTTTTATTTTGCAAATATCCTTGGATGAAAGGAGGTATAGAAATTAATTAATTAAAATAATTGCACCTTGAAGATACCCTTTCCTTCCCCCATACCCCCCAAGCAATCTTCTTTGTCAATAATACTTCAATATTTGACACAGGAATCTTTCCCAGTGACTTCCTACTTACCAAATATTTGAAGTAATCTGAGGCAAAATTGTGTCGACAGGCGCTTTACAGCCCACTAACGCAGGATATATGCATTCTGTAGGACTTGGTAGTGGCTCCTTGACCATTTCTGTGATCTTAAATAATACAGAAAATTATTAATTTGACTAAGTTTAAAAGCTGAATACAGGAGAAAATGGAGAAGATATACATAAAGCCGAAGCAAATCTTACTAAACACTTCTTTGAGCTCTTATATTTATGGCTACGAGATCCTGGGGACAGAGATCCTTTGGTTGGAGTAGTAATAAGCTGGATAGGAAAAGAGGAAAAAAGCTCTCTCAGGATCATAGGAATTACCTAACACCTTATGACTAGTCTTATTAAAATCATTTGCCTAAAATGGGACAAAAACTAGTTCAAAGGAATGGATCATACTATCGATAGCCAATACTTCTTCAGTGAACTAAATTAGTGAACCACATTTAAGAAAATGACATGTTACCCTGCCATTGTTACTTCCCTGAAAGTAGAGCCGAAAATAATCATATAATCCCACACAAGTGGGTGGTTCCCCACCACCAGCAGATGTCACATCACATACTGCTCTGGAAGGTCCACTGACCTACAGGAGTGGTTTCTGGTGGGGCACAAACAGCTAAATTAGGATGGAGGGAGGAGCAGAAAAGGCTTTCTACTTGTGCACAGAGACCTCAAAATCCAAGCCTTAACTCTTTTGTATGATTATATGCAGCTTAGTTTATTGCCATGTTCTTCAATGTCGCAGAGATCATTCTCTCAGTAAAAATAAAATAAGAGAAATCCAGATATTACCTTGGCTTGGTGGTTAGGTGAAGATTTAATACTTCGGAAAGACTGAGAACCATTAGAAGAATGGGTTCTAACCACAGGACTTCGCCTATCAATGTCATCTGCCAATTCTTCCTGGTAGATCGGATTGGCAAAGGAAACTCGTCGGCTCTGTTCATAGAAATTCAATGGATTTTTAAGAACAAGGTCTTATACAATAAAGATATACCAAAGCCACAAAGTGTTGACTGATTTTCAAGGGAAATTGATTTTTTTCTGCAAAGTAGTTAGCATTCATATATTTTCAAAACAAGACTGACAAACATGATATAGAAAGAAGCATTAAGTCAGTACAGCTGATTTAGACCCATACAATATACCATAAGAGGTCCTCAAAGTGTGCCTAAGTGCACATCTTTAACAAAAGGGGGGAAATCCCTAAAGCAAAAATAAGTTCTACTAGTCGTGACTAGGAAAAGGGAGTGAGCCTGCAATGGCAAGTGACATAATTTTAACATAGTAGACTTGAGTTGCAATGCAATACTTTGCATGAGTTTCCACTCTATAGCTCAGTAGACATATATAGGATATCCTGTAAGAAACTGCACAACTGTCTACGTCTGGGTAACACAGGAGACATGTGGCTCCCTAAAAAGAATAAATTATGCATTTCTCATGTTCAGATCTGGTTGTGAACTATACTGCACTTTTGAGACCTACTGATCTACATTAATCTCTGGTTTGAATGAGATAAACTGGCAGATTTCAGCAATATTTGAGATATTTCACATTGGTGAGTGCAGTGACTACTAATTACAAAAACTATTATTTATTAATCGCCTGCCACACATATCTCAGGCCAATGTACAAAATACAATGAAAACACAACACACACAAAATCAGATAAATGCAATATAAAGTAGGCAGGTGCCTATGGATAGCCTGAAAGCAGAACCTGAACACAATTTTGTTCGTAGGAATGAAAAACTCTAGTATGAAGCAATCCAGAAGCCTGACTGTGGAGCAAATGGTGATAAACATCAAATGCTAGTAGATGGTTTTAAATGATACACGGAGTGAGGCATCAGTAGAAACAGTGTGCAACACTGACTAAGAATGGTCACAATTCAAGGCACAGTGTGTGGGAGCTGGGTATTTGGGAATACAGGATATTCCGTATTCTAAGTTGCACCACTGAGTTTACAGGTGTTGCTATAACAGATGCCCAGATTTCTAGGTAAGTTAGATACATTATGTTAAGATAAGCAGCTTAATCTCTTACAAGCAAAAAAGAAGCTTCTGAATTGACAAAAGACATTTCCTCCACAAAGATTTAAAAGGCTACTACTAAAATGAGGCTGCATTTTAAATTGTATTTTTAACCTGTATTTTAATTAACTGAGTTTTCTTTTTCTATTACATTTTATTGTAATTTTATTGGTGTTAGCCGCCCTGAGCCCAGTTCTGGCCGGGGAGGGCGGGGTATAAAAGAAAAAAAAAAAAGCCTTAAAAGGAAGGGAGATATGAAAAAATCATGGAGATTTTGTAGGTTTTAGCTCTTATTAAGGAAGAAATGGATACTGAACTGTATAAAGGATATAGATCCAATACGGAGATAAAGGTAAAGGTACCCCTGCCTGTACAGGCCAGTCTTGACAGACTCTAGGGTTGTGCGCCCATCTCACTCAAAGAGGCCAAGGGCCAGCGCTGTCCGAAGACACTTCCGGGTCACGTGGCCAGCATGACATCGCTGCTCTGGCGAGCCAGAGCCGCACACGGAAACGCTGTTTACCTTCCCGCTAGTAAGCGGTCCCTATTTATCTATTTGCACCCAGGGGTGCTTTCGAACTGCTAGGTTGGCAGGTGCTGGGACCGAACAGCGGGAGCACACCCCACCGCGGGGATTCGAACCACCGACCTTTCGATTGGCAAGCCCTAGGCTTTAACCCACAGCGCCACCCGCGTCCCAATACGGAGATATTCACATATAAATTTTAAAAAGCCACTTCAAGTACCTTGTTTGCAGGTGATGGAGAATCTTCTTCTTTTTGTCTTTTTACACCTCTCTTTAAAATGCTGGTAGAGGGAGAAGCTGATGGAGACCAAATACAGCGTGCCTGCACTCCATTAGGGCTTTCACTAATCTTGGCTACAGAAAGAGCATAAATTTCCTGAAACTTTAGAGGGGAATCTGAGCTATTTTCCTTCTGTACCAAGGCTGAGATTTCATGTTCTACTGATCTGCTGGCTATATCGCTTTCTGCATCCTGTTCTTGAAGTTCTGGTACCTCTGTTACAGATACTGGTGTCTTGTCTACAACATTCTGAACAATGTCACCTTTTGTTTCGCTGGCCTTTATTTCTTCAGGTTGGTTCACACTCATCTCTACGTCAGTCCTACCTTCTGGATGACCATTTTGATTACTATCTCCCGTTTTTACAGCACCTGGGTCTGTGTCTGCTTTTAAGGATAGACACTGAACAATGTGTTCTACTGAATCAGAGTCTACTGAACTTGGTTCTGAAGTTGCTTCAGCCAAGCCAACACAATCCAGATTTTCTGCAACAGATGTGTCACTCTCATCTTTGACACGGGATGATTTCTTGAGTTCCTCTTTTGGAGTGTCACCTCCTAGCAAATCCTCTTCAGATCGGATACCCTCGTGTGAATCTTTCAGGGCAGAAGAATTGCTAATGGAGGACAGTGGTGTGCTCGCTGCACAAGGTTCCATATTGAGCCTTTCAGCAAACTGAGAATCAGCAGCAGCAGGAATGCTTGGCAAAGCCATTGTTGATTTATTAGCCATCTTTTTAGACTCTTTTAACTTTAGTTCTGGGCTACCTTCTTTTTTTGGGCTACCTTCTTTTTTTGGGCTACTTTCTTTTTTTATTTCAGTGATAGACTTTCCCAACAGTGGAGATGGCTGATCACCACAGCAGTTACAGCTCTTTGATTTCCTTGTCCGCTTGCTTCTTTTGTGCTGACATTCACTTGTCTCTGAAGACTTCTCAGGTGAAGAAGAGACACTGATAGCAGCAGTATAAGCACCACTTTCCAAACCTTTGGCAGGGGAATCAGAACATTTATCCATAGCTGTTGTTCTCTGCCTGCTTTCTAGAGCTGACTCTGAAGTGGAGCGTGTCAGCATTCTGGCAGCAGTTCTCTCTGTATCTGAAGAGTCTCTACAAAGGGAAGTGTCCATATCTTGCTCAAGTCCTGAACATTCACTAAGTGGAAGGGTAGTTCTCTCTCTCTCTTGACCAGTAACACCAGACAGTAATGGTATTTCCATGTGTTCATCAGAATGCATTACATCTTTATTTTCTGGTGGCATGGTCTGGATTTCTGTTGCAGGTTTTGCATGAAACTCTTGGCTTTCTAGCACTTCCTTCACCTGGCTTTCAATTGAACTGCTTTCAAGTGAACTACTTTTATTTTTCGATCTTCCTAACCTTTTCCTCTTGGTTCCTTCTTCTCTTGTTTCAGAACTATCAGACTCAGAGTTTTCTATACTGGTAAGTAATCCCTGTGAGGTTCTTCTTGTCTGATACCGTGGAAACCCTTTAGGTTTCTCACCAGTTGTTTCTGGAACAGAATCTTGCAAGTCACTGATGTCAGATGATTGACTTCCTTCAGATTTTTCATTAGTTATGCTGGTTTCCTCTTGGATAGTTCTTGAAACATGGGAGTCCTTCAAGATCGTACCTTCTGCAGTCCTGCTCCCATGTACATTGATTTCTTTCTTTATACCTCCTTGTGCATCTATTGTTTTATCAGGAACAGATTTTTGCTTTTGTGCAGAAGCCTCTTTACTTTGTGAAATCTTCTTTGGCAGAACCTTTTCACCATCTTTACGCCCATCTTTTTTCTGTTGACTGTTCTCTTTGTCTGGACTACCTGAAGCTCCTTCTGCAGTTTCTGGTTTTCGTCTTAAAGAACGTCTTAACGCTTTTGGATGAGGTGAAACTTGTGGACTTTGGCCAACATTAGATATTGTAGCTGCTGCTAAAGTCAGCTCTGGAGGGGTATTCTCTTTAGAATCTAAGTTTTCTCCTGCTTTGGTCTCTGCAACATTGTCCAAAATTTGTTTATTTTCTATTGTACATCCTACTGCATTCAACTCAGAAACTTGAGAAGGGATGTCTAGCAAATATTCTGGTTCTTGTATTTCACCAGGCAATTCACACTTATCTTGTACAAGGTTGGCAGGAGACTCTTGCATATTTTTCTCCTGTTGCAACTGTGATATCTTTGATTTTTCTTCTTCTGAATTATTTGTTTTATTTTGCCTAAGGCTTGACTTTTTAATCCCAAGTGTACTTTCAGGTTGCAATTTTGAATTAGCCTTATTTTCATCTTTCAATCTTTTGACTTTGACATAAGTCTCCAGTGCACCTAAGATTTCTAGGTTTGACCTTTTAGGCCTGGGGGTGGCTTTTTCCACTTTGTGTTTGAAGGTGTTATTATTCTCCACATCTGGAATTCCTTTGAAAGAAGCATCTGAAGCAATCATGCATTCCTGTTTGGCTAATAAAGGAGTACTTGCAGATGTTCCAGACACAGTGAAAGTTGTAGGACTGAATGGTCTGTTTTCTGAACTACTAAATTTTTCCAGAGTTATGAAAGACTGTCTTCTGCTTACAGGCTGTGGGGTTCCTGAGATGACATCACTAGAAGCAGAGCTGCAGCTGCTGACATTAGAGGTACATTCATTTAGAGAACAATCCAATACTGAAGTCTCCCCTGGAACTGATTTAGGAGCACATGTTTCCAATTTCTCACAATTTAGATCTAAGCTCTGTTTGCCAAAAGTGGTAAGCTGTTCAGCACTGGTGGAATTATTGTCCTCTGGAAGTACATCTGCCTTCCCACTTTCAGTTACTTCATGGGCAATGCCAAGCAAGTCACTCGCTGCTTTTTCATCCTGCATTGAAAATAGCTTAGTGTCATTATACATTTTTTGACTATACTGCCTACTTCACACCCCACCTTTCCTCGAAACTCAAGGCATTATTATGTGCCAGTTCTAGGCATCCAAACAGCCAGATCTATTTAACTACAGCAAAGTTACTACAGCATGCACCTTCAGGCCATATCCTTGTCCAACAGTTATCGTAAAGAAACAAAAGAAAGAAAGAAAAAGTCTTATCACTTAATCACTTTGGATACTTTTCCTGTTATTTTACCAAAATTGCAAGCATTACAATTTAATTTGTGTTTTTTGCAATTCCAGGATTTGTTCCAGGTAAGAACATGCAGGAAAATCCAGCAAAACGTGTGCAGGGGGAGGGGTTGACAGTTCCAATTATTCACTAAAACAGTTTGCTAGCTTCAAAAATCTAGTCATTTGTTCCAACTAGAAACTGGTGACAGTCCTTCAAGTATAGACTATGCACTTTCTATAATGGAAGGCCTGAAGCAACCCATACATCCCAAGGCACCATGGCAGGGTGCAGATAGGCTTATGCCTTCACTCAAAAAGGAAGTAAAAGCCATCCAATGTACTTCAATAATGTTTCAGATGTCAATATAAACCTTTTTGTGGCTGTTAGTTTGACACTTGGTAAGGATATGTGTCACCAGCTACATGTGCTTTACTCCAGCTATATGCTACATCCCTTTCCCTTTAAGTCCTTTATAAAGATTTTTTTTTTTAAAAAAAAATCCATTACTATCAATTCCCAGCAACTGTCAACATATGAAGATACCTGGGGCATTGTTTTGTTCTCTTCCTTCTCAGATTCTTCCTTCATATCCACAGAGGCTGGCTTATCCCTAAAATAAAGGTGACTTATTTAGATGCACGGAAAATTCAAACATTTTACATTTCAAAGCACTGTTGGTCCCTAATACTTACGGATAATCTTCCTGGCTCTGTGTATACTGGGAAAACAAGGTAGTATCTTGGGATGCATCAAGATTATTGTACATTGTAGGAATATCAATCCTGCAAAAAATAGAACTGGTCAACATTCCAATAAAATGAGTAGTCCTAATACATTTGATAAAGAATGGCATTTTAAGCTAGCAACTGTTCAAATTTGAAGGCTTGCTCTAGGGCCCTGTGTAGGAACCATTCTACCCAGGGTTGCAATAAGCTCCCTTATTGGTTACTGAACCTAGCTGGGCAGAGGAAGTGGGACCAACTTGGAAGCTCTTCTTCTGCCAGCTCTTGGCAATGAAGGAGATGAGCTACCTAGAAAGTTTCAGACCTGGTGGCACACAGAAAATGTGCATTTCTTGACTCTTAAGTTACTAAGTTACAAACCTTTTAGTTCTTAGCACTTCTTTTTGGTGCTCTGTCAACACTCTCTCTTTTGTTTCTGGAGGAATAAACACAAAGTCAACCGTATTTTCCTCTTCCAGGAGCAAGTTTTTTCGATTTGTCTTTGTCAGCGAGTTTTCTAGTTTCATCTGCTTCATGAGAAAAAGTAAAAATAAAAGAGTGTAAATAATTTGCAGCTTATGAACACTAACAGTACATATCAGACAATGCTGTAAACCTTGAGCTGTGGCTGAGTGAAAATGGTTTCTGTTCACATCTGGGGATTCTGTCTATAATCAATTGCAAATTCCACTGCAATCTTCAAGTGAGTCCCATACTTACATGATTCAGCTCTCCTTATCAACAAGAAAAATAACTGATGCTTAGAATAGAAAAAAACTGGGTATTATTGCTGGAGATGTAAGTGCCAATAAGAAACCATTTCATTTAATGAACTGATGTCTTACCTTTGAAGGTGTTACAGGGGAATTAATACTTTTCTGCTTTAGTTCATTGGTCTGTGCCAGCAAGGAGTCTCTTTTCCCACTAAGATTTACTTCTATTCCACTTATCTTTGCATCCCACTGGGAATTCTCTGTTTGCTGTAACAAAATTAAAATTTAATAAGAGTATTATAATACCTTAATTGAGTTCTTACTGTAGTTCTTACTATTAAACTACAATTTAATAAGAGTAATGTACTATTACCACAGAATGGCTGGGCTCACCCAGTCAGATGGGTGGCATAAATATAAATTTATTATTATTATTTCTTCAGTTGCTTTTTAATGAAAAGTAACTCAAAGTGACTTACAAAAATAGCACATAGCTGAAGAACAACATGAAACTAAAAGTGAAAACTAAAAACACATTCATAGAAGGGCAGGACTAAGAAAGCCCATCACTGAATGAGGCCAAAGATAATTAAAGGCCAAAGGTTTGGTGGAAAAGAAATGTTATTGCTTGCCACATTGAGAGCATTTCATAAATGGGGACCCACCACTGAGGGGGTCTGTTCTCATGCCGACACCTTCTGCATCTCTCTTGGAGGGACACACAGAGAAAAGTCTCAGATAAACGAAGTTCATGTGGGAAGAAGAGGTCCTAGTTTCACCAACTCAGATTGTCAGAAGTGCTGTCAACTAAGTTTCTCCACAGATTTATCTGCAACTACCTTTAATAAACAAAAAAACCCCACCACACTCCTACTTTAGCAATTGTAAACTGAATGAAGGTGTGCACTTTGACCTATTTACTCAGAAAAATAAAAGGGTTTACTACAACCAATGCCAAACCCTAATACTTACAGAATCAGAGCATGTCCCGTTACATTCTCCCACTATGTCCGTGTTTTCAAAGCCAGGCAACGAGAGTAAATTTTTTTGCTTGGCTTGGCTCAAAACACATCTGAAAGGAAGCAATCATGAAAGTTGCATTTAAAATCTTTGAATCCGATATTCAGACTTGGAACAATTAGTTTTTGGGACCATGTTTACACTTGAAAACTTATAAGCAAAGAATGAAGCTTTGAGTTGCTAGCTACAATGCATTTTCAAGATGATGCAGCTTGGTATTCTATATCCAAACCCAAACATTATGCAAAACTTTCACCTGTTTTGATTGTCTGTATATGAATTCTATACTAGTTTATTGTGTGAAACGCCAAGTGAAATATGAAATTCTGGAGGACAAACAATACTATTACTTTGCTTCTGTTGTACAAGTTACTTCATTAATCCCAAATCAGAAGTAATTAGCAGTCAGTCAACACCAACCTTTCCCCAACCAAAAAGAACCACTAGAAGGTACCTGGTATTTATAAGCTTGACCAGAGGAGTGATAGAGAAAAGGAGAAAGCAGTTCTAGTGAAAAAAATTCCATTTGAAGTCCTTACATGAAATTTTGTACAGGAAGGCTTACACAAGAGGCAGGGTTAAACCACCCTTTCCTCTACCCATTCTTCTGCTCAGATTTGCAGCGTCTAAAGCAGGCTTCCTCAACCTTGGCCCTCCAGATGTTTTTGGCCTACAACTCCCATGATCCCTCGCTAGCAGGACCAGTGGTCAGGGAAGATGGGAATTGTAGTCTCAAAACATCTGGAGGGCCGAGGTTGAGGAAGTATGGTCTAAAGAGTTCTTCTGGTTTTTAATTAAAGGAACTGTCATAGTGACACAACCCCATCTCAGGACAGTTATGATATAGTTGTTTTCATATGCATCTACCGTTTTTCAAGTTCCCCCAACAAAATGCTTCCGATAGAAGTGCTTCATGTTTAGCAGACTGGAAAATGGATAAGAATGCTTTTAAGATTGGCCGTGAGCTGGGATGGGGCTCTACACAAGTAATGAGTTTGTCCACAAGTCTATAGGTATATCACAAGCTACAAAATTCTTACTTTAATTCTTCTGGGTATGTCAGCACTACAGCTTTACCAAATGTTGCATTCCAGAACTGAGCTGCTTGACTACGTAGCTGTTTATTCTTGTGCAAAAGCATTATGCACAGCAACGGAGAAAGCTCTTGCAGCAGCTCACTGTCAAAGGATCCAGCATAGGAAGACTGAAAACAACTAATACTTTCTGCCAATAACTTTTCAAACTGGAAAATAGAATTAAAAAATGTATCAAAAAGGTTATAGCTGCAAAAGGTGTTAACAGCAGATAATGGGGTAAGCATTGTCTACTTAGTTACAATGTAAAACTTAAAGCAAGAAGGCCAATAATATAAGGAAGTTCTTGGAACGCTGTTTACAACCCCGGAGCCCTATTCTCTAGGCTAGATGGCACAGGAGATCATGGCAAAATCCTACACTAGACCCAAATAATGCACAATGAAGCAATTATTTACTACAAGTTTTTTCCCCTCCCCAAACTCCATGCACTGATTAGGCAATTCCTTGCCTGGGTTTAATCATGCAACACCCACTTAATTATGAGGAACTAGCGAAGTCTGTGGTAGCACAACAGAGATGCTGGTAAAACACACACACACTATACACTATGTGCAAGGGCAGCTCCTTTTATGGAATTATGCTACTAGGCTGCATGGTATTAAAAAACGTATTCAAGAGACAGAAAAGCTTCCCACCACCACCAGTCCAAATTACCTTGTTGTTGAGCCCATTGGTCACTTTAGATGCATTAGTGGACCTGATGGGGGAAAGGAGATAACTGATGAGTATTCATATAAGGAATAACCTCTGCTTCTTTATTTCTTTATTTACTGGTTACAGCATTCATATCCCCTTAGCCAAAAAAAGCTCTGGGAGTAGCTTACAAAAAAAGTTTTAAGACTATGCCTGCCCTCAGGCGTACAATTAGTCTTAAAAATAGATTCTGTCAGATAAGGTACAATATAGGACCTACCTTATTTTTATAGTTTAAAATTGTTTTCAATAATGTTTTTAAAGCTGCGACCTCCCCTTTATGCTAAGAGGAAGGGCAGTCAATCAATCAATCAATCGCAGGAGGAAGCTCAATATAGGAAAAAACTCAAAAACTGGATAGTATTGTAATTTTATCATAGCCATAACATTTATACACATTTAAAGAAACACACCATTTTGGGACACATCAAATAGCCAACCAAATCAAGGCTGCCAAGAGTGAATTTTCAGTAAGCAGTTGATTCTAGCCTCCTGTAGCTTTTAGGGCTATCACTCAATTAAGCAACTCTCAGTTTGATCAATGATGAGCTTCGGCCTACTGACCAAACTTGTATATTGATAGAAAGGTAACTCTGAAGCAAGTGGTGAATTTTATTATTTTTGGATGAAGCACACATCTCTTAAGGAGGCATCATTTTTTTAAAAAAAGTATCGCTCCCCCTTCTGTGTCATAGGAAATGACATCTCTTAAAACTGTGTGCTCTCTGCAGTTAATACTTGTGTTAAATATATTTTTAAAAACAGCTGTAAAAGCAAAATTTCAAATTAATAAATCTGATTGCAGATTGCAAATGGAACTTTTGCATCAAGGTGCTACGTAAGCTGCTATCCAACTCTCAATGTAGCATCAATAAAGTACCTCTGGAACATCACTGGACTAGTGGTATAGCCATATAGGTTTCCTAAGCTATTTCAATCACATGTATGAAACAAGTTAGCCATAGTAACCAAAGTAGTATACAACTGCAAAGTCAGTACTGCATAGCTATATAGCAGAGCACTCACTTTATTTTTTCATAAAATGCTGATAACGGTTTCGCAATAGTTCTGAACAGAGGTCTGATGACTGAAGGTAGGGAGATGTGGCCAATGATATTTTGAAGAGCACCAATAACGGAAGTGCTGATAGAGGTCTTTCTTTCAGGGCTGGATTCCTTGGACACAATCATCTGAAGTGAGTTTACTAGTATCACCAAAAGTTTAATTAAGGACGACAGCTTGCCAAGGGGATCTTTTTTCTTTTTGGACCAGTCTGCAGGTATCTGTGGGGCTAAGGATCAGTATGTTAAGTTGACAACATTTATTTTAGCAATTAAGGTAGTTTATATTAAAGTTAAGGTTTAAATAGCAAGGACCACCACACCTGCATCTATTTATAAATAACATTCCTCCTTTCCCTTTCCGTTGGAACATGCCGAATATTGAGAGTGTTATTCAATACTACAGCTATATTCCTTGTACAGGGTTAAGAGTTCATATGGAGATCGTGTACTCCCTTCCCTTTTCTGTTCCCATATTTTAAATTCTAGAACATGAAGTAGCTGTAATTAACATCACAGCAGATGATTAAGGGCAATGGGATAGGATGAAGGAATCTTCACAGGAGGGAAACGTACATGTGATCCTAATGGCCTGCTCACCTCTTAACCATGTGCAACAGCCCTTCCAAAGGAGGAGGGCAATACAGCAAGAAAGCCTATTCTCCCATGTAAGGGAATGGTGCACACACATACACCCCAGGGACTCCTTGCAAGTTTCAAGACCCCCCACTCCACACATACCCTGCCTCCCATCATGACAAGCATTTTACTTAAAGTATTTAATAGCACAGCTGAAGAACTTAACCCAGACTAACTTTAATAGTTCACCGCACTGCTGACTTCAGTAGAGGCTTCAGAATTTATGTCAAACTACCAAACAACACGTTTCTATACAACTTTAAGAAACTTGTTACTGGAAGTCTGAGCACAGCTCTTAATCAACATAATCAATTCAACTGTCAAAACAGTAAACCGACCAAACATGTACAGCAACTCAGCAGCTCTCTGCTTCATAATACATGAAGCCTAGATACATTTGAAAACAATATTATGAATGCAGATTCTTACATAGCCTAAGAAAACAACACTCAAGCACAAGAAGAAGGTAGCAGGAATAAGGAAACCCCAACGATGCAGAAGCACAAAAAAACCTTGAGGGAAAAAAACACTGAGGGGGGGAAATCCTGAAACAGTCAAATGAGGACTGAGCTGGCTCACTGGGCAAGAAAAGCTGACTGACCAGGTGTGGAGGTGAGGGAAGAGAGAGGAAGCATCAGAAAATCAGGAGAAGGAATGGAATGAACCACTCCCCAATGCAACTTTTAGTTGCAGATTCCACTTATTATCCTTACATCTATTTGATGGTTGGTATTTAGTGCCATAAGGTGCAAAATTGATGCAGTCAACCATAACTGACGTGATGTGAGCGAGGCCATCCAACATGGACTGATTCTGAAAGAAAAGAAATATATTTACCACATAGAATGAAAGACAAGGGATAGGATTTTACATAAGCACCAACCATATTTTGTATTAAGAGCAGCCTATACAGCCATACCTCGGGTTACAGATGCTTTGGGTTGTGCACTGTGCCAAACCCGAAGTACCGGAACAGGTTACTTCTGGATTTTGGTGCTCGCGCATGTGCAGAACCACTAAATCGCGCATGCGCAGAAGCGCCGAATCGCAACCTGCGTGTGTGCAGACGCGGCGCTGCGGGTTGCGAACTTGCCTCCCGCACAGATCTCTGTACTTACAATATCTGCTTCATCTTCTAATCCAGATATTATTTTAGCACAGAGTTCTTCACAGCATAGATTATCTTCTGCTGTTGCTACCAGCAAAGCACAACGGGCAAATGCTCTATAGAGCTCTGACCAGGAACGGAGCAATGTTTTCATTGTAGGCTGTAATGAAAGAAAAGAAGCAGAGATCACAGTACTTTCTGGTCTAAGATTACTGCTACGCACACTTCTTTCTTTTTTTAAAAAAATATCCAATAGTTTCTTACCTGTGGAAATTCAGAACATGGGAATATGGTATTCACAGGGAGCAACAATGCACTGTAAAGTGCATTGAAATTATGTTCCAAAGCATCACCTTGATTTACTTCATTTGTCTAAAGGGAAAAAAACAACTGAACTTTATACACTCAAAGAAACCTGGTATCCTTAGCTTTGTTTTTCTAAAATATTTTTCACTTTTACTCTAGACATGCATCATCATTGAGACACATGGGAATTCTGTCTTTTTGTCTTTTTGTGCCTGACTGGATCCGAGATCATTTTACAGACACTATACTTTTAAAATGCAATTCCAGCATGTACATTCTTTGGTATTTCCATGTATAGTCATTTAGGTAGAACCAACACACTGTACCTGGTTGATCCACTCAGTTAAGGGGTTAACTATAATACTCCACATTCTCCAGAGATGTTCCTTATTTTCCAGATACTTTGAGCTTTGGTTGACAATTGTGAATACAGACTCACTAAAAGTCAGAGGAGATGTAGGGCCAGACAAAACACTTGCTACAAGTGATTCATAGTTCAAGAAAAACCTGATTTAAAAGAAAACAGAAGCAACACTCAGCAACTTCAAATTATTTAGCAACTACATCATTCAACAAAGTTGTAATAACTTTGACTTATAGATTGAGGAGGGAAAGAAAAATATGTTACATTTTAAAGCAGAAAATTATGGTAATCAGATCAGCCCAAATGAATTCAGATATTAGGATATATAAATACCAGGGTATAGAAAAGCTTTGCTCTTAGTACCTACCTTTCATCTTGAACATAGCATTTCAACAGATCTTCATGAAAAGAAAGCTGAATTAAAAACAATGCTGGAGTCCCCTGGCAAGGAAAAAAGCCACAGTACTTATTCAACAAGTCTGCTATGTTTGGCAATATTTCAGAAATATATGGCTCTATTCTGTCTTATGTATTCTATCCCGTATAAGCATCAACAACACCTGTTCGCTGGATTAAGCTATAGGAGTCAACAATTATGTTTCAGTTTCAAGGAACAGATCATTGCTAAATGATTCAATCCCGAGATGTGATCTGTGTTCACTGTACTCATATGCAATTACAAAGTGTGACTGGAAAGTTCAGTGAATGGTCACAGAAATCAGACAGCTAGAAATATTTGAACATACAATCAAGCATCGGAAACCCACAAAATGCTCACAATTGTGTATGGAGATGAAGCTGTAACTCGAAAGACAGTGTATGAGTAGTTTAAGCATTTCTGTGAAGGGCAGGAAACCATCGAAGATGACCCTGTCTGGCAGACCATCAACGAGCCTAACAGCAGCAAATTTCGAGAGAGTTTGTGAGTTCTTGATGTGGGATCAGCGTTCGTCCATCTGAATGATGGCGGAGGAATTGCATATTCTGTGTGAAATCATTACTGATGTTACTGAGTTGTCCCACCCTCCATATTCTCCAGATATGGCCCCACCGGATTTCTTTTTCCAAAACTGAAATCTGACTGAAAGCGCACAGATTTTCCAACATTTCACACGTCCAAGCTGCTGTGACGAGGGAACTGAAAGCAGTACGAAAAGAGGACTTCTCCAGAAGTTTCCAACAGTTCTACGAACATTGTCAATGGTGCGTTGTATCAGAGGGGGCCTACTTTGAAGGCCTGCAAGGCATGTATGTTTGAATATTTCTCGCTGTCCAATTTCTGTGACCATTCACCAAACTTTCCGGTCACACCTTGTATAAGACTTTTGGAAAGAAATTTTTCAAAGAAAGAGAGCTAGTGGGAAAAACCTGAAGCCCTTAAATGGCTATTAATCAGCTACAACAATCTATTTATGATCTCTGATCTCAGAAATGCTACACCTGATGCTACAATCAGATACACATTCAGCTTATGATTAAGAAACTGGTATATTCAAGGGCCGCGGGTTGCGCTGTGGTCTAAACCACAGAGACTAGGGCTTGCCAATCAGAAGCTCGGTGTTTTGAAATCCTGCAATGGGGTAGGTTTCCATTGCTCTGTCCCAGCTCCTGTCCACCTAGCAGTTCAAAAGCACGTCAAAGTGCAAGTAGATAAATAGGTACCACTCCGGCAGGAAAGTAAACGGCGTTTCTGTGTGCTGCTCTGGTCCGCCCAAAGCGGCTTAGTCATGCTGGCCACATGAACCGGAAGCTGTAAACTGGCTCCCTTGGCCAATAAAGCGAGATGAGTACGCAACCCCAGAGTCATCCGTGACTGGACCTAACGGTCAGGGGTACCTTTACCTTTTTTATATTCAAGACATATTGTATTTTGTTGCGCCCTAGAAATGTCAATATCTCTCTTTCCAGCTTTTCTTACTAACAGAACCTTGGCATCTTAGGCTAAAATAGTTAATGTTTTAAACAGGGAGCCCTCCATCCGACTCCTGCCAGTATTTTCTGGTATGGTCACTACTCAAAGAAAAGGAGTCAGGCTCCTTATATACTATGCTATAGTATACATAAATACTCAGAAACATTTCTAGCTAAAGCATACACGCGTCTTACTAGTTCTTACTACAGAACAAAGGTCATCTGCCTATTATATATTGTACAAGTGACATGATGGGTAGGATAAGCTTTATACACACACACACACACACACACACACACACACACAGCCCACTTACATTCAGAAGATCCATGTCAGCAACCTGATAGGCTGGGGATCCTAGTACTTTTAGAGGCAGTTCTTTGATTGTGATTTCTATCAGGGACTAAAGGAGGAAACGAAACATAGTTATTTATCTATAATAGTTACATAGCATGAATACTAAACCTTATCTGTAAACATGAAGAAAAAACCTTCATCTTGTTTCATGAGGTTATGGGGTACAAAGAGGAAATCAAGGATTAACAGAAGCAGTGATCTACAAGACTGGAAAGACCAATTCCAACAATACTTAGCTTGAAAATCCTGTGCCA
Source organism: Podarcis tiliguerta (assembly GCF_965153285.1). NCBI lineage: Eukaryota > Metazoa > Chordata > Lepidosauria > Squamata > Lacertidae > Podarcis > Podarcis tiliguerta. The sequence goes on from NC_139534.1 coordinate 34,689,430, forward strand.
ACTAAGCAGCGAGTGCTGCATTGCACATTAGCTTAATGAGTATCAGCATTGGAAGCAAGCGCTACTCACCAGAGCAAATGCTGACCCAAACAATGTCCAATGGGACCAGTTCAGAGATCATAATCTGTAGATATGCCACCTCTTATCACAATTTAATAGCTATATAAACACTTATAGACTATAATAAACAACTTACCATTGACTTTAATACAGATAGTTCATTTGACACAACAATGTTTTTTAAGGCCTGAAGTAACATAGTGAGTACGTCTGAGCTTTGCCGTTCTCTCTTGCTCCCTAAAAACAAGCGATGCAAAATTAGGCCTTGAATACAATTTGGTCTTGCAAAACCTGCAGCATTGCCCACCTTAAAGGACAGAGCTGCATTAATACTCTTGCTACAAGATTTAAACTGAGTTCTGCTTTCAGGTAAATTATTGCTGTTTAGAAATAGTGGCCTGGAATTCACTTTGTTCATGTTAAATGTTCTACCAATTTGTTTAGACTCAGCTGTAAGCAGAACTGAAAAACGTATTTGTCTTTCAACTCTATCATTTGTTACTCAGTTTAAGTTAGCACCAGTTCCTGGACACTGAGTGTTAGAGCCAGGTTCTTCATGCCTAGAATACTTTTACCTGGATGGTGCACTTACTTGTTCACACTCTTACTTTCCAATAATCCTCATAAGCTTTTATTATAGTCTACACCAGAACATTAATACAGTGGTGCCCCGCAAGTCGAATGCCTCGCAAGACGGAAAACCCGCTAGACGAAAGGGTTTTCCGTTTTTCAATGCGCTTCGCAGGACGAATTTCCTTATGGGCTTGCTTCGCAAGACGAAAGTGTCTTGCGAGTCTTGAGATTTTTTTCCGCTCCCCACCCCCTTTTTCTAAGCCGCTAAACCGCTAATAGCCTTTTAGCAGCTAATCCGCTAATCTGCTAAGCCTTTAATAGCCGCTAAACCGCTAATAGCGCTAATCCGCCAATAGGGTTGCTTCGCAAGACGAAAAAACCGCTAGACGAAGAGACTCACGGAACGAATTAATTTCGTCTTGCGAGGCACCACTGTATATCCACTTACCTGATTCAATTGCCCCTTTCACAAAACGAATCATTGCCTTCCATATAGCACTTAGACTAGTATCTGCAAGACAGAGAATGAATTAAGGGCAAATTAATAACCCAATGAAGAGCTAGATAAATCAAGTTTTGACTACTGTCCATTTAGAAGAATCCTTTCTATCAACTTGCATAGCATGAAGCAATATTCTTGGGGGGGGGGGGGGATAATCTTACCAGAAGCATCTTTTCCAACTGCAATGAAGCCATCCTGAACTGCCTTTATGAATGTGCTGGCATGCTTACAGAAGAATGAAGGACTGGTGATTACTGAGTGCTGAAGAGGTTCTAAGTGGGAAGAGAAAGCACAAGTTCTATCATTCTTATCAATTGTCAGAGCAGCTAGCAGCATAGACTTGTGTTGTAGTATTATAAGCTGCTTGAACTTTCCAAAAAATGTATAACATTACCTAAACTAAGTGCAATGTTGTTTTCTTTGGAAAACGTCAAAACTTCTGGTCCCATGAAAAAGTGAAGTAGCATTTCGATTCCTAGAAGCTGAATTGATGGAATGGCTGTAACTCCTGTACTAGAACTCAGGCTCATCCTTTGATTTGCAGGGGTTCCATTGGGGAAAGCACCTAAATAAAACCAGTAGTACATTACTTGAACCACAGAAACTTTTATATACACGGAAAAACACAAAAATGATATATAAACAAATGGTTTTTGGGGGAGGGGAGATCAAAAGACTTAACCATGACTTCTATTTCAAAAACAGGCTCAGACTATGCTGCTAATCTCAAAGCTTTACATGTAGTCTGAACATTTGTTTTAGAGAAGTAATTGCAAGAGCTCTTAAAAACTGTAGCCACAGAATCTTATAGTTTAATACACTGGAGATATGATTCAGATGCAACAAATGTGCAAAAAAGACAAATTTTTAAGTACGCATACTGAAGAACCTTTCCATATGAGGCTGTACAAACTGAAATATATCCATTACAACAGGGTAGGTGGTGCTAAGGATAACTCCATGCATATGTAACCCCATGATATAAAACACAGTATTTGAATATTTAGATTTCAGATTTGTTGCATCTGAATCATAGTCAGAAAGGGATTTCCCTCCTACCTGATTTGTGTGCAGAACCCGGTGTTAGTAAACTCTGGTTAATAGCTAACCGTGATGAATTTCCTTGTAGAACGGAATCTAAGCTTAAAGTGCTCTGAATCAATGGCACACAAACCTAAAAGGAAAAAAAAAGCATGAGGCACAAACAGAAGCAACTTAACAGGTTGGGGCTAAACTGCCTGAACAAACAACAGACTTCCATGTAGGAATCTACTAAGTCTTTATCTAGCACTAGGATAATGTAGGTAAAATCCAGTATTGCCAGCCTCTGCACATGAATGAAAATAAGGTACAGACTTCAGCTGTACTTGTAGCTCCATGGTCGTAGTAAGTGTGCTTAAGGCTCCATAGTTTCGACAGTAAGAGGCAACAGTGATGCATTTGGGCACTAATATTAAATGCCACCCACAAACTAGTTCAGCCAGCTCAAATGAACTAAAATCAGCATAAATCCAAGTACTCTGGTTTAATGGTTTCTGCAGATCAGCTTTAATCACATATTCATTACATTTATATCCCACCTTTTCTCCAAGTAGTTCAAGATTTACATGGCTATACTTCTTTCTGTTTTAGCCTCACAACCACCCTGTGAGGAAGGTTAGGCTGAGATACAGTAACTGGCCCAAGATCATCCTGTGAACTTCATGACTGAATTGAGAGTTGAACTTTGGTCTCTTATGTCTTATCTGTTCCTAACAACTACTTGACATATCATAACTATTAATTCTCCATTATGCAGGTAAGGGTGGTATTCAATACTAGTCCTAATCAGACTAGACCCAATGAAGTTAATGCACAAGTCAAATAAGAGAAAACAAAGCTAAGAACATTTTGGGAAACCTGCTTTAACTAGTGTTAATATTAGCGTTAATATAAAAGATGAGATTACCTGTTCGAAGTGGGCTGGGAGATGAGGTCCCAACCTCATCAGTAAATACCACCAGACCTCTAGCTTTGTCAGTGCCAGAGCTTCTGTTCTCACGTGAATGGAACTCAGTGGTTGCATTAGCAATTTCAGCCTTTTTGCACTGCACAAGATTTCTTGGGGGAAGAAAATGAAAATTGGTTTTGTTACATGTGATTTAAAGTTAAAATCAGTTTTCAAACTCAAAAGAGGAATTGTGGCTTCAACTTCAGGTGAACTTTTTTGTCAAAACCACAACGACTTGATTATTACTTGTTTACTTATTTGTGAAATCAGGGATGCAACACAGAGGTTTGAACCTACTCACCTTTTCCAAAGTATCCAAAATCTTTGGAAGTATTTGATGGGTTTTTTAACAAAAAATTTTTTACTTATAGTCATTTCTGGATCCCTTCATTAAAAATGCAGATGAGTAGATATTTGCCAGCACACTTTTAAACTATACAGTGGTACCTCCAGTTATGAACTTAATTCGTTCCAGAGGTCTGTTTGTAACCCAAAACCATTCTTAACATGAGGCGTGCTTTCGCTAATGGCGCCTCCCACTGCTGCTGCACCACCAGCGCTCAACTTCCACTTGCATCCCAGGACAACGTTCGCAACTAGGGGCATCTACTTCTGGGTCAGTGGAGCTCGTAACTCGAGGCACTCGTAAGGAAGACGGTACGTAACATGAGGTTCCACTGGATAATAATTCTATAACACAGAGCTCCAGCTCATGGGAAAGACAGCAGGAATCTCCCTTTCAGATCTTTCCCTAATATATGGATAGCATTTGTGTGGGTCTGGCACAAGGCTCAAATCATGCAGAGAGAAACACCTGTAAAAGGGCTGTGGCAGCTCTTGTACCTAAGGAAGTGGCTATGTGGCCACTTTTTCCATTACAAACATTCCTAAGAATTTCACATGTATTTGTGTAGCAACTTAATTCAGCCGGGCTGGTACAGCATAAGACTCTTAATCTTGGGGTCGTAGGTTTGAGCCCCACCTTGGGTAAAAGATCCCTGCATTACAGGCAGTTGGAATAGCTGACACTCATGGTCCCTTCCAACTCTACAATTCCATGATTCTAACTCCTGCTTTTATTTATGCATGTGAAGGTAACCTTTGGTCCCTTTTCACCAAAAAAAAAAGCAAAAGTCTACCTGTTGGTGGCACACTGCTGGCTGTGTTTGTTATTGATGCAGCAAGATATGTACAGCATATTCAAAAGGGCCAGACGTCACTCTCACATGTATAGAGACTAACTATTGACATGATGGGTGCCCCGAGTGCAGCATTTAACAACTCCCCCACTGTTTTCACTTGCACACACAAGTTGCTACTAAATTGAAACAGAGATCTCAAGCACCCCATTAGAATTAATTCAACAGCAATCAACAGAACTTGCTCCCAAACAGGAAGTAGATCACATGAGGGTGCACAATTATTTTCTTTTTTCTAATTCAGCAGGCTAATGAAGTAAGTCAAAATTGCTTAGTATTTTAGTCTACCTGGATTTAGAGCAAAGTTATCAATCAGACTCTTCCATGCAATGAAAGCTATTTTCTTTACCATCGGTGACCCACTACGAAATCCTAGTTCTTCTAATTGCAGCAATGAATTGATAAAGCTTCCGCTACGATGAAGCGCCTGGAAGAGTAAAATATTGTTTTATGCAGTTAGTGTATCCATATCATCAGCACCTACAGTAGCTGAAACAAGAGAAATCAATGTCCAACTTACTTTGCCAAGCAGCTTAACAAACAGAGGCCAAAGTTTCAAAACATATGTTTCATTTTTTGATGCGAATAGTTTTTGGAGTTCTGGGATTATTTTCTGCAAGGGTACAAACAACATTTATAAAAATAACCCAACACTAAATTACTTTGTATGACTCCCCCCCTCCATCTTTCCCCCCCCCTTTCACCCACCCATTGACCCCACTTGATGTGGCAGTGACTAACTATGGAAGACATTTTGGGTTTGTGGTGGCTATAAAAATGTCAACTGTGTGTGCATCAGCGGTGAAAGAGCAAATTCTGTGCTAGGGATTAATAGACTAGGGATTGAAAATAAAGTGAAAGGTAGGTCTACTGACAGCTATTAACCAAAACAGCCAATTTTCAGAGGCGCAATGACACTGAATACTTGCTGGAGGGCGTGGGAGTGATGAGGGAGAGGGCTCTCACCTTCATGCCCTGAAGATAGTAGTATTTCATATGCAATTATGACATCATAAAATAAAATTGCAAGTATATATGCAAAACTAGGAGTAGGGAGTCATATGAGTGGACAGGGCCCTTAAGCAAATATGTAGAATTCTAAAAAAACAAAAAACCCATCCTTTTAAAAATAACATGTTTGCCTTCCTTACCGTAGTCATAAGTTCTTCAGTGACTGCTGCCACCTCCTGTTGCTTCTGAAGTAAAAGTGGCACTCCCATCTCCAATGCAGTAGCACCTCTTAACTGCACTTTATGAGCAGAGTGGACAACCAAAGGGATAATCAGCTTTGCCCACTTTACAGCCTGTTCTTCCATGTGGGATGGAGCCTGTTCTATGAGCCTAAGTTCAGATATATTTGTCAGTATGACCAAGGTTTGTCAGAAACATTGCGTAGTTAACAATGACTGGTCTTCTTCACCAGTGTCTATCACACTGTGTTCTGAGTAACTGGAGAGTGTCTCAAAAGGCTTCTCAAGGAGAAGATCAGTAACAGTAAGAAAAGACAGTCTGGCCACCACTACAAATCTTCCCTGTAGTGCACTGTCATTGGTGCACTGTCATTGGTGCACCCTCATTTCACATGCAGGAATATGCAGGTGGCCTGTATGGGGATTGAACCTGCAAACTTGGCATTAGCAGTGGTACGCTCTAACCAACTGAGCTAATTCTAGGGTTTCCTAGAAAGTTGGGAAGCAGATGCAGCAGAGAGCAAACCATACAATAGAGAAATACCAACATTTACAATATTGCAACAACAGCAAATGGTATTCACCATCTACAACAATGACCTAATATAATAGCCCTCGTGACTTGAGAAATAACCACCAGAGTGCAAGCTGTTTTCTAAGCATGTACCCTGATTTTTTATCTGACCAAGATGTTACTGAAGAGTTTTTTCTTCCTCACTTCTAACACACTTGCTCAACAATTTAACACCTGATACATACCGTATAATAACATTTAATGCTTCATATTCAACCACCATGGAATGCAAGTCTCCTTTATTCAGCACTGTTTCTAACATACCAATAATACTGGGTACCTGAAACACAAATGAGATGTGGGTGACTGAACATGTTAGTTTAACAAAATGTTATTTGTAGGAGATGGGACAGAGAACACTCACCAGCTTTCCAACAGTATCAGAAGGAAAAGACTGCTTAGAGATCACCCAAAGTGCTCTTGTGCGAGTGTTTTTGTCCACAGCCTTTATAGCAACACTGTTCACTATTGACAGCAACTCCTGTATTTCTGATTCTGTAGAAAAAGGTAAATGGCATTTTTCAGTATGGTAAAAAATGGGGGAAGCTTGAAAATGATACAATGGTCATGAATCTGTTTATGCCTAGTATCACAAACTCAGTAGGGAAGGAACTAATGCAGTCCTCACTCATTCTAAGCCACTGCGGCTTTTGTGTTCTGAAATAAGACAGACACACATGACGATGATATAAAAGGGGTAACAGATTCTAATATTTGCAGACCCAGAACAAGGCACTGAAGAATGCTGAAACCAGAAGCTATGTCTTCTTGCCAGACTCAGGTCGCAAAAAACTGGGCCAGAGTTACAGTCATTGAAACTTGTAGCAATTCAGTCACATTGTAACACCAGGCCAGAGAGCTAAATAGCATGATATGAATAGTATTACGTACAGTACAATACCACATATATTTTATTCTATTGATATTTATGATACTGCTGGCAGTCCATCTGTAAAATTATTTATTAATTTTTATTAATTTTTGAAACAGAATAAAATTTTTTTATTAATTTTTGAAACAGAATAAAAAATTGTTTACCACATAGCAAAGCAGCAGTCTTTGAGTTAAACACACAGAATCCTAAGGCTTGCAAGGCTGCACTGCTCAATTCTGAATTTTCAGTAGGAATATATGTCTACAAAAAGAAGGAATAAAGTTTTAACTCATGTTGAAAACACTTATTGACAAATAATTGCAATGGTTCAGAATTTTTAAATTGTGTCAATAAAAAGCAAAACAGCTACTATTTTTGGTTGCTTTAAAAAATATAGTATATGCTACACCCTCAGATACAAAAGCTAGTTTATTGGCTAACTGCTTCTCCATTCTGAGCTCCAGAGTCCAGCTACATTAGACTCCAACAGTTTCCCTTCTACCATGAAGGGCCCTATCTCTTGTGCCACCAACCTAACCTGATCCATGTGAACAGCAGCTTCCAAAGCTGATCTTAACATACAGGATCTCCAAATCTTAGCATTCCATAATGCCACGTAAAAAGCTGCTCCTTGCCTCTTTCCTTCTCTCTCATGGATATATAGTTTCAGAAGCCGTTTCTAACATGGCTGGTGAGCTGCTGAGGCAACTCCCACTAAACGATAGAGGTCTACTTCTGATAAGGGCCTATGAACAAAATCGCCAACAATTTACCAGGATGGATCTCTTAGCTTTGCTTAAATAGAAGAAAAACAGGACCAGCTGAATTCAACTTTGACATTTAGTTTCAGCCATGGACAAGGATTGTGCATGCCTGTCAGCTGACAAACCTCACCACCACCACCTGCTGCTGCTCTGGAGGTTTTGCCAGGGCTGCCCACATGCTACTTCTGTCAACTGCTAGTCCTACCAAGTTTATTGCACATGAAGTGTAAAAAGAAAAGTCTATGACAAACCTAGTATGGTAAGGAAAAGTAGTAGTCATTACCACTGGGGAGTAGCAACTACCAGGTTGGAGTGTGGGGGAGAATGTTAATAGCAGAAAGGGAAAGGCAAGGGCTCAGTATCCTTTATACATGGAATGGGATACTTATTAAAAAGAGGATTTACTAAAAACCATACAATTTTAAATACACACCTTAAATATCTTGTAGAGCTGAGGGAAGAGTTTCCCAACTTCAGATGCAAATTCTTTTCCCTCTTCACCAGTCAGGCGACTTAAATGTAGAAAAACACAACAGGTTTTCTGTTACACAGCCCAACATAGACAAAAAAGCACATTTTGGCAATTACCTAAATTAAAAAGCTAAAGGCACATCTTCTGTATATATCATTTTCAAAAGCAACAGGCTGTTGCACAGAGTAAACTATGCTTGGCAAGTAAAGATACTATTGAAAACAGCACAATGTCAAGGGAGTTGGCTATTACTGTTAAATTTTGGCTCAGTAATACTGCAGCACCATAACTGACAAAGCAATTTGTGCTTTTCCCTACCTCCCCATATTAATAGCCACTGCAATGCTCTTTCCAGCATCCCTCCACACTCCAGCACCACCCAAAGAAACAGAACCCAGGGAAGGGGTATGCAGATAAATGATTGAAGGCTTCTTCAGTTCTTTAAAAAGCATTATAAAAGTAAGGAAATGAAAGTTACAGTGTAATACAACAAATTCTACTCATTTCACTATTGCATGTACATAATCAAATATTTAAAAACAAAAATAAAATGTTTAAAACACACAGTGTTTGAAGACTTGATTAACAAAATAGAGTAGGGATACAACTTACATGGATTTTACTTATGCAATCACAGCTTTATGTGCTTGACCCCCAAAAATAAAAGGCATGTGAGCAACTGTTGGAAGGGGCCATCTGAGATCTTGTGGGAGCCTCCAAAGCAGAGCCCAGAAAGCAAGGTGGAGAGCTTAAGAAGCTCTTTCCCCTTTCCTTCACTTTGCATACTGGGTTCTGGGAAGATCTTGCACAGGCTCTGGAGGGCTTTGAGAGCTCTTACACTCAATCAGAAAGGCAAGACAGTTACAGGAGGTCATTATAACTATGAATTTTTGCTTTTATACACTACCCCCTGGAACAGTACCTTTGCACAATGCCATTACAGTATTGAGAAAAGCAAGTCTAACCACCAATTAATGTGGTGAATGTCATGTTAATTAACTCCATGATATGAAGCAAACTTGCGTGGGAGCAAGGAGAAGTTCATTCTGCCATTTGAAAACTACTCATCTTAATCTACAGATTTCTCAACTGTTTCAAAAAAAGAGAAATGTCTTGTCACTGGTGACAGTCTGGTAGTAAGAGCATTCTCATAAAGATGCCAATACAACCTTAGGAACACGAGAGGCAAATAAAGGCCGATCACAGCAGCAAATTGACTCACTTTACAAAAACTTGCATGGAGCCAATGCATAGATCTTAAACACAGTGAATGTCACTATGTTACTAAGTACAGCTCCTGCCAATCTAGCAGTTCGAAAGCATGCCAGTGCAAGTAGATAAATACCGTATTTTTTGCTCTATAGGACGCACTTTTTCCTTCAAAAATGAAGGGGAAATGTGTGTGCGTCCTATGGAGTGAAGACGCCATACCCCCGCGACCCTCTCCCGGCTGGAGGGGTGACGCATGGCTATGGAAGGAGCCTCTATAGCCGTGCGTCACCTCTCCAGCCGGAAGAGTATGGGGCAAAAGAAGCCCCCCGCGAATGACAGGAGCCTCCCCGTTGCGCCTTTCCGCTGCTCCCTGACCTGCTCTTTGGGGCTGGTGGTGGGCTTCCCCCCGCCAGCCCCAAAGAGCAGGTCGAAAGGAACCTGAAGCCTGGAGAGTGCACACCGACCCCTCTCGCTCTCCAGGCTTCCAAGGTAGCTGCCTGAACGCACCTTAAACGGCACTTTGTTTTAGAGCGGGAAAACAAGAAGGGGGAAATTCTCCCCCTCTCTGTGCAGCGCCTCCTGCCACTTCGCTGAAGGGGCGCTGGGCAGAGAGGGGGAGAATTTTTTTTTTTTGTTCTCCCCCCTCTAAAACAAGGTGCATCCTATTGTCCGGTGCGTCCTATGGTGCGAAAAATACGGTAGGTACTGCTGTGGCGAGAAGGTAAACGTCGTTTCCATGTACTCTGGCTTACGTCACGGTGTTCCACTGTTTAGTCATGCTGGTCACATAACCTGGAAAGCTAGCTGTGGACAAACACCAGCTTCCTTGGCCTGAAAGCGAGATGAGCGCTGCAACCCCATGGTCGCCTATGTGATGGAATTGGCTTCAAGTTGCAAGAAAGAAAATTTCAACTCAACATCAGGAAGAACTTTCTGGTGATAAGAGCTGTTCGACAGTGGAACAGGCTCCCTCAGAAGGTGGTGGACTCTCCATCATATGTTTAAAGCAGAGGGTGGATAGCCATCTGTCATAGATGCTATGGTTGAGATGGAGGCTAGACTAGATGACTCTCGGTGTCTCTTCCATCTCTAAAATTCTATGAACTTCTCCCTCAAACAGCAACCTGCGCACACACACACACACACACACACTCCCCACCCCCCAGGAATAGATTGTCAAGGGAGTGTAAGGGGAGTAATTCTGCAAACTGTCTTAGCAGGGAATCTATGATCCAAGCCATTGCATTTACAGCCACTGTGAAGATGCAGAGAACTGCAAATAATGCTGACTTGGTGGCTCAGAGGTTGAAAGTGGCACACAAGATATGCTAATCTTGACAAACTAATCAGAAAGCAAGCTTTGTAAATGAAAAGAATATATTTCAATTCACTTCTATTGTGCATCTGTTCTTCATGCTCACCCTTTGGCACACAATACGAGCCAGTCTTGACAGACTCTAGGGTTGTGCGCCCATCTCACTCAAAGAGGCCGGGGGCCAGCGCTGTCCGAAGACACTTCCGGGTCACGTGGCCAGCGTGACATCGCTGCTCTGGTGAGCCAGAGCCGCACACGGAAACGCCGTTTACCTTCCCGCTAGTAAGCGGTCCCTACTTATCTAATTGCACCCGGAGGTGCTTTCGAACTGCTAGGTTGGCAGGCGCTGGGACCGAACAACGGGAGCGCACCCCGCCGCGGGGATTCGAACCACCGACCTTTCGATCGGCAAGCCCTAGGCGCTGAGGCTTTAGCCCACAGCGCCACCCGCGTCCCTAGATAAGACTTTACTTCCTACTTATCTAAGACTTATAGAGCCAGTGTGGTGTAGTGGTTAAGAGAGGTAGACTCATAATCTAGGGAACCGGGTTCACATTCTGCTCCTCCACATGCAGCTGCTGGGTGACCTTGGGCTAGTCAAACTTCTCTGAAGTCTCTCAGCCCCACTCACCTCACAGAGTGTTTGTTGTGGGGGAGGAAGGGAAAGGAGAATGTTAGCCGCTCTGAGACTCCTTCCGGTAGTGATAAAGCGGGATATCAAATCCAAACTCCTCTTCTTCTCAGCTAAGATGATAGGAGGATGTTTACATGCACAGACTGCATGACATACTAAATGAACTTTTTAAAAATTGTTGTGACTGAGCCAGGTGCCACCTCCCTACCCTATTCATCTATATTGGCTCTATTTCTTAATGTGAAGGAATTAAAAAGCATAATCAATGTTGAACTTACATTAAAACTGGCATATTTGGTTATATTTTGCTTGCCATTCTCATGCATCAGTTTCAAGGGGAGGGTGGTGGCTCAGTGATAGAGAGCACAGACTTTGCATGCAAAAGGGCCCCAGTTAAATTCTTTACACCCCCATGGAGTGCTAGAAGAGAGCCATGCCTGAAATCCTGAACTGCTGCTACCAGACAGTATAGATCATTGCCGGGATGATGGTACTATAGATGGGGGAGCTAAACCCTAGAAATTAATAGTCATGGGAAAAAGAAAGTGCACTCTCTTTGAATATCAGGACACAGGAGCAATCATTTGTTCCTTAGGTCTAAAAATTGTGTAAATACAACCTCAGATGAACAACAAGGCATGGCATATGGTGTACCATGTCGTAATTCATTTAACAGAAATAAAGCCAAGATGGAGAAATCATACGTGAAAAACTAAATACACCCTTACTGATTCCATAGGAATTAAGACGCTAAGTAGCAGACAGGGGCTGCTAATCAAAATGCCCTTGCTTAATTGATCACCAGCAAGAGATTGATGTGCATTATAATGACTAAGAGTTCGATTTTGGTCTCCTCTGACCACAACTCTTTCACCCAGTTCTCCTCTGGGTCATTCAGATGTGTATTGGCAAACTGCAGACGGGCCTGTACATGTGCTTTCTTGAGCAAGAGGACCTTGCGGGCTCTGCAAAATCTCAGTCCTTGATGGCGTAGTGTGTTACCAACTGTTTTCATGGTGACTATGGTTCCAGCTGCCCTGAGGTCATTGACAAGTTCACCCTGTGTACCTCTGGGCTGCTTCATCACCGTTCTCCTGATCATTGCAACTCCATGAGATGAGAACTTGCATGGAGCCCCAGACTGAGGGAGGTTGACAGTTATTTTGTGCTTCTTCTATTTGCAAATTACTGTATTGCACCAACTGTTGTCACCTTCAAACCAAGTTGCTTGGCAACAGTCTTGTAGCCCAGTTCAGCCTTGTGCAGGTCTACAATCTTGTCCCTGACATCCTTAGACAGCTCTTTGGTCTTGGTCATGGTGGCTACTTTGGAATCTGCTGAATTGATTGCTTCTGTCGAGAGGTGTCTTTTGTACAGGTACTGTAACAAGCTGGGATTACAGGTAAGACCTCTTCCTTACAGCAGGTACTTCTAATCTCAGCTCGTAACATACAGTGAAGATACCAGGTAGCCTGACATCTGGCTGGTTAATAGGAGGATCAAATACTTATTTTACTCATTATAATGCACATCAATCTCTGACTTTTGTCTTCTGGGTTTCTGGGTGTTTTCCTGTTGTTATTCTGTCTCTCACAGCTACAACAAACCTACCATTAAAATTATGGACTGAACATTTCTTCCTCAGAGGGCAAACGGGCAAATTTAGCAGGGGATCAAATACTTTCCCCCCTCACTGTATGTAACTGTTTTGATTTTTTGTGTACTGTGTGGATAATAACAATTCTTATTATTTATACCCCGCCCATCTGGCTAGGTTTCCTCAACCACTCTGGGCGGCTCTCAACAGAATATTAAAAATGTGATAACACATCAAACATTTAAAACTTTTCTAAAGCTATGCATTGCAGAACATATGTATGTTTATTCTGTCCGATGTTCAAAACTGCCCTTTGGCCTTATATCAAAGGCCTGCAAATAAAAACAAATAACAAAAAATGAATGAATGAATGTTTGAGTTGTAAGTGGGTCTCAGGTCAGGAAAAGTTGAACACAGCCAAAGTAGACAACTCTGAGCTAGAGGAATTCATTGTAAGGCAGCTTCCTAGATACCTCAAGTAAACATGAGTAGAATCAAGACTGCACAAAGACTTGATCTATATTTTTTTTAAAGGAAAAACCACTCCCGCTAAGTACAGAAGCACACAGATACAGTAATCTCATTCTTAGACAACTGACACACACCGGTGCCTATGCAAAGCTCTCACATACTCCTTCCAGAGAAAAAGGAAACGTACTCCCCCCCCCCCATAGCAACTCCAAACAGAGAGGTAGAAACCCACATCACACGCCCACTTCGGGAGGGGGCTCCTCTGCCTTGTAACAGTGCAGCAGGCAAACTTCCAACATGGAAACCCTCTCTCGCTCAAATTTCCCCCTCCTCCCCATCACCCAAGCTGATTGACGGCGCGCAATCGCCGGCGCGCCCTTTTCGAAACGCTTAGGTGCGTTCGAAAGTCGTTAAAAGCCCAACCGAAATGGTTCCAAAGCACTTAAACGTTCACGGCCCCGCAGCCCCTGAGAAGTTTTGTTTGACGAAAAGGGAAGCAGACAGGCGGCAAAAAAAACCCCCCCACCGCCCTCGAGAGACGCCCGCCTCCTGTGGGCCAGTGAGCGAAGAGGGTCGGAGCCCTACCTAATAAAAAAATAAAAAACCCGCTCTTTACGCAATAAGCATCTCTCATCCCTCAGGTGTGTATGTGGTGGTAACAAGTACCGGGGCTAAAGCCTGGCCGCGAGATAAGACTCGCCCCCCCCCCCCAGACCCGCCCAGGCTTTTCCCCTCTCAGAGACCCGCAAGGCCGCAGGAGGGACCCGCCGCCCTCGCCGGACACTCACTTGGTCAGGGTCAGCAGCGCGTCCGTGAGCGCCGCCGGCGCAGCTGCGGGGTCTTCCAGGGTCTCCAGCAGGGGACGGAGGCTCCCGCTCGGGCAAGGCCCCGTCGTGGAGTCAGCGCCGCTCATGGCGCCTCCGGCAGCCTCTTCCTCGCCAGCTCCTCAAGAGAGAGGGGAAAGTGCGCTTCCCGCGCTCTTCGCCTTCTCCCGCTCTCCCGCGCGCGCGCTCACTCTCGCGCTCGCTCGCTCTCTCTCCTTTTCTCGCGGGCTAAGATGGCGAAGCGCGGGACTTCTCTAGCCGCGTCACTGTGTTTTGTGCGGAAGAAGCGGAAGGTGGCCGGCCAATCACCGGGCGAGGAAGAGGCTCGGAGGAAGGCAGAGCGCCGAGCTAGTCGAGCAGGGCGCCGCGAGATCGAACCGCGGAGTTCATCCATCGGCCAGCTTCCCTCTGAAATGCATATGAAGACTTTCTCCCCGCTCCTTTCATAGTCAGTGCTGGGATGTGTAAAAACGGACCGGGTGGTTTCGTTTGCAGGGCCACGCCAGTGCCTTCTCCTTCTCTCTCTCTCTCTCTCTCTCTCTCTCTCTCTCTCTCTCTCGGTCTGATTATATCCCAAAGGTTGGCAATGGTCCCCCCAGATAGTACTTCCTGCAATTTTTGAGCAGAAGGGAGGGGAGGATCTACAGAAAGAACTTTTTTTTTGGGGGGGGGTGCGAGGCTTAGGAGTTGCCCCTCTTGTTATTGAAAAAAAAAAGCGGGGGGAGAGATTTACGATACCAGTAATGGTGGGATATTGGTATGGACAAATGTGCAGTATTGCCCCAATGGAGAAATTAACAAAACAAATGAGATTACAGAAAACTCATTTTATATAAATCGGGTCTGCTCCATTATACCGGTCTCCCCCATCCACTTCTGTGAGTGGATGTCGTAGGTTAAAATCTCTTCCACACCCACAATATTATTTGGTACTATTTGTAATGAACATTTTAAAAGGATTGTCCATTAACAACAAGTATACAATGCATTAATCTCTGGACCGGCCTCTGTTTTGTATCTCACCCTTCATGTTTTTGTGCTGCTGCTTCTGAATACAGTATTTTGGGTATCCAAACTGAAATAAAAAAAATTTTATTGAAGAATCACAGAGTTGGTTCTTCTAAGTTTAGGTGCCCTGTGGAGACCACAATAGTCTGACTCAGGCCGTATACATACTGTTGTTTACTTGCCATCCAATACACTTCCATCGCTGATTTGGCAAGCAGTGTACACACAACATTACCCACAATATGAATTTACCCATAATGCATAATCTTGTATCCTGTGTTTATTGTGTGAAATACTATGTTTTGATGTGGTTTTCCCCCATACCATACCAGCTCCATACCAGTGTGGAGTAGTGGTGTAGTGGTTAAGAGTGGTAGTCTCGTAATCTGGTGAACCGGGTTCACTTCTCCGCTCTTCCACATGCAGCTGCTGGGTGACCTTGGGCCAGTCATACTTCTTTGAAGTCTCTCAGCCCCACTCACTTCACAGAGTGTTTGTTGTGGGGGAGGAAGGGAAAGGAGAATGTTAGCTGCTTTGAGACTCCTTAAAGGGAGTGAAAGGCGGGATATCAAATCCAAACTTCTCTTCTTCTATTAAGTTCAGTGGGACATTCCCAGTTAAGTGTGTAATAGGTAATATGGATTTAGCTAAGATTAAAGTTCAGTTTAAAACTGAATTCTTGATTTATCCAAACTTAAAGTGGGTCAGACTTCTGCGCTCCCAAGGGTAACTCAAGTGACCTTTAATTATCTTTAGTACTGTACTCATAAAGGAGCCAAAGGATCTTTCACGCCCTCAAATCACCTCTAATTGTAGTCTTGGGCATTGTATAGCAGCAGAGTCATTTGGTTGAGCTGCATGATGTTTGTTAGGCTAAGCATGCACACTTTTTTTGAAGTAAAGAGAAACATGATAGTCTTTCTATCAACTAACCTGGATATTAATTTGAGGCAGTATTTTAGAGTATATTGATACCTCGGGTTACAGACGCTTCAGGTTACAGACTCTGCTAACCCAGAAATAGTACCTTGGGTTAAGAACTTTGCTTCAGGATGAGAACAGAAATTGCACAGTGGCAGCATGGCAGCAGTGGGAAGCCCCATTAGCTAAAGTGGTGTCTCAGGTTAAGAACAGTTTCAGGTTAAGAATGGACCTCCGGAACGAATTAAGTATGTAACCAGAGGTACCACTGTATCAGTAACAAAGCATCAAGACAGAGGGGAGCAGCTAGTTGAATTAAGCACCAGCTGCAGAGGCCAGGCAAGCTTAAAAGCAAACCTTACCCAACAAGCCTTAATTAAGTACTTGCATCCACATGATCTTAAATAAATAAAAGTTAAACCATGGCCACGTTATAGAAGGGCACATTGACAAGTCTCAGGTTCATGTGATCGCTCTTCGATGCAGTGCTGAGATATTTGGAAGCTTTCTCTTGTTTTTACTACCATAGGTAATATTACCCGTGATACACTGAAAAGTTGGGTAGGCATTACATTTTTGAAAGCTTCAGGTCCTTTGCATAATTGTGTGTCTGTGGGGATTCTGAACTGCTAGAACATAAATAAGCCCAGCACTTATTAATACCAGATTGTTTGCAAGGTTGCAGCTGTAACTGCTAGGCTGGCAGAGGCATACAAAATAACCTGTGCCTATTTGTGATCCTAGGCACTGAAATCTGTGAGTAGGGCTGCAGTTCTGTTCCCCTCTATGCAACATCAATCACCAGAGGAACTAGGAATAGAGGGGATTCACTGAGACCACTAGATGGCAGAGATTAGTAGCGTCCATCTAGATTCCGTTCTTGTAGCAGGATGGCAGAGGGTCAAATCACAGGCTACATGAGAATATCCTTGTATTTCATCTCCAGTTGCAGTTCTTTCTAATGAAAAGCAGCTCAGCAAAAGAGGCAAATTGGACTGGAAAAATGATGTGGGTAGGACCGAGTGTTTAACCTTTTTTCCCCATCTGCTTTTCTACGGCAACTCCCCTTCCCAGCTGCTCTTCTCCCTGCCGCTGCCGGGATACAGATGTGCGTTTATTCTTTGATATATTATTGTGCAACTCCATAAATTCTACTTTGCCCATCCCATTAAGTATCCTTTGTACCACTGATGAAGGAGATTACTTCTCGCAGTTTTAAGTTCTTGGCAGGAATACAAAAAGTTGCCTGATACGAGGGCTGCCACATTTAAAAAGTGAAAATCTGGACGCAAAAGTTGTTGAGATTTTTTTGGAAATATCAAGGGGAAGAAAATGAGGTTTTTGAGCTATTTTTGAGGAAATTCGGCAAAATCGACAATTCTGACATGGGTTGCCATGTCTGGGAAATTCCAGACATATGGCAGCCCTACCTTAGACTGACCATGGGCTCATCTAGCTCAGAATCATCAATACTGACAGTTGCCCAAGATTTCAGACGGGTCTTTCCTTGGCCTTTTCAGACAGATGCCAAGGATTGGCATTATGTGTGTGAAGCATAGGCCACTATCCAACTGCTGTGTCTCATCAGCGCATGGATTTACATGTGTATTCCACAACCTCCCCAAATCAGCTCCACAGTGTTGGAAAAAACCCTAGAACAGATTTTTGTTGGTGTATTGCCAAACTTGAAACGAGCCTTGAAGTATGGCCTTGAAGTGCATCCTTGAGGCATGTCTAAAACTTCTGGGTAGCAACAAGATTTCTTCCCAGCAACAGGTGTTCTTATCAGGGCATGTTTGGAGGAGGAGATATGCGGTGGAATGTGAGGCAGTCAGTGTTGGTCAGTCTTTGTTGGTCAGCCAGAATTTGTGAAAGTCTGATTTGAGGAGGGTGCAGCGGAGAGTTCCATTGCACATGTGTAAATCCTTGCACTGATGGGACACATTAGTTGGATGCTGCCCTTATAGATTCTACCACTGAGCTATGACTTTTCAGCTTCCAGAAGACTGGTTTTTAATTATCTATTCTGAGGCCTTTGCTGAGTCCCATTCTTGACTTTCCTGAACCAGAACCTGTAGTTTTGTTGGCGGGTTCACAGACATCACTGACAATTTAATCTGGTTTGATTGTTTCATCTTCCACATAATCTGTGAATATTACGGTAGTCTGTAGTCTGAGTTCCAGTGGCATTCTACTGATTGCAAAGGAACTTGTAAACCTGAAAATGGAGTCAGGATTCCATCATCATATTAATTAAGTAAATAAATTGTCTTAATTTTAAATTTAATTTGGAAACAGAGTGACCTCCCCCCCCCAACAAAGGGAAAAACATGGCTCTTGAAGTTTGATAAATATATATTTAGAAATCTCAATAATACATCAAATGTAGTACAATGAGTATAGGGTCTATGAGTAAATATTTCTTCATCTTTTTGGCTCAAGGAAATGATCACTGCTTACAATTCAAAGTGGCTATCACTGAGCAGCTGTGAAGCAGGAAGGGGACTTATTTGCACACAATTGCATGGCCCCTTGGAACTTTAGCTAAAAACTTGAAACAAAAACAACAGGCTTATTAACCCATTTATGGTGACAGGTAGAGAAGCAGATAAAGTCAAGGGAGGAATCACATGATGGTGGGAAGCATCAGTCCAAAGGGGTGTGTATCACTGAGGTTGTATTCATCACTGAAGATCAGCAAAAAAGAGAGATCACATTGGGAGGAGGTAACAGGAAATTATGGAGAATAGGATCCACTGGGAGAAACATCAAGGAGGTGCTTGGGGATAGGGGAATGTCTTTAATAAACATCCAAGGCAAATTCTTCTTTCATGTCAATGTTCTTTTATACAATGCCAAATCTTCCAGCTAAGTAATTTTTGTTGTCTTGGGTAGTTGTATTTTTCCCATCACCCTTTTTGGGTGTATCTAAAGCAATGTATTTAATCTGAAAGCCTCCTGCCGTTACTGAAGCATCGGACAAAAACTTCAGTGTCATTACATTACCTAGGACGAGAAACAGAGAAAGAGAAAAATTACTTCTATTGAGGAAACACCTACCCCCCCCAATAAAACGTCAAAGAATTTTTGAATTTCTCATTCTTTCTGCCAAAACACATGGTAGCATTTTTCTCTTAAGTGCACTCAGAAACACTGTCAAAGATAATAAATGCCACTCAGCATGTGAGTAGGACAGGAATGGGAAACCTGTTGTCTTTGTGATGTTATTGGACTTCCAACTCCCATCAGTCCCAAAGGCCAGGGAAGATGGGATTTTTAGTCCATCAACATCTATTAGGCCACAGGTTCTCCATCCCTGCCCTAGGAAGTAATGCAGAGGTTTATAATACTTCAGCCATTCTGCATCTGTGAATTGGCCTTTGTGACGACCTCTCTGGATGGAACGTTCTGTCGTGCAGTACTTCTTAAGAGTCTGAGAAGTAACTGTTATTGTCTTAGTCCATGGTTGTGTGGAGGTGTGCATGTGTATAATATTACCTGTGCTGATTACATTTTCTGGAAGTTCGTCGCCACAATACCTGAAAAACATGACAGTTGATTTACTGGTTAAATATAGGCAAGCCAAAATTCAGTAACACACTTGCTGCAGTGGCTACCTAACCCTTTGCCAGACCGATATCAGCTTGAACTTACACTGGGTGATCTATCGTGAAGGATGCCACCGTTATGATGTGTAGAAGATATCAGGTAAGATAATCACACAGAAGTAACTCATATGCCACAACAACGGCAATTTGCAAAGTGGCTGAAGTCCACAACTGATTTTGGATACTTCTCAACAGATTTGTCATGTTTGGCACAAATGGGAACCTTTTCAGGGACTGGGAGGTTTTCAGGGACGTGAAGGAATGAAAAGGCCAGTGGCCTATACACATAACTTTGCTTCTTTTGAATGTATTAACCATGACGATAATCTCCCCTTGCCATGCACAATTCTGTTTGCATGGATGATAGAAAACTGGTTATCTGAAATATCAACATTTTAGTAACTGAAGGCCAATTGATAGATGATTGCATGCTTTTAGACAAATTGTGTCAGCTGGGAGGGCTGATAAGGAGATCGGGGCAAGCATGGAGTAGGGTTTTAGACCTGTTTCCCCATGCTGTGGTCCTGGGGCAAATCACTCATCTGAATCTGGTATTATTTTGTATTAAGAGGAAATCCCCCATTGATGGAAAGTCCAAGAACTTCACTTGAATGACAGGCAAGAGACCACAAATGAGCTGAGATGAGTTTTCTCTGCTCTAATATTTTGGAGGAATTGCAGAGTCGGGGAATGGGTGGGGATTGACTGGGAATTGCAACATACTTCCAATGAATGAGTTTGGAAGGATTCCTGGATTGGATCTAAAAGGGCGAGAAACCAAGGAGTGGGGGGAAGTTGGAAAAAGTGTGTGGTTATTAACACTTCTTCGTTCGCTGTTTGTGTAAATAAATGATGTTATTGTTCAGAACCTCTGAGACTGGGTGGGATAAACATATCCAAATAATAGATGTGTGTCGTATCTACATCGTATGTTTATAGCATGTGGCTTTCCCCCAGCAAAACCTGGGAAGTGTAGTTTACTTTTCAGAGAGCTACAATTCCAGGCACCTCTAACAAATTATAATTACCAGGATGGGAAGCCATGTGGTTTAAATGAGCATAAAATGTGGTGGTAGTCTTTTTATTTCCTGGATGAAGTTTCCACGCCCCTGTATGGTGTAATATGTTAAGAAAGATGTGGGAATTCTTTTACCTGCCGACGAAACCATTTACGTCATCATAGCTGTCGTATATTTCTAAGTAATCAGCCATGCACGCTGTATCGTCTTCAAGATCAAAGTCGAGAAACTGAATTTGAATCCGTTGGCCGTATTTCACCCTTATATGCCAATAACAAGTTTGATCGTTTTCATATTCCTTTGGGTAGCCAGGGGTTTTAAAGATGTGCTTTGAATCTGTGAAGATTCCCCCGCAGGCTTTTCCTAGGAGAGAAATAAAACAAGAGGAAATTTGCCTTTTGAATTGGGCTGTCACAATGTCAGAGAAGACTTGCGGCGAGACACAGGTAACCAAAATTAATACTGGCACCTGCCATCACTGTAATGTGCCACATCCATATAATCATATTGTACTGTGTTTTTAGTATTTAAGGGAGAATGCTCACCAGGGTACAAAAACAAGGATATAAAGAGCACTGCTCTACTAGACTCGGAGCCAGCAGGGAGCCCCAACTCTGAGCTTTCATTTTTTTTAATGAAGAAGAAAGTCTGTAGCCCCTTTAGAATGAAAGTTTAGTTGCAGAGTGGTTTATAACAACGCTGCAGTGTTTCCCCACAGTATTAGACACTCGTTGCAGGTTGGGTTGGGTTGAAGCTGAAAGAGTAAGTCCTGGGAATTGTAGTTTGTGCTTTTTACATGTGTGTTGAATGTGCTTTAAATGTATCGAATGTAGGCTAAAACAATGCTGCAATATTATCCATTGCTTTTATCCCCACAGTGGCTATTTGTTTGGCTATTGCCTCAAAGTTGAATAATATCACTTACAAAGTACGAAGATTCCCACCTCCCGAATGAAAGGAACAGATGTAAACCAGCCAAGGTCAACAACTTGGTTTGATAATGATGCTCACCACCCAAACAATACATTTGGAAAAGATCTAGCTTGCCTCTCAGAGGAGGCAGCCAAACAGGAGGCACAGATGGGCTGACTAATCTGAATTCTAAGAATGAAGGTTGCCTCTCCCTCTTTTCCCTGACATGTTCAACATCTGTGAGGGTTCTCCTCCCCTGAGAGGTTACTCAGCTGCTTATTCACACAGCTTTTTGTTTTGACTTCACATTGATAACTGCAGAGTGTGGTTTTCCCCACCATTTCTCAGAGAGTGCTAGTCCCCATAGCGCTTCATGTACTAAACAGGTGAACCTGGTTGCTGCAATGATGGCATTTACAAAATGGTGTTTCCTGCACCAGAAAACCATGCTGTTTTTGATGGTGAGCTATTATAGTATAAAATGCACTGTGAAACATTCCAGCACTGTTAAAGGAAAAGCAATATACTTGGGGTTTAAGACTGCATTTACTGCATTTATAGGCACATGAATGCATGTTCATTTGAAAAACAATCATTTTGGAATCTTCTTCTGAGACTGCCAGGCAAGCATCTTCCACATGTTCTCCAAACCCAAACCACTTAAATTCCAGCACACCGTCTCCAATGGTATAATTCAGCAGACATAATCTGACTTTGTTACTCATAGGATTAAAAAAATAAATAAAAGTAAGTAGCACAGAAAAATAAAGCTTTTTCTTTTTTACTGCCCCTTTGTCATCATTTCATTCTCAAGAAATGCTTTTCAGGGGCGAAGAAGAGCGTGCAACAGATCTAGACTTTGCGTTTGTCCACATTTCCACTTGTCTTGTGCATAGAAAGCACGAGTCTAAGTCTGAGCAGTTTCCCCCCTTGCCTCACTCCTTTCTCCCCCCCCTTCTTCAGAATTGGATAGTGTTTATTATACAAACCATTAGAAGTAAATTTACACAGCTGTTAATTATGGAAAGTGGCACTACCATACTGTGTAACACAGTTTAAGATAGTAGAATAAGGCATTATTCCATTTAAAGGCATGCAGGAAGGGGTTTATTGCATTCCATATTTTTCCTTCAGCTCTTCCACTTCTTAAATATATGCTTTCATTGCATCTTCTTTGGACATTTCTCTCAAGGAATTCCAGGCATCCCACTTGGCCTTGCCTTTGAAATCAGGCATCCCAGGACGGTCTGTATTTACATCTCCAACTGTGGCCTGCTTGTAATGGCTGTAGATATCCAGCACTTCTTGATCTGTTGGTTGGGTCTTCAGCTTCTTGACTTCTTCTGCAGCTTTTGCAAATTCTGCCTATGCCATGGTTGCAGAAGAGCGCAGCGACCCCCTCCCAATGCAACAAAAGGCTGAACTGTGCCCATTGCAGTCTCTTGTCCCAGAGTCTCTCTGCCTCACTCCTTTCTCAGAGAAAACCTGCTTTTTAGGGCTAAATCGGAGCAAATGCGAATCCATTAAAAAAGAAGTTTGCTCTGACTGAGCACTAAAGAGCGGTTTCCCCAGTGGGACAAGAGGAAGTGTCAATAAGCCCCTCAGCAGAAGTACTCAGTCTCCGTTGATTCTAGAATGAAGTGCTGTGGGTTACTCAGCCTGAGGCCAAATAACAGAAGCAATCATTGGAAAAGCAGAGAGTCCCTCAGGCCTGTTTGGGAGGCTAGCCAGAAAGCATTGGGCTTCCCTGAAAATCAAGCATAGGGCTATGTCAGTCATTTTAGAATTGACGCCACTGCCTGCAGAAAACAAGGCCTTGGCAAGAGCAGAGAAGTAAGCCTGGATGTTGCTGGACTCTGGGACTGATGCTGCCTGGGGACTTGCCTGCCTGCGCAAGCAGCTGTTTTCCTCATAATTCCTTTTCAAGAAGTAAATTTGGCAAATGAAGGGATGTTCACAAAGATTTCAGAGGTCTCCAGGATGCTGTCATCAATAGGAAACTGCACAAAGTCTGCCCTGAGCTTTTGGAAGGGAAAGGAGTGGTCAAAGAAGCAGATTAGTGATGCAGATTTAATTGGCACCTTGTACCTTGTTTTAACTTGTACCTTGTTTTAAATCCTACTTTATTTCTGTGCCAGCTGGGTGACTTTTAGTGAGCCATTGTTGGAGAACAATATCATCCCCAATATGGAGCTGCTGCTGAAATGTTTAGGGTCCTTGACCATGTGACATCACCACACTGTATATTTTCCGTCCATTTCCCCCACAACATTGGTAGCTTCTAGCAAGACATACCATCATGATCTCTCAATAGGCGGGCAAGTGATCCAACAAGATACATGGGAAAACTCAACATGGAATGTCATTTTTGGCAGTAGATCCATGTTGTGGATCTTTTGTTCTTATTTATTTCCTACTTAATTACTGAAGTTTAATTCCTGAATAATATGATGTTCCATCCTTAGTGTGCAACCACTCAGAACTGTATGATTAGACACTCTGGCACAATATCCCTATGCTAGCAGGTAGCTGGTCTTCAAGGTACTACCCACTGAACTTTTAATTTTGTTTAAAAGTTAATTTTATTTTGATTTTAAATGTGATTTCAAATTGTATTTTAAACTAATCGTTTGATTTTGTGTTTTTAATGTATTATATTTGGTGTTAGCTGCCCTGAGCCTAGTCTCGGCCGGGGAGAGCGGAGTATAAATAAAATTGATGATGATGATGATGATGATGATTACTGGGAAGGTTGTTGCCCAGAAGTGTCATTATCTTCAGTTAGCTTTATTTGCAAAATAAAAACAACAATTTGCCTCTTAGAATTTCAGGGAGGCTGAATTAAGAACTAGAAGGTATGTACTTCAATGAAAAGTTGGGTATTGAACAGATATTTCCATCCCTTTGTCCCTACAGACGAACCCCGGAGGAAAACGGAAATTTATCAACCACAGCCCTGAATATAAGAAGCTTAAATCCACAAATCTCTGGGCCCTTGTTTTTCTGCTAATCAGAACATCTATGCTAACCAGAGGGGAAGGAAGACCGCGCTGACTTGGAAAGAAGCAGGTGATTTAGGGCGGCTCCCCACTCCATAAAATACCGCCAGCGGATTATGAAATAGGTGCTACATTGTTATGGAGTTCCTTGGATTATGTAATACGTAATGGGGCCCACTAGAAAGGAGCAATCAAGTACTGGCTCTGGAATTTCTCTTGAGAGTATTAAAAAGCACACAGATTTGCAATCGCATGCACAGAAAAGCTTATACCCAGAACAAACTTAGTTGGTCTCTAAGGTGCTACTGGACAATTATTTTTTTTTTATTTTGACTACGAAAATGTTGTTTGTTGCACACTCACCATTAGGGTTGAAGCAGTAAGCATCCCACTTCTCGCTCCTGTTGAGCCGAAAGCCGTAGTCCACAATCCCAGTCTTTCCAAAGCCACAGTTGCTTCCAGGTTTGACAATGGGATAGCCAACTCTTCCTTTCGCTAACCAGCCAGCCGCACACATATGAAACCCTGGGGGATGGAAGGACATGTCATGTACGCCCAGTGCTGGCTTAAGATGGAAACACTGTACTTCAGATTAATGACCTTTTGTTCTTGTTGCCAAAAATGTAATTGACACACAGTTCGTTTAAATTGAATTAAGCCAAGCAAGTGAAACAATTTCCACCCTGGACACAGAAAATGCCGCGTGTGTGCTTCATTTGTTTTATATTATTATAAAATGTGTCATCTTTTTTAACAATGGAAAGGGCTGTTTTCACTTTAAACTAATAAACAACAATTGGATGCAGATGCTTACTAGATCTTAGTCTTAGAACTGCTTTTTAAAGATGTCGGACTAGTGTAAGTCACCGAGTTACTGAAATTTGGGCATTCACTCTGTTGCATCCCTGTTGCCTGGCATTATCTTCAGGTACTCTCCAGGTTAATATCACTCATCACACTAGTGCAAATAGAAGCCCGTGGATGTAAAGATGTAGAGAAAAACAGCCTATTACCACCTTGCTTAAGACTACCTTAGTGTTGACAAGTCTGGGAGAGTTTCAGCTCTATGAAATAAGCATCTCAGCCTAAAATTGAGAGGTTGACATGTCCCAGGTGTGTCCTGAGAGCTAGAAAATTGTACTACAACTTAGAATGATAACTTTCTAGGTGGAGGAGTTAGCAAAAGAGTCAGAAGTGTGTGATAGGGCCATTTATCACACACTGTACTCATTTATCAAATGGTCTGGCAATTAATCATTTTGCTTGCTTGCTTTGTCACCAGATTGCATCTCTCTAGGCCTTTTCATATGCTGTGTGGGGTTGTGCACATTTCATTTTATTGAAGCCATTTATATTAATTGATTCTTGAGCTCACACATCAGTTGTGTTGAACAGCAGCTCCAACAATGATCCCTTTTACTCCATTCCTGTACCCCTTAACTTGGGAGCAAGTTCCATGGTACTCAATGGGCTTATTTCAGAGTAGACATTGTATAGGATTGTGCTGCACATACCTTTACCACTTGGATGTAAGTCCCATTGAATTAGCTATGACCTACAGCCAAAAAGCACATTGCGGATAGTGGGCAGCCTTGATATACAGTGGTACCTCTGGTTACGTACTTAATTCATTCCAGAGGTCCGTTCTTAACCTGAAACTGTTCTTAACCTAAAGCACCACTTTAGCTAATGGGGCCTCCTGCTGCCACCCGATTTCTGTTTTCATCCTGAAGCAAAGTTCTTAACCCAAGGTACTATTTCTGGGTTAGCGGAGTCTGTAACCTGAAGCGTATGTAACCTGAAGCGTATTTAACCCAAGGTACCACTGTAATGGAGATTAATAAAACCAAACTGATTTCAATCCATGTCTACAGGGTTTGTAAACTTTCATCCTCGGTACTACTTACATGTCAATTTCTGTAACAAACAGCATTGTTCGTACAGATGTGTTTTTAACAGAAAAGGAAACAGATGAGTGAACTGAAATTAGACTCAATTATTGAACAATCAACAGTGCGGACAGTTTGTGTGAACATCAAAGGACAAAATACACTCTGGGCAGCTTTCCCCCATCTCTTGCCTTCTAGATGTTTTGGACTACAACTCCTATCAGCCACAGTCAGCACAGGAATGCCACAGTAGGAAGTTTCCTCACTAAAAGCCCAGTTGTTTTATGTAGCTCTTCTTCACTTTGGGGGACTTTGTGGCATGCAGGAGAATTCCTGCTGGACCGGACTGCCAAATGATCCCATATATTGTGCGCTCATACCTATTTTCCTTGCAGCCTCCAGCTGCTGGTATGTGGCTAGATGTCCTCCTTCATACTGACACACTGCTTTTGCTTCTGCATACGTGAGCTGGTATTTTCCAGACCTTGCTTCTCTATGGTACACTCCTGCCGCTCGTTCTGTGAAGCCAAAGCAACAAACAGTGATCTTTTTCTTTTTAAAACAAAGGAAACAAAGTTTTGAGGAATCTAGAAGGTGTCCAACAGTTTAGCCCAGGATGCTGTTCCTTGTAATGCGAACATGAGCAATCTATCAAGTCTTCTCTGGGTTTCAGTGAGGGAATTCTGCCATTGCTCTTCTGACAGCAAGCAACATTAATTTTAGCGTCCACAGATGGCTTTAGAGCACATGAACATTATGTACAGAAACTAGCTTCAAGCCTGACATAGCTTTTAATCAAAGAGCCTTGGGGACTGTAGATTGAGAAGGGGCTAGGGATTCCTTAAAAATTTAATCCTCCGCAACATCTCTCTCTCTCTCTCTCTCTCTCTCTCTCTCTCTCTCACACACACACACACACACACACACAAACATTTATGACTCCAAAAATTTGCTTGGGGGGAGCCAACAACAGTTAAATTGAATGCAAACAAGTCTCAAGCTAGTTTAAAATTGAAATTAGGCTGGCAACTAAATTCTCAAAGTTAAATGCTTTACTGCTGAGTTCCTGGATCTTTTGGGTCTTCCTCACTTATCCTACTGGTCATGCCTATGGCTGTCTACCTATTCATCCATGCTTAAGTTCCCAGTTCATCCTTTCCTCCCATGCCTGCCCTTTATTAAGATTTGGTCCTCTTGGTCACAATGTGTCCCTCCTGTCCACGTTTTATGCCCAGTCAGGTCCCACATGTGGTTCTTTGGCTAGTTCAGATGCAATGCCTAAAACCAGGGATGGAGAACCTGTGGTCCTTCAGGTGCTGTTGGATTCCAAATCCCACCAGCTTCGGCTAGCAAAAATTGAGGATTATGACAGCAGGAGTCTAGCACTATCTGGAGGGTCACAGGTTCCTCATCCCTGGCCTAAACGGTGGTTTGGCATTATTTGAATGAGTCTTCAAGGAGCTTTAGGATAGAATGTTCCTTCCTCCCTTTTCTAATTTGAGGTAAACCATTCTTTGCCACACTGTTTAAACTGGGCAACTCTGGTTTGTACTTGTTCTGCAAAACAGGATCGGCCACCAGGTTTTGTTCATGATTTCTAACCAACAGGCCACATCACACCAATATTTATTTGTTATCTCTACTACTTCATCTCTGCTGCTTGCGGCGGTTGCAGAAACAAATTGTAAGATGCCAAAGTGCAAGTTCTACAGCTGTTAGAGGAAATGGTTACAGAAAGACAAAGTGGTAACAAAATTATGGATGCCTGGGCTAATCTGTTGAAAGAAATTCAAAACAGCCAGCTTGGAATGGCTTAAATACCCATAGGTTTGGGATGATCAAACATCTGAATAATGGCATACTTCTATGGAAGCTGACTTGGAAAATTAATCAGAACTTGTTCCCAAATGAGGCATGCATAGGACTGTAGCCCAAGTAGAATAGGGATTTGGGACATTTGCAGTCAGCGTAATAATGAGAGTTTCACAACTTGAAACCAACATCTTTTTAAAAAAATCTATTGGATGTTATTGTTGCATATAAAAATGTGTTGTCACAGAAAAAAACAGGTAACAGAGGGGGGCTGAAAGGGAGGCAACTAAACAGTATCCAGCAACTTTGATTTAATGAAGGCCTTTGACACAGAATTGTCACTGTTGAGTAATTTTGCCAACACTGATTCACCCCACGAACACTTATTATAATATTAGTACAGGACAAGTCCCCTGCCTAGACCCCCACAAAGACTGGATGATGTGGTATGAAAAACCTTTTTCTTTTCTTTTTTTTGGCAGAAAGGTCAGGTTATTATATTCCCCCCATCTTCTTAAGTTCTTCCAACTTGGCTAACGACAACAAATTTCAGCAAATGTTTATTGCAACAAATATTCCTGAGCCAACGAATCTACGAAACTGGAAGTGGGGGATGTGATTTTTCTTGGCAGCGAGAATCATAAAGTCCATGTATTCAAAAAATGAACAGCCAGATTCCAGTACGCCCCATACCTCTCCTGTGCTTAAGGAAAATTCATTCGATTCAGTTATGTATGAATTGAAAACGTAAAGCGAGGGATAACAAAGTGCATTTGCAAATAGAAGGACCTTGGGGTTTTGTCACTTTTGTTGGCCAGCATTTTACTCATGGCAGCCAAGGACAGAGATTTCTCTACTTCTGCTGGATGAATAAGTTTGTGCCAAGTTTGTCCTACGTTGCGCGCGCGCGCACACACACACACACACACGTGATGCTGTTTGCCACACCCCTAACCTATTTCCCAGGGCACATGCCCCCTTTCACCCCCATCAGAGGGAGCTTCTGGGACAGCAACTGTCATCTTCCCCACAACAAAGGACCTGCAATAGCTGTCCTAGTTGGAGGAAGGAATCCCTGTTAATTAGCAACTACAGCTAGATGTATAGTTGTTGTTAAAGAGTTGTTATTTCACAAGAGAGACATTTGCCTGGTGTCGTTTGGCTACCTACAGCAGTAAACCGCTGCGTGGTCCTCCCAGGAGACCAAATGTGCCTGGAAAGGCCCATCAGTGTCACGCTGCTCTCTTGGAACAGAGCAGGGAATGAAATAATCATTCAGCATAAATCACAGATAAACAAAACGAAGCAACAAGACAAGAGCCCCTGGTACACAACTGGTATAAAACACCCTGCGAGAATAGGAGATGGTAGAAAAGAAAGTCAGTTAACAAAAATAGTCACATGGCAAAGATCTGAATATACATCATGTAATCTAGTAGAAAAGCTTATTAAAAGCTCAGAAGTATTGCTAGGAAGGCAGTGATAATTAGGGGGAAATGGTTGCTTTCCACATTTAATTTCTTTGGGGAAGTTCCTGGATGCAACACAGGGTAGTTTTATTAGTATGTTCTTGTGGGTATTGTTATAATAATATTTTATTGGTGTATCATTGTTCAAAAGTCAATAAGAGAATGTAGGTTTTTCAATCTTAAAACCAAACCAAACCAAAAATTATATATTTTAGAATGAACAAGCTGTTCCTGATAGTCTTCTTTGGGATTTTATTTGCAGTTGCTACAGAAACTACAGCAGTCAGTCTTTCTGACCTGCTCCTGTGGGTGGTCTAGATCTATTGAGAGTAATCAGAAGCTTCCATCTCTCTTGCTCTCTTGTAAAAATCATTTTATTGGTATGGACAGGCTTTCAGCATCTGTACTCCACCTTCTCTCCTCAGTTTTTGAATTAAAAATCCACTGTATATACCAAAAATGGTTAAGCCGTGTCCCTCCAGATGTTGTGGGACTCCCAATTCCCACCGGCTCTACTGAAAGACCAGCAACTTTTTGTTCCTTGAAATCTTTCCATTCCAGATGGTCATTACAATAACTCTGTAACCGAGAAAGTGCCTGAGTTTGCTTTTCCTCTCATTCCCACCCATCTCCTTTCCTTTTGTGCCATGCTTTTTTAAATAATAAACTTGGGGGCAGGGGCTTTCTTATTATTAACATTTGCAAACTCCTTGAGGTGCTATTTTTAGTTGAAGAGTAGGATTAAGATGTTTTGAATAAATAAAAAGCCACAAACAGTGGTCACCATTCCCATTTAAAGAGAACGAGGGTGGTGTTCAATGGTGAGTTTTGTCAACTCTTTTTCTAGAAAAATAGCACTGCCCTTGCTGTATATGATGGGGACTTTTTTAAAAACATAATTTTTATTAAATTTTATACTTTGTCACATACCAACGAAATCATAACATCACTTACATCTTTGCTCATCCTGAGCCTCGACTCCCCCCCTCCCACTCCCTGGCTTTCACAGGTATACCCTTTCGTCTTAGCATTCCTATCTCACCTGATTTACCTTTTTTAAAACCCTTAAAGAAATTTACTTCCGTGTTTGCAAACCAGTTCCACATATCAACATTACAAAATATTTTAAGTAAGACCTGCAAACGTTTTCAGATGTTTACAATGTTCTTTCATATCTTGTATAAATTTACTCCAGTCCTTTTCAAACAGCTCGTCATGCTGGTTTTGGATCTTCCCTGTCAGCTTTGACAGTTCTGAATATTCAATCATTTTAGTCTGCCACTCTTCCAAAGTTGGAAGTTCCTGCTGCTTCCATTTCTGTGCTAAAAGTGTCCTTGCAGCTCTAGTAGCATACATAAATATAGTTATGTCTTTTAAAAGGAATTTCTTCTCCTATTATACCCAGTAAAAACGCCTCTGGTTTTTTAATAAAAGTATTTTTTAAAGACCTTTTCCAGTTCATTATATATCATGTCCCAGAAGGCTTTAGTCTTAATATAAGTCCATATGATGGGGACTTTGCATGCTGTGCTGATGCTCCATTTTTCTCTTCTTCCTCTGCCCTACTGAGTAATTGAGAAGATAATGAGTGTTATTTCCTTCCCTAGTAAATGCACACAACAGTCTCTGCTTCTTTTCATCTCATTTCTCTAAATATTCTTGAGCCACACTTGACCCCTTTGAAAGCTGCCTTAGGACTCATAGGCCAGTTTCATTTCATGAGCATCCTTAGCTCATCAATATAGACCAGTTTCTATAACTACCCAGAGAGGTGCAGACATTGTAATGGCGGTGGACCCTTCACTGGAGGTCTTCAAGCAGAAGTTGTATGACCATCTGTCATGGAAGCTTTAGCTGAGATTCTTACATTGCCCTCTAGAAGCCTTTCTATGATTTTTTGACTGTAGCATGGAGTTGAGTTGCATTCATTTGCATTGGAGAAATGAGGGGATTAGTGCTGACACCAAAAAGCAGGAAATCTCCCAGCTGGGTGCTATTACAATAGCTGTAAAAAGCTGTCCCCTCAAATGGCAGAGGGCTCAGGAAATAATTATCCCTGGGAGTCCTGGACGAAACTCTTCTCAAATGTTCCATGCAGATCGCAAGCCCATCTGTGCACTTAGAAATATTTATGCTTGCAGGAGGGAGGGCTGTGTAAACGAATTAAGGCTTGGACATTGAGTTTTTCCACAACATAAATTTAAACCCTTATTCTATCAGGGGCACCAGAGGTGGGTAGCTCAGAAACACTACCACTGCCTCACAGCTTAAATTGGGATAACATACAAAAACTGCTTGCAAAAATGTGTTTATTGGGAGAAATTCACACTAAACTGAATTTCCATGTGGAAATGTGGAGAACGGAATTTAAGATGGGGGAAAAATGGGAATCTGAAAGACACAAAAATTGGCAGATTCAGTCATCCCAACTCAGGTCTCCCACATTTCCCCTATATCAAACCGTATCACTAGTATCCCTTGCTTTCTATTCCACTATGTTATTGGATTAAGATGGTAGTTCCAAGGAGTATGGTATTTATTACTGCTGCTCACCTCTGGAATAATCTGCTGGAGAAGTTATTGGTAAGAAATTGCACACAGGGCATACAATATATAGCTTCTGTTCACTTTCAATTGATCCGTTTTTCAGTTAGGCTATTTTTTTGTTTTTATTTAATTTCAATAGTGTTGATTTGCTATTTTGTTTTATTCCTGGGTCTTTGGTTTTACTTCTGCTTACCCACTTTGAGCCTTTGGAAAAAGTGAACTATAAACAACTGGAATGCATACATATACATACAGCCTGACAACCACCAGGACCCTGTGCTGCATGGCCTATTCCTTTTAGTGCCAACACACAGTGTTGTTATCAGAGCAGGACTTCAGGGCAGACATCCACTAGAATGATCAGGAGGATCCTCCCCTAAGCAGCAGGGCAGAGGGATCACACTTTGAAGTATGTGGAATATTTATTAATTTGTGTAACCAAAATGCATATACTCCTTGATAGGAGAAAAACCTCTAAGTAGTTTGCAAAAAATATAAAATAAAACATTTTTAATTAAAAAAATGAAATCCAGTATTTAAATCATTCAAAGCATAGTTAAAATCAACAGTAGCTAAAAAGTGATAAAATACATATAACTTCTGGACTTCTGGATAGGGTTGCCTGAACAATAACAAATATTAAGCAGTTGCCAAGAAGAATACAGGGAAGGCACCTGTCTGATGACTATAGACAGGGAGTTCAAAAGTGTAGGTGCTGCCATGCTAAATGATTGATTTCTTGCAAATGTGGAACAAGTCTCATGGGGCACTTGTAACAGTGCCCATTATGCAGATCAAAGTAATCAAACGGGCACATACAAGGTAAGGCAATCTCACAAATAAACTGGTCCCAAGCTGTTAAGGCAGTGGTTTTCAACCAGTGTGCCATGGCATCCTGGGGTGCCTTGAATGATGGCCAGGGGTGCCGCCTCTAGCATCTCTGTCTCACCAAGGCTTGCACAGCTGTTTGTTGCAGCAGCCCCAGCAACAAGCTCCACAGGCGAATGGTGCTTCTGGGGCTGGCCAGGGAGTGCTAGTTACCTGAAGTTACCTGGTGGCCTTGGAGAAAGCAAGCAAGCAGGCAAGGGAGCCCAGCCAGCCAGTCCACCAGCCCTTGCTGTTGGGCATGGAAGGACAAGTGGGAGACCAGGCAGGTAGGCAGGCACTGCACTGGCCTTTCTTGTGCTTGCTGTGAGCAAGGCCTGCCTGGGAGCCCAGTGCTGAAGGGGAGCCTTTCCACCATGCTGGCCCTGCAGTACCCACTGCTGCCACTGCTACCTCCCAAGGTAAGGTGCTGGCCTCACATTCACCTTTGGTAAGTTTCCGTTGGGCCACTACGGCTGGGCGCATCCTCTTCCCAAGCCCCTGTGGGGCAGTGTGAGGATGTGCTTCTCTTTGGGGCAGGGGGAGGCAGCTCAGAGAACAGGGGCAGTGGTGGCAGCCGCCCAGAGGACTCCCAAGGAGAGGGGAGAGGAGATTAAGCTGAAGGAACACTCCAAAAGGGAGAGCGTTCGAAAAAGGGTGAGAGGCTGCCAGCTCTGCAGGCAAGGGGTGACATAACTGGGCTCCTGAGCCCCACAGGGGTGCCGCAGAAAGAATACAGTTGGTCAAGGGAGCCATGGACTTAAAAAGGTTGAAAACCTCTGTGTTAAGGGATTTATAGGCTCATAGTAACATACTGAACTTGGCCTAGAAGCAAATGGGACAACCAGTGCAGATCTCTGAGCAGCTTTAAACGTATGGTGTGGATGTCACCTCAGGAAAAAGAATGTGTTAACCGCCAGCTAAAATATAGTGCAGTTTGACTTCAAAAAAAATGCTGATTTTTCACACAATGCAAGTGCTACCCTCAAGGAAGATGTTTGACTCTTGCAAGACTAAGAAATAGGAACTTTGCCTCCCTGCAGTGCCAAGCCTAAGCACAGCACAAAGTTTCATTGTGACCCTGGTTGACAGCATGGTAAAGCCCCACATGCTGTGTTCTCAATTAACACATCCCTTCCTCTGTGCCTGTAATTAAATAAAGCCGGAGTCGCCAATGCGGTACCCAACAGATGTTGTGGACCACAGCTCCCTGCATCCCACTGACCATTCCATCACGCAGGCTGAGGCTGATGGAAACTGTAAGCTAAAACATCTGGAGGGCGGCACCATGTTGGCCACCCCTGAAATAAAGACTAAACTGCAATGCGAATTCACAACCAGCATCGTGTGTAGTTAAGGCCTCTATATTGGTTTGTGCGCTGGGAATGTATTGTTTCACTCAAGTGTTTTCTTGCGCCTTCCTCATCCCCCTGCCGCATTTACAATTCATGAGTAAGATACTCTGGCATTCAGGATTTTTCTGCACTCCTCTGACTATATTTCCATCGCATATTAGGCGAGGTGTGCTGACTTAAAAACACAGGGCACCTCTCGTGATCCATATTCTGAGCCCTTAAGACACCCTGGTCTATAGTCTGAGCTTTCCCCCTCTCCAAGTACTGACACAGGCACACAGGGAACTATCCTGCAAGTACTCTGTTCCTGCTAGTTCCCCCACAGTAGTGTGCACTGACGTTCAGCTTCCAATGCTGCATATTGATTTCGTTGGGGTTTCAGCACGTCTTTGTTCCTTTGCATACTACCCAGTATCGTTAGGACCTAGGTATTACTCTACTAGTGGTTCTGAAAGGGCTAGCTGATTTTATGTTAAGCAGCCATACACCGTAAACAAGAAGAAGAAGAAGAAGAGTTTGGATTTGATATCCCGCCTTTCACTCCCTTTCAGGAGTCTCAAAGCGGCTAACATTCTCCTTTCCCTTCCTCCCCCACAACAAACACTCTGTGAGGTGAGTGGGGCTGAGAGACTGTGACTGGCCCAAGGTCACCCAGCAGCTGCATGTGGAGGAGCGGAGACGCGAACCCGGTTACCCAGATTACGTGACTACCGCTCTTAACCACTACACCACACTGGCTCTCAGTCAACAACAATCAGAAGTTGGTTAGGATAAAAGCAAATGTCACTTCCTGACATCCTGGAGAGCTGCCACCCGTTAATGTAGGCAGGGGTTGGGGAACCTATGGCCCTTCTGTTTTCGTTGGGACTACAGATCCCATCATCCCTGGCCACTGAGCATGGGAGTTGGAGTCCAGCAATATTTGGAAGCCTACAGGGTCCTCATTCCTGGTGTACACAGTCCTGAGCTAGATGGAGAAGTGGTCTAACAGGTAGGTCAAAGATAGCTTAAATATGATGTCTGTGCCTTAAGTCCATAATTCACCCACATGTCATGCATGTATTTCTGGGAAGTGGTTTCCAGCAAGTCCAAATGTGCTTCTTAGAATGGTCTTAATCAGGAATGGATTGCGTTCCACTGAAACGCAAGTAACGGAAAGGCTCAATGACCTGCTCTTTAACAAAAACCCCAAAGGGCAAAGAATGGATCTGTCGTGGTCTTGGGTTGTAACACTTAGTGCTCTTTCTTGATCATAAGCTCCTTTGAACTGAGCTGGGCTGAGCGCCGCACTGGCAACTTCTAAACATAACCCAGATCATGTACCTGAATGTGTTTTCCACCCCCTCAGACATCACATTTGAAGCACACAGTATAATACTTGAACCAGCCTCGTAGTTTGACCTTCCTGCACCTTAGCCTGGGGGGGGGGGAGACATTTCTTGTAGAACAGCTGTGTTTAAATGGACAAGATTGCCTGAGTTTAAATGACCTTGGTATGGCAGCTTTTGTTGTTTCATTTGTAAGTAATATCTTGGCCACATGAGACTTTTTCTAGGGTTTCTATGTCAGCTGCCAGAGAATTTACCTGGCGGTGTGCTTCATGGCTAAGAAACTAGCTCTGAGGTCACTTTTGAGGCAGCATTTTATTTTGTGGCAAAAAAGATTTCTGCATTGCAGGGGGTTGGACTAGATGACCCTTGGGTGTTTCTGCAATTCTATTATTCAATGCCAGTATAAAGTGGAACTAGATGTTATAGAAGACAGAGCTATTATTGACAATACTCCACCCCCCTTCTCAAGTTCTCTCCATCCCAATTCTCTATCCATTTCTGGTTCTGCCTAGAGAGACCATTACCAAGATACTGAACAGGCTCCATTCTTTATTTTCCTAAGTAAAATTCAGCTGTTCCAAAATAAGAGGGAAGGCAGGAGGATGCTAGAATAAGTAAGACATAAGAAAGTCAAAAGACAGCAGAACAAAAATGGGATACAGAGAACGGGGAAGTACAACTGCTCTGAAATGTTTTTTAAAACCACTTCTTTCACAATGTATATTTCCCAAAATATCTGTATATGAAGCATCAAGGAATTTCATATATGTACAAGGCAAAGGCTGATATGTATCTTGCACAGCTGTTTCTGTTTAGTTCTCTCTTTCTCTTGCTCTCTCTCTCACACACATTCTCTAGAGGTTTAGCTTTCCATTCATCTCAAGCTTTCAGATAATATCATTCTCCCAGCTCATATTTCTAGGCATTCTTTTTCACAAATGAAATGTCTGCACCACTTTTTAAAAAAAAGTAAAATAAAGAACATTAAGCCAAAACAATGCAAATGAATTCTTGTTCGGCTGCAGCAAGATGCTGCCTTTAAATCAATGGGATGTGACAACTGAAGCAGTGTCTTGCAAAATGTTGTGGGTATCCCTGAAGCCAAGGCTTTGCAAATGGAAACAAATGAACAAACAAAACGAATAAATGAAAAACCACTTACCTAGCCAGATAGAGTTATGTAGAACTCCGTCCTTGAACCCCCAGCCAGCAGCTGTATCCCACAGCAAGGCAAAGAGAAAAATCAACACAATCATATCTTCTGTTAAGAGTATTTTGCAGTCACTGTTGAAGCGGGTCTGGAAAGACTCCTTCTAGCAGCTGCTGGCTTTCTAGTGGAACATCTGGCTGCCAGATCTTATATAGTGTTTTCATCTGTGAGGTCAGCAAGCCTGCTCCAATTGAACATGCTGTAGTATTGCTCACACATTAAAACTTCCCTGATTTTTTTTGTAAGTCTGACTCATTTTACGTTTCCCTTACATGAGTGTCCAAAGTCTACAGCATCCAAGTAAAGGTTTAATTCCTCATTTGCCAAAGCAAACATATTATTTTCGAACAGTTAAATATCTTTTTTCTTTTTGGGGGGGAACCTCCTTCTTTTGACACTGAAACGGCAATCTGCTTCACACAATTTTGCTCTTTTTACTGTATTTTTTTTACCTGTTAACTATCTTCTTTCCCTCCCATAACCATCATCACTTATTTTGATACTCAGACAGCAAGCTGCTCTACACAATTCTGCCTTTGTAAAAGCATAACAACTGAATCCTTTGCAGGATAATTTGACTGTAGCTTCAGGCTGTCGCAGATATGCTTTCATGGAGCAGAAAAGCTTCTAACCCTGACTGGAGAACCAGAGTGAAAACTTCGCCGCTCTGGCCTGCCATCCAGGTTCCTCGTGCTTGGTGCCCTGATAGGGCAGTTAAAACATTTGGCTTGGTGGGCTTTCCACCATACAATACAGCTGGTCCAGGGCACTTAAAATGGCCAGCCACTGGGACATGACTCCTCGCTGCACCTGGAATGGAA
The DNA here is from genome assembly GCF_965153285.1 of Podarcis tiliguerta. Lineage (NCBI taxonomy): Eukaryota > Metazoa > Chordata > Lepidosauria > Squamata > Lacertidae > Podarcis > Podarcis tiliguerta. The sequence continues at coordinate 34,727,446 of NC_139534.1, forward strand.
GGCATGCTGCAAGGGGCTGCGACTGCCACCCACCCTGATTGTAGGGTAAGTGGCCATTTTGGAATAACCAAGATGTAGGAATCTACAGCTATTGCTTTCATTTTTAGACACCTTCAGATCACTAATTTTAGGATAATAAATTCATTTTTTAACCCCACTAACTTTTAAGTTAGAAAGAGATACAAAGCACACAACGAATTGAGGGAGTTCCTCCATGGCTTTTGTGTTCCAACATGCCTCTTTTGTAATCAGACATAAGGCACAGCTATAATATGGCATTGAGGAACCCACTCTTGTTCTCAGATCTCTTGTCTTGTCTAGGTCTCTTGTCCTCAGCGCTCTCCAAAAGCTACACCCCTCACCTGGCCCATCCCTCTCATCAGCCCTGCTCTGTGCCCTCATTTGTGAGTGCCTTTCCCTAGATGGAATGTGTTTTGAACTGTGTTTTAATGCTTCTTGTGTATGTCTCAAGCAAGATGGAAAGCTTAAAAGCTCTTTTTGGGCCAAATATGTGTGGGGTTACCCAGCACAAAAGGAGCTTTTAAACTCTCCGCCTTGCTTGCCAGGCAAGGCCTGAGACAGCCCTAGAAGGCTGCGGGAGGCTCTTATGAGATCTTGCGGGGCCATGCACGTTCCCGCAGGTTCTTGTGTAAGCATCCCTAGCCTTTCAAAGCTGGCCTGCTGGGTGGACCTTGCCTCCCAAGCAAAGCAGAGACCTTAAAGGCTCCTATCATGCCAGGCAATGCAAGCAAAACCAGTGCAAAAAGAGCTTGTACCCTCTCCACTTTGCTCGCTAGTCAAGTCCTGCTCAGCACCCCAGTTCTGGGGTGCTGAGGATGCTCTCTTCGCCAGCTCACCCACTAGCGACGGGGTGGCTCCAAGGGTTAGACTAAACATGGAACCCTTGGCTCCAAACCACTGCATGAGATGTGGGATAACTGTACGTAACTACAGTGAAGAACACACATATAGCGCCTCTAGTTGTGGGGTGTAAAGTTCATCTTGCCTTCCCCCAGCCCTGCCCTCGTCCCATCTGAGTCACGGTATGACAGATGTCTACTGCTCCTCTCTTGTGGCTTCTGGGAGAGTTGCTGCCTCAGCAGCTGTTTCTGTGGTAGGTGGGTCTAGGGAAGTGAAGTGAACAGAAGTTGGCATAGAAACATCTCTTCTACCACCACCCTCTGAAATAGTCTTACAGATGTGAAGGTGGAGTCTGTTTCTTTGATTGCACAAGGGACTTCAGAAAACCATTTATGCAATATCCCTGAGAGAGTGTTAAGGCAATGTAGGAAAACAATTTAGAATGTAGTAACTTGGCCTAACTTGACATAACATGGTAACAAGAACAACAAAAACAAAGTAAATCAAAGCCAAGGAGCTCAGATTCTGTCTCCGTGTTCCTTGCCCTTTGGGTGTGTTGAAGGAGCAAAAGGCAGGCACAAACAATTACAATGGTACCTCCGGTTGCGGACAGGATCCCAAGGTTTCTGTACCTGGAGGGATCACTTCTGTGTATGTGCATAGCACGGTAGAGCACTTCTGCACATGCACGCATGGCAAAACCCGGAAAAATACGTCCGTGTTTGCCGCGTACATATCCTGAAGAATACATAACCAGAGGTGAACGTAAGTAGAGGTACCACTGTATTACCATTAATTATTGCCATTGCTATTATTATTTCCCTGTACAGTGGTACCTCTGGTTAAGAACTTAATTCGTTCTGGAGGTCCGTTCTTAACCTGAAACTGTCCTTAACCTGAGGTACCACTTTAGATCCCCACCCCCTTCAAAAGGAAGCAGGGTTGGCTTACCATATTTTGAGGTAAGTAGGTGAAGTATGTAAGACCACTACAATGCAATCCTATGCAGGCAAGAGACCATCTTGGCTGTGAGCCTTGGAAGACCTACTCCCTGACTTGTAAGCCTTTTCCACCTGGCTGAGGAGGATGGGGCATTGACTCCAGCTACAGAAGCTACAGAAGCAGCTACAGAAGAGGCTGCTGAACAGACTTTGGTTTGGGTACTGTTTAGGGGTTTTTATTTGAGGGGTTTTGTTTGCCATTGTTGATATTAATTCTTTGAATCTTTATTTTAGATCTTATTATGATTTATGTGGAAATTTGCCGTGGTTTTTTTTTTTTTTTTGGATGTTTTATTTATTGCTTATGGCTACTTTCCTGTTACCAGCATGTTTGACCAAACTGCAGGAGGCAGTGGAAGACAGGAATGCCTGGCGTGCTCTAGTCCATGGGGTCACGAAGAGTCGGACACGACTAAACGACTAAAGAACAACAACTTTCATGTTGTCATTATGTATTCCTTTTTGAATGTTGTTGGCTGCCTGGAGCATAGTTTTACCAATGTGTGTATGTATGTGTGCACCTACTCAGAAGATGTAAGTCCCACTGAAGTCAATGGGACTTACTCCCAGGTAAATGTGCCTAGGATTGCAGTTTTAAGACCATGGTCTAAAATCAGCAAACTGCACCATGCCCAATTGCCTTCAACCAACATAGCTTTTTCTTCCTCTCACTTGGCCTCTTAAATGGCAAACATAGTTGTTTTTAATCTACCGCCCCTCCCCCCGAATGTTTTCTGTAGGATAACTTCACAAATCTGCCCCATCATGTTAGCTACAAGGAGCAGTCATGTTCTCCAGGTTCTGATAGCCTTCAAAAAATCATGTCCTAGCCATTAGCTGCCACCCGGCTGAGCAATATTCTGGGCTAATGTGTCCAACAAAAGGAATAGCAAGCCAGCAGCTGTAACATTGTACTACTTCCTGGAACAAACAGAATGGATCCAAAACTTGTTTATTAGGCACATGTGTATTTGGTTCTGGGTATCCTTTTCTGCACCGAAACAGGCAAAGCAGATGTGAAGCGAAGCTAGACATAAATGCAACTGATACAATATACGTCTGGCTTCCCTACAGTCCCGTGCAGATGTGCAAGCATTTTGGCTCATCTACCGAAGCACCTGAGATTCTATTTTTTTACTAAAGAAGCTTCTTGTGCTGCATTGGAGGCTGTTCTGGAGAGAGTCAATAAACTTCCTGTAATGGCAGGAAGGAAGCTAATGACCTATAACATCACAGAACATTGGTCGGAACTCTCAAGAGCAGAAAGAAGCGCCACCTGTTTTTTTTAAAAAATAGAGAATCTCAAGCTCCTGAATGAAATAAAGAACAGAGGTAGGCTTCCTGTGAATTTAACCGAGTTAAACAACCAAGCTGCAGCCTACCAAATAACCTGTTTGATCATTTCTGTTGATTAGAAGAACAATTGTCTCCACATTTTATTTTATCTTTTATAATTAAGCTTAAATGTATGAAGCATTGCTCCTTTTAAAAACAGTTTCATGGACAGGTATATGTGTTTGTGTGTTCTATTACTGAAAATTTTTAATTAGAAGGGCATCTCCACAATATCCCCTTGCTCAGTAAGATGAGAGTTCATGGAGTACCCAATAAATATATGGGGAACCGAATGTCTGGGTTTTCCCTGAGAGAATCTATTGACAAACAGTTCCATAGGAGGAAGAGCACCATGGCTGCAGCTGTCCAGCCAAATGACATGACCATTTGGCTGGATGTGCTAAGAAAAATCTGGGCTGAGTGGCTCTGTGTGGGCATGGCAAGTGGTTCTGCAACATGCTAAGCTCACATTTATCACAACACTGCTCAGTCTACTCTTTGTGGCGGTGAAATTACAGGCCATATTATGAACTCAGTGCTTGAATTACTACTTCACTTCACTACAACTCCCATCAGCCTCAGGCAACATACCCAATGGTCAGGGATGATGGGAACTGTAGTCCAGCAACATCTGGAGGGCACGGCATTGGCTACCCCTGTGAATTGCCCCTGCTTCCTATTGGGTTCAAACAAGACTTTGTTCTTTTATAGGATAGTAGTGCAGAGTTGTTGGGAGTTGCGTGGGACCAGCTCCTGGTACATATTCATAGTACAGCTGGTGATGCTACATATTGATAGTAGGGCAACTGCAGCATTTGGGGGTTTATTTTTTTATTTCCCTGGACCTAGAGGACTTTATCTTGTTGCAAAGCTATTTACCTACAAGCTATCTCCCTGCACAGTTGGTGGATTTGAAATGAGTGATCCGAAGTCTGACGGCATGTTCTTCTTTGCAAGAACCAAGAATTGACTCAGACTGCCATTTCTGCATTGCCCCCACTTGTCTTGGCAGTACAAGCCGTCCTTGCTCCCTCATTCTGCACAGTTCTTCACACATGTTCAGCATTCACAAGTGTCTTGGAAGGTGGTTGCTCCACCACAAAGCACACCGAACAATTGGGCTCCTTATCCAGCTCAGAAAGCGCTGGATCATTTCGTTAAATTGCTGCATTCTGGTCCATGCTTATAAAAACTTGTTGGAACCCATTCCTGTTTGTGCAGTGCCCTTAGAACTATTGAGTTCATGGTTTCGCAATTGCTTATTTAATTACCAAAATCTGTGAAGCGAATGGCACATTGTTGGGGGGAGAAAATCCAGACATGATTAAATTTATATTTATGTTGGAAAACACCCTTGTGGCATTGGACAAACTGTTTTCTGACCTGGGGTAGCTTGGATTCATCCTGTGTAAAGGTTTTGGCACCTCTTTCTCTATCCACCCTGACATACATATTCAAAGCCCTCCCTCCAATTTGACGCTGCCATCAATAAAATGCTTTTTTCTTAGGAAGAGTAGAGTTTCAAGTCACCCTCCCTGCCCTGAGATGGACTTTGGAGGTTGGGCACAGGAGGAGAAAGAGCTCCATGGGAACAAGGACAACTGAGTCACTTCGCCCCTCCGCCTCCAGCAATGATGGCGGCTATAGTAAATCCCCTCAGGGAGAATAAGGGTAATGGATAGGTTTTGATGATAGGGTGTGGAAGGGACAGAGTTTTGTCATGAAATTTCTGTATAAATAACCTGTACATTCTTTATTTGTTTTTGTTTGGTAATTTTTGCCTCAGTAATGGGAGGGTTCCTTCACCCCCACCCCTTCTTGTTTTCAAGACACTCTGGAGTAGACGAGCTACAGGTTTACCAGACATGGCTGGAAAAATACATTTTAATAAAATGCCTGCACTTCAGTTGCAACGACAGGATGTGATATCATCCCCAACCACAAATTGCCACGATTCCTAGCAAATTTTCACAAACATAATCTAGAGCGACAGTGGAAGGGAAACTTGTATTAGGTGTGTGACATTGATCCTAATTAGTCTTAATATAAGGGAAAGTCAAAAGAGACGAATAGTATCTGCTTTGCAGACAGAATCTTAGAAGCCAGGGGCAGGACAAGATGGTGTCCGCTCATCGTTCCATGGTGACCGGAGCAACAGTTGAATATTTCAAACCTGGCAATGAGACAACAATCTCCACAACCGCTTAGGGAAGCAGGCTCACTGAAGGGGGACAGGCCAGACTACATGGCACACACAGTTCTGCTGTTCAACACCACACCACTGCTAATTGCCCTTGCAGAATCTGCCACCTGAGGCAGCCACCTTAACTGCCTAATGATAGGGCTGTTCCTGATAGAAACAGAGGGTTACAAGGACCTTGTGGGACATCATCCAAGCCTTTCGCTACATAAAAAAACCCCTCTACAGCTCCAACTCTATGGATGTGCATTCTTGTACCAAAGCTGAAAGTTATTAATATGCTTTGTCACAAATCATTTTTCCACATGAAGTGAATTCACATTTATTAATTGATCCCAACAAATGCATAACCTGCTCCGAAATCCTCTAGATGAAGATTCTATCATATCCATGGATAAACCTTCTAGGTTCCTTCATTATTCATGTGATTGGTTCTGCTTCATGCCCAGGCTTAATGTTTTGAATTTCTGCCCATTATTTCTTAGTATCCCCAAAACAGGAAGACAGAACAACTGACCATTGTCCTCTCCCCCCCCTCCTCCTAAAGACTAATTTGGCTCCCTACAACCATCTCTTCTCCAAGCTAAACAAACACAATTTCTTCTATCTTTCTTCGAATGCAAAATTTTCCATACCCACTATTAGTGTATTTTTCTTGCTCTTCTTGGAATTCTTTCCAGCTTCTTCATGCCTTGTTTAAAATGGGGAGACCAAAACTGGGCACAGTACTCCTTCATTATGGCTATGTCTGCAAGAGGGACATGTGTGCTGTACATTCTGTTTCTACTGGTGGGGATAGGATGGATATGGAGGTCACACTCCTAGGAGAAGGGAAGGACCAAACCTTTGCACAAATTCAGCACAGCCAAAAAAAATGGCACAGCAGAAAGGAAATGCCAATTTTGGTGAGGGGAACTGGGGGCTACTTCTGGAATTATACCACTTTGGCAAAAACATGGGAGGAAGAAGAGGTGCTCACATACAGGTACATAAACACCAGTTTGTGTGCATGAATGATGAAAGCACAACACGATGTCCAGGTATGGAGACAAGGCAAGGAAACCAGCCGGGTAATGCTCATTGGGTCACGACATCCCTGCCCAGTTTCTACTCACATGCGGCAGATTTCAATACATATCAAACCATGCTGATGCATACAGCGGAGTGGAAACAGGATTGGAAGCGCAGCAAGAAAAAGCAACCTCGCTTTGTTTTAAGCCAGTAATGTGTAAGGTAAAGGGACCCCTGACCATTAGGTCCAGTCGTGGCCAACTCTGGGCTCTCATCTCGCTTTATTGGCCAAGGAAGCTGGCGTACAGCTTCTGGGTCTTGTGGCCAGCATGACTAAGCTGCTTTTGGCGAATCAGAGCAGTGCATGGAAACGCCATTTACCTTCCTGCCGGAGCGGTACCTATTTATCTACTAACACTTTGACGTGCTTTTGAACTGCTAGGTTGGCAGGAGCAGGGACCGAGCAACGGGAGCTCACCCCGTCGTGGGGATTTGAACCACCGACCTTCTGATCGGCAAGCGCTAGGCTTTGTGATTTAACCCACAGCGACACCCGCGTCCCTCAGTAATGTGTACACAGCATTAATTTCATGACCATAATTTATATCCACAATTCTTGTCCCACCAGAGATCTTTCCTGTTCCTTAAAGCAGGACTGGGCAGAAGGTAGATCAGGATCCACTGGAAGTTGGTCCATTTGGGCAAATGGGGGGTGCCCCCCCACAACCTCAGTCTACCCTTAGCCAGTCCCTCACCTGCCTGCCTTCTTAACAACTGGTATGGGGAGATAGCACTGCCTGCCAGCTCCCTTCGTCTCAGTCTCAGCCAACTGATTTCATGCTCTGAGTATGACTAATGATGGCAGAATCCTTGTTTTTTTCATCCTTTATTTTAGGACCAGGGTGGAGAACCTCTAGCCTGTGGGCCAAACTGTCCAGGCCACACTGTCTGGACTCTCAGGATTCTCCCCAGTTGCCTCACCTCTCTAGTTAAGCAAGAATCATGATCACAGTGGAAGGAAGCAAACCAAACAAGCAGAAGCACCCTCCTCTTTCCAGCACCACCATGTTCATTCAGGCTGCATTAAACTCAATGGATAAATCTGCTGATCCAGATGAGGATGTATGTTCTCATCTGGTAACTCTGCTCATGCCCAGCACCCATGAAGCAATATGGACCAGGGACAAATATTGTTGCTGGGATAAAGGTTAGTTCTTATAAATGTACATACCTGGTCAGGCTCATGCCAGTTCGCAAACCACCCACTGCAATGATTTCCAAGAGAAACCCACTGGGAACGAGGGCACATTAAATGGAATCACACTGTTTTCGCTAACAAGAACTTCCACATATATTCCAGTTGATGAGATGTCTCACATCTGTCCCATATTTATTTAACACATGTTTTGCTGTTTATTTTCCTATCAACACAAGCCAGCAATTATTTCTCTGTAAACCCTAGGACATAAAATTTGTGCTTTGGGTTTTCTTAGGAAAAGAGGGCATATTCTAGTTGAGAGTGCTATTGTCCTCAGGCTTCCCACAGGCATCAGGTTGGCCACTGTGAGAACAGGATGCTGGACTAGATGGGCCTGATCCAGAAGGCTTTGTTATGTATTGGAGGACTGCTATCCCATTTAGAATCACCAGTTTGGGAACAGAATATTTTCTCCTATCAGTGAAAGAAGCAGACTTGAAGTAGGGCGGCGGCATGCACAGGATGGACATATGGTTCTGCATCATACACATAGGGATCTCTGGATTGGGACCCTTCCATCTCTTTCATATAACACAGGAATGGTCAATTACTACATTCCTGGAGGGCCAACTCTGTTCTCAAAAGACAAAATCCCTTTTGCTGCAAACAGATTAAATTGCAAGTGACTGGGCTGCATAACAAAGCACCCCATCTTCATGTTTGCTTGGGCTCTATTGCTTTGTTGCGCCTTCTGACAGCACACTCAGTGCTGAAGGGACTGGAGCCAAAATGGGGCCACTGAGAAAGAAGGGGAAAGTATCAGCATGTTCAGAGGAATCCTGAGGTTTGCAGAAGTGCAGAATCCATTCTTTCTATCTATCTATCTATCTATCTATCTATCTATCTATCTATCTATCATCTATCATCATCTATCTATTACCCTATAGAGCAAACTTCTCCCCAAACACTTCAATGAGCTCTAAGAGCTATGGAATGCTGAATGTCAGCTAGAAAAGAAAATAGATGTGGGGGCCATAGATTGGCCTGTCTGAGTCTCTGACACCTTAAAAGGTTATGGTTGGCAGCAAGAAATAAGGACTCATTGTTACAGGTCCCAATTGCCTAGTGCTAACGGTTTCCCGGTTAAGAAGCCCATGGTCTCATACAATCAAATAAACATGAGCAAACTGTGGTCAAACTTTTAACCAGATCTTGATTAAAAGCAGGAAGTAAGTTCCCATCATTGCAGCATTACAAAGGAAAACAAAGTGACTTCTAAGAAAATACAGACTTGTATTTCATACGAGATGCTTTGGGATTATGAGGGATATTTAGGGACATACTTCCCATAAATAAGTTTCATTGTCTTAAATCCCAGGGAAGTTTGCATAGGACTGTAGCCTTAGAGCCAGTGTGGTGTAGTGGTTAAGAGCGGTAGACTAGTAATCTGGTGAACAGGGGTTCGCTTCCCCGCTCCTCCACATGCAGCTGCTGGGTGACCTTGGGCTAGTCACACTTCTCTGAAGTCTCTCAGCCCCACTCACCTCACAGAGTCTTTGTTGTGGGGGAGGAAGGGAAAGGAGACTACTTTGAGACTCCTTAGGGTAGTGATAAAGTGGGATATCAAATCCAAACTCTTTTCTTCTCTTCTTAGTAGGCTCAGATGCTGAACATTGGTCAAATAAACATGCCTCTGATGATTCTAAAAAGGAGGGCATTTGTGAATAGAAGAGATGGACGGCAGATATCAACTGCTAAATCTTTTCTGCTATCACGATGTCTTTTTTCCCCCTTTAACAATCTCAAGCACAGCAAAAGAATTAAAATATGGGTTATGTTAATACATTTTTTAGAGCAGAATAACTGAAACGCAACAGAACTTGGTCTAAGTTGTGGGCTCCCCCCTCCCCGCTTTTTTTTTGCAACCATGCAAACCATATAAATGTCAAAACACATTTCCAAACTGTTACAAAATCAAATTTATGGTCATAACCCAGAAAGCTTACAGTAAGCTTGTAAAGCAGCAAGAGCTACAAAATAAATATATATCACAAAGGCACTGGTGGCAAAGGTTTCTCTCCACCCCTCTGCTGCCCCTGTTTTATGGGAAAGTTCTCAAATGGAAAGCTATGGAAGCTCAAACTCACAAAGATAAGAGTGCTTTGAATGTATGGTGTGGACCGCAAAGTCAACCACCAGAGAAGAATCACTAAAGATAAATCACACTCTGGCTGGCTAACTCATGTTGCCATGCCATTTCCATAGAAGATGCCAGTTGGCTGGCTAATTGGTTTAGCCTTTTCTGTTACCTGCACACAGGATAGACAACATTGTTGTGAGTTGGATGAGGTGGGTGGGTGAAATGCCTGGGCCCCGTTCTAATTCTTAGAATAGCCAGGCTTAGCTTCCTGGTGAGGTGGTAGCCAAGGTAATTGGGCCATTAAGAGAACAAAGGAACTGGATCTGTGCCAGTTAAAAAATGGGTTGGCCTCCCTCATTGCTCACCTGGCTGCCTGAATTCTGTTTGAATGCAAGGCTGCAGCTATTGGAGAAGGAAGGCCTTCCTGGGGCGAGTACACTGTGAACCTCTCCATCAGGTTGTATGTATGTGTAAACCATATAGCAGAAAGACAGTCTTTGCTGTGCCTCATTCTGAAGGAAACATGAACCCTGGGTTCTGTTGGGATACTGCCAGGGAGACAAAGTCCATCATGACTCCAAGTCGTCTCCGGACGTCCATTGATCTCCCGTAGACACGCAGTATCAGCAATTAGCGACACGAGCTCCAGAAATAGCTTGCCTCATTCCAGAGCCGTGCACGCTCTTATCAGCAGATAATGCACAGTGAAAGATGCACTCAGGAGAGCATTATTTACAAGTTTATTTCTGCGTTGATCAGAACAAAGAAAAACATGACTGCCTGCTTCAGTGTTCCGGCTCCGAGAGAGAGAAACGAAAGCAAAAGTACAACATAAACATCCTGTGAAACAGGAAATACGCAGGCTGTGACACAAACATCCTGCTCCCTTTTAAGGTGGAACGGAAATATCCTAACAGGTTCATGTTTGGAAACCCTAGAATCTCGCACCACTCAGGGATTGGGGAGACATGCAACACTATCATAACAATACTGAAAAGCAGTATCAGGCTTGAAATGCAGAATTCTGTCATGGATGTGCATACTAAGCTTTCTTATTCTAAGGGAGACTTTTTAAACAATATGTTTAACTTTTAAATTTCTTATTACAAGTAAAAAAATAACAGTCATTTCCAAACCAAAAGTAATCACAAGGTGTTCTACATCCCATCCTCCTCTGAAAGCAGATGGAAGTTTATGGCTAGTCTTCAAAAAGCAAGGTGCAAAATAATGTCCTGAATTAATTTTATGTTTTAATGCTGGTCTACCTTATAGGGATGTCGCTATGATGACGCAAAATGCAAGTGAAGGACTTTGAGGTCATAGGTAAAAAGCACTATGTAACTATTTGTTTCTGATAATGCTGTTACTCATGTTGAAAGTTAGACAGGCCTCACTCTGCTCAGCCTACAATCTTAAAAAAAATACTCCTTTCACCCAAATAAAAGATGGGTATTGCTGGTATGTCACAATCCCACAGCAGACATTCAAGGTAAGACCTACATAATACATAGAAGCCCAAAAATCAGGCTAAGAAGAAATAATTAATTCCCTTCTTCCACGCAGTAGTCAACTAATTATAATCGATTACAACAAAGTTTATGAGGAGTCAAACTCAAGATGAAAACCACCATCCAGTTGTGACAGACATCTGTACTTGGAGAATACTAAGCCTAGAAGTCACACCATTTAAGGCAACCTTGTTAAAATGTGTGAGTCTCATAAATACTTTCCCCCTTTATATTTTCGAAACATTCAACAGCATTAGTCATGATCACAAGGAACAGAATATCCCAATCGGGGCATAATTGTTATTTCAGACTTGTAAAAATCATTTTATTGCCTCCAAAGAAAGTAATTCTACAAGGATCAAGTTAAACGCTCCAAGCAATAAGCGACTGCATAAGCCTTCAGACAAACACACGAATACCTGACTGTTTGTCTGTTAAATCTTGTGTGTTTTAGGGTAGGGGTGGCTAATCTGCAGCCTTCCAGATGTTCCTGAATTAATCTGATTCCCATCACCTCAGACTATTGACTATGCTGGCTGGTATGTACCATTTGGAGAGGTACAGGTTAGCTACCCCTGTTTTAGGGTAGATGTTTCCCCAAGTCATTCTAGGTCATCCAGAGCGCTGCTGGAGCAGCCTCCTGTAGATCTATTAAAATCACACAGTGCCCTTCATGAGGTCTAGATGGTCACCCACAGAGGAAACCTGTTTTACTCACACAAAACATTTGAAATGGCAAGCAGGTGTGCTTACCTGTGGGTAGGTAGACATGCCTTCTTATCACTTACACAGCTCACAAACTTGTCTAGCGCCTCACTAATCACCTGCTGAAGCGATCCCTCTAATCACTTGCGAAAGGGTTCTAGCTTGACCGCCAAACAGGAGGGATGTCTTTCAACACAGTCTCTTTTAACTTTAATGAAGATCACGCCCCACGCCCCGTCTGTGGATATAGGGGAATCCATGTGCTCAGCACAGGACCACAGCCATGGCCGCAGTGTTTGGGCGGGGGGGGGGGAGATCTCAAGAGGGAACTAGGATTACAGACAGGGGAAGGAGTGGAGAAGAGAGAGAGATGGAAGAAACATCTGTGGAGACAAGAGAAATCAATCTTGTAAAGATTGTGCGGAGTATATGGGTAGAAAACTGTAAAACAACATATTCAGAACCACTGTGCTTAAATGCATAAGCTGTAACTGAATCTCTTTCGTCTGCTTAGCGTTGCAGAAGTCTCTTGTTGGACTCTCATATAATTAACATCTGTTTATCATATTGTAAACACCGCTGACAGTGTGTACAGAAAATACTTCCGGCACTTAGTGAAAGAATAGGCAAAGCTATGCATAAATAAACCGCATAAACAACAGAGCCTAGGGCTTGCCGATCGGAAGGTCGGCAGTTCGAATCCCTGCAATGGGGTGAGCTCCCATTGTTTGGTCCTAGCTCCTGCCCACCTAGCAGTTCGAAAGCACGTCAAAGTGCAAGTAGATAAATAGGTACCACTCCAGTGGGAAGGTAAACGGCATTTCCGTGCCCTGTTCTGGTTCACCAGAAGCAGCTTAGTCATGCTGGCCACATGACCTGTCTGCGGACAAACGCCGGCTCCCTCGGCCTATAGAGCAAGATGAGCGTGCGACCCCAGAGTCGTCCACGACTGGACCTATCGGTCAGGGGTACCTTTACCTTTTATGCATAAATACTTGGTGTTGTCATTTACAGTGTGTATGTGCTAGTATTAGAATTCTCTGGATCAGGGTACATAGAAATCAGCCCGGGGAAGGGGGTGGAATCCAGCACAACCTACAGCGAGTAGAAACCCACTTTTTTTGTTAAAAAAGATTAATTTCTGTTTAATAGCATCTTTTCCTGTCCTTCAAACACAGTCATTCATTTCTTGCCTTAGGGTGCAAGCCAAGCCCACTTTGTACTGGACTGGGAAGAATTTCCACCTGCAATGAGTTCCTGTTCCACCCACAGAACATGTGGATAAGTGGATGTGTTTGGCAGCAGCCAGTAAAAAGCCCCCAAATGGAGGAGTCTGGGGCAGGGAGGTGTTGACCTATTGGATCCTGAGCTGTGACAGAATCAGACTTGATGTGGGTCTGATTAGTGCGCTAGCTCCATGGTGACACAGGGATTTGCCAGCCTTCTCACCCTTCTACACTGGCTGTCCTGCATGGCAGGGCTGTGGGTGCAGCAGTGACCCTGAGAATCCATTAAGCCCTGGTGGGCAGCATCTACTATTTAGAATACGGCTTCAGACTTCTTGACTTGAAACCTCAAGTCTTGATGGTCCTCTGCAGTGACAGAAAATGATCTTTCATCCATCACCGACAAGGAGATGTGCCAGCTGAGCTGTCCCTATACTAGGAATTTGTGCAACTCCCAACAGAGATATAAAAACCATTTTTCAGATTTTATGGAGAAGCATGCATGATGAATCATGTGATCTCCCTTTCACCTTTGTACCTACATCATCTAAAGTTGTTTTTGCATGTTCACCCACATGGATGCGTATATACAAACACTGAAATTGGAAAGGAAACAAAATCATGTATATATGTTGCGGTCTTCAGTATTTTAAAAAGCTTTTTGTTTAAATCTCTCCTCTTTGAACCCCAGATATCCAGAAATGGTTCTAAACTGAGGGAAAGACTGGTGCTTTAGTTTAGCTGTCTCGGTTACTATGAAGGGGACTGTCATGGAAAGTGGTTATGACCTTTCAAAGGATGGGGAAACTGGTCAGTTCAGTTTGTCTTAAATTCCTCACTTTTCCACAGAAGTTCTGTTCTCCATGCTACCACATCAGGGCGCGAATTATTCTAAACATGCCCTCAGGAAATTTCAGAAGCATTTTAGTTTGGATTTTTCCTGATACACACATTGTTCTATGCAATTTTGCCTGGTGTACACATTTTTTTGCAAAATATGCATTTTGATGTACTCTTTATCCTAGTACAAGCATTTCTGTGCAATTACTTGGCTGGGGAACTGCACTGCAAAATTCAGGGACGTGTCAATTGAATTTCTTCCCCATACCTATCAAAGGCTTAGGGAGTCATTAGTGTCTTTTTAAATAACCCTCAAGACTTGGAAATCTCTCTTATTGTCTTTGGAATGTGACAACCTTTAACTAGTAGCAGGGTCACAGAAACCTTGAGCATCAGTTTGGATTTGGACACAGGGAGAGTGTCAGAGACCTGAGAGTTTTTAGCTGGTGATAAAACTCGCCTTGATGTACAGTTGGAAACGACTGCAGTATTTTGCCATCTGTGTCAGGAGCTCATTTGCTCCCAAAAGGAATCTTAACATTAACAACTGTTACAAGAATACGCAAGGTCTCCAGTACTTTCTTGCATCCCAGAGGAACAAAACCCTATAATGCTGTTTCTGGACATCCTTTACTGTTTGGAAAACCAAAGAATGCCTAACATTACACTCCTTTTCTACTGGTGTAATTGTTTCCAGCAAAGATACTGGTGCAGAATTCAGTTGAGAATAACATGGATAATTTGGAATAACATGTCCCCCACTATTATCAGGAGTTGTGTTCCTTTCTTTCACCGCAGCAAATACATAGCAGGGGAAGAGTGTCTGGCTAAAGCAGCAGTGCATAAGCCTAATGAGGTGTGCCAGCCCTCTCTGCTTGGTCCATCAGGCCGTGCCCACCTGTCCATCACTTGACATCATACGAGCCCACCCCTTGCAACCGGGGCTTTACCTTGGACACTGTTTGAGATCAGATGCACTTGGAAGCTGTCACCCTGGGCACTGTTTGACTATGGCATCTTATGTCTCCTCTTCAGTATGGGGTCTACTCTTTAGTATGGCCTAGTTGGGTGTTTATTCTTTGGTTGCTATTTTTTTCTTTGGTTAACAAAGAATAAAGAATCATTGGTGTTTTATTCTTTGGTTAACAGCCTTTCATATTAGTCTGCTCTTGGTTCCTCATTCACTTTATCTGGTCACAGAAAGTTCATTCTTCCCATACATAATGACTCACAAGGGCTGCTAAGGCTTAAATTAATACGTCACCACGAACGCATTGTATGTGGTGCAGTAAATCCAACAGACAGCTGATGTTATCCATTGCAGATAATATCTCTCAATTTCTTCCTAACCCATTTGTTTTTCTCTCTGTCCTCTCAAAGCAATTCCCAGCACTCATAACAAACAGGTTTCCATAATTCTTTGAGGAAATGCATGTGGTAGAGACTAAGTCAGTCTACACATTATCCCAACTGCATGGAAGCTGCCAGTGGGAATACTCAGCTTCCTTACTGTAGAGGCTCCGTAAGAGGATACAAGGAAGGCCACTGGTGCTGGCTCAGTCTCACTGGTCATTCGAATATTTCTCCAATTTCCTCGACTCCAGTTACTCTCATATTGGAGCAGCCAGAGTGGTGTAATGGTTTGAGTGTCGGGTGAGGACCTGGAAGATCAGGGTTCAAATATCCACTTCGCTCCCAGGAAGCTCATTGAGTGACCTTGGTCCAGTTTTTAGAAAAGGACAATGGAAATTATATGTGAATGCGTTTCTCATAATCCAAGCCATAATGCAATCAAACCATCCAAAAACACATTCTGAAGTTGTCCATTCACAACAAGCCATCACCACGACCACAGTTGGTCAACCTATTAACAGCTGTCAGCCTGTCTTACGGATACTAACTTTCCACCTGTGATATGTGCAGGGACTCGGGCTCTGTCTTCATTCCACACCTATAGGAACTCCTTAGTGTGCATCAAGACTCTTGCTTTTCTTTTGTCACACATGGGGGAAAACCCTTCAGGTATGATTCAACTGTTAGGTCTCAGTATTCAGTTGTGGACACTCTCTTTGAGGGTCCATTTCATGGGTCCAGGAAGAGGATGGCTTTGGGTGGGGTTCATCATGTTAAAACCTCTTTTCTATAGTTAGCTTGGGCTCCCTTTCTTCCCTGCACCTGTGTTGTTTTCCTTTCTGTTTCTTTTTAAAAACTAAATTCAGTTATGGATCATAGGGAATACATCACTATAGACTTCCCTTCCTAAGCCCAATTCAAGAAAGCCTCAAAATTGCAACATTGCAGGTTTCAGGGTTCAGATAGTGCCAGCGATCCAACCCAAGGAACTCTTGCCAAGTCTGGTGTGGGCGGGGGTGGGGAGCCTGTGGCCTGCCAGATGTTGTTGCTGAGCTCCGGCTCCCATCAGCTGCAGACAGCATGGCCAATGGTCTTGCATGATGGAAGTTGTAGTTCACTGAAATTGAGACCACAATTATTCATGCTCCTACTGCAGTTATTTGTCCCATGGGCTGTGTACACACTATACCTCTGTAACACATTCAAAGCACATTCTTTCCCTCAAACATTTCTGGGAGCTGCAGTTTGTTAAGTGTTGCTGGACACTCTAATTCTGTGAGGGCTAAACTGCAGTGTCCATAACTCTTTGAGGGAAATAATGTACACAGTTTGCTTAATAAATCAGCCACTCAAAGGCAAACAGCCAACACAGGAGGGCCCATGCAAGATCAAGACCATGGGTAGGCAAACTAAGGCCCGGGGGCCGGATGAGGCCCAATCACCTTCTAAATCCAGCCTGTGGACGGTCCGAGAATCAGAATGTTTTTACATGAGCAGACTGTGTCCTTTTATTTAAAATGCACCTCTGGGTTATTTGTGGGGCATGCCTGGTGTTTTTACATGAGTAGAATGTGTCCTTTTATTTAAAATGCACCTCTGGGTTATTTGTGGGGCATAGGAATTCATTCATTCTCCCCCCCAAAAAATATAGCCCGGCCCCCCACAAGGTCTGAGGGACAGTGGACTGGTCCCCTGCTGAAAAAGTTTTCTGGTCCCTGATCAAGACCTTTGTGTGGCGGGGGCAAATGACTGTCCCTGCCACTATCCTGATCTGACTGGGTGCCACTGAAAGTTTTCCTCCCATTATAAATAGCAGGGAGAGGGAAGGAGGCAATCCTCATGTGGCATGGCAAAGAGGCAATGGCTCCCTCTCTCACACCATGTTTCAGCTCCACCTCACATACCCTGCCTATTGGTTGAAAAACAATCAGACATGCAGATACAAACCCATATGAGAAGCATCATGTCTAGGATAGCCATGAACTCATTCATTATCTGACGTTCCTTTTACCACTCTGATTCCACACTTTGAGGTTTAATGTTCCTTTGGGACTCCAAACAGAGGATGTAGAGAGATAAAACAAACCGGAAAGCATGGATTGATTCATTCTTCTAGGAAAGCTAAACTCCCTTCACAACTTATTCACTAAACTGTCTAGCCGATCAGCTGAGTCAAGGCTACTATTTCCAGTACCCCAGAGTTTATAAAGCCACCAATTATTCAAACTATTGCATACTTGAATATTTGCCATGAGGAAGGGACACCTCCCTGACATGGAACATGAGTATGGGGCATAGCCCTGCACAGGCGTTCTGTCTGAACGTGAATTAACAGCATGAGTAGGGGGCCACACGCACCAACCCTGCCCTCAACATCCCCCTCCGCTCTACTCCGACCTTGCCATGTTAAGTTGAAAGGGCTAATAATAATAATAATAATAATAATAATAATAATTTATACCCTGCCCATCTGGGCTGGGTTTCCCCAGCCACTCTGGGCGGCAACACACATTCCAAGCACATTCAGCTGATCAGGTTTGGGGCATCCTCTCTAGACTTTCAGTATTTTGTAGCAGTGATTCAACCAAATACCAGAACTGCGAGTTTGCACAATTAAAATGCTCTATCCACTTTAAAGGCCTTTTGTGGGTTGGAAAGTGATGGGAAATTGCACTGAAAAGTGTGGGGCCGAACTTTTCTTTCTTTCTTTGGCGATCACTCGTAGCCGAGTAAGATTGTCTTCCATAAACATGGTTTTAACAATGAGTCCGTAAGTGACTGTGGAGGCCAATTCTGGACCCACACATTCTTCCACAGTGGGGACATTGGTTTCTGGGTGGGAGTTGATCACGGTGTGGATTTGCCAAGCATGCCTTCCTCTTAGCACGTTTCTCCCTTGTGTCCTGAGTTTGAGTGTCTTCAAAGCCCATGACACTTTGGTAAAGGCTGTTCTCCAACTGGAGCGCTCACAGGCCAGTGTTCCCCAGTTGTCAGTGTTTATACTACATTTTTAAAGATTTGCCTGGAGACAGTCTTTAAGCCTCTTTTGTTGACCACTGGCATTATGCTTTCCATTTTTAAATTCGGAATAGAGTAGTTGCTTTGGAAGACGATCAACAGGCATCCGCACAACATGACCAGTCCAACGAACTTGATGTTGAAGAATCATTGCTTCAACACTGGTGATCTTTTCTTCTTCCAGTACACTGATATTAGTGGGACCGAACACACTGGCAGGAGCACCGTATTGGCTCAGCATGTGAGCATCAATCCGCTGCCTGCAGGTAAGCAGCAACTCATATGCCAGCAGGTTAAGCTAGTACCTCTGCCCCCCACACTGCCCCCTATTGGAAGACAGGCAAACACCACACAGCATATACAATCTGATCTTATTTGTACAGGCACTCTGTTTTTGTTTTTACGTTCCAGTTTTGTTTTGTCCCGTGGGAAAAAAAGAAGAGAGCAAGGCAGGCAAGTCAACTTAATGTTTTATGTAACTTACTTGTTTTAGTATTTTAGAATTGTAAGCTGCTTTGGCAGAAAGGCGGTATATGCATTCAGTCTATCCATCACTCAGTACTGGAGCCATGGAAACTGCGGTGGAAGCGGGATGAAGCTAATGGAAACTATGGGAATCTAGAGCTTCCTTACAAGATTTTGATGTGCCAGTTTTTGCAATCAACAAGATAAGCCTTTCCAGTTGAAGGAATCCTAGCTCCAGCCTTAGAGGATCTTTTTTTTTTAAAGAGGAGTTTTGCATTGGACCATATAAAAAAGACAGTCATGGTTTTTATAATGATTTAGCCACATGTGGAAAGAACAATTCACATGCCTGTTTTTCTACAGCCTGCAAAATTGCATAATGCTTTTATCATGTGTCATGCATCTTGGGTGTTTCCGCACATTTATCGTCCAATTTCCTTCCCATTCACAAATTCTTGATACAGAAGTAAGGTCTATGTTCCTAGATTCCATTACACGTTTCCCCCTGAATTGAATCTCACATCTGCGAATAGGCTGGTTGCATAATATACTGTTCGCTGCAATGGTGTGGTTGTTTTTTGTTTTGTTTTTAAGCATCCAGTACATTTAACTTTTTGGTTGAAATTGTTGTTTTGGATCTGTCAATAGGAAATACACTTTGTAAATGTTATCCTGCAGGTTGTGGACTCTCCTTCCTTGAAGGTTTTTAAGCAGAGGTTGGATGGCCATCTGTCAGGGATGCTTTAGCTGAGATTCCTGCATTGCAGGGGGTTGGAGTAGAGGACCCTCAAAATCCCTTCCAACTCTGAAATTCTATGATTCTATGAAAAATATGTTGCCTTGGATCATGATTCTGTGCACGTTGACTCAGAAGTAAACTCAAGTAAGTATGATAGGGCCTTTGTTGTTGTTAGTTTCATAACAGTTTTTTTAAAATATACTTTTACAAAAACAAAACCCACAAACACAAAAAGCACAAAGATTAATTAGAGTAGCAAAGAAGGCTTTGGGTGGGAAATTGTAATTAAGACCAGATAAACGATTGAGAGGGAAGGAACGCAGTGGTGGTGGTGGTAGCAAATTGCCCCAAGATTTGATATCTGTGTTGAAGTAGAACGGTCACTTCTCTTGCAGATAACAGTTTACAGCCAGAGATGGCTGGACTGAAATTTGAATAGCTCAAGTAGTGAAGGAGGGTAGGATGATCAACTTTAAACAACACCTTTTAAAACCAAGAACTTTATGAAGAGTATTGCACAAGACACCATATATATCGGCATCAGAAAAGGGGTGGGGAATGGGGAGGTGATGTGTCACTTACTTCCAGTGACAAATGGGCTAACTACAGCTGTTGACACACAACTGCACTCGGAATTTCTACTGAAAATGATGCGCTAGCTGGTTGGTAAAGCTTATTGACTTAGCAACAAAACACTGGAATGTTGGGAAATGTGGGTTCCCTGCAACGTAAGCAATTCTTTTGGGACATGGTCTGGATCCTGCGCAACAACTACTAACAGTGCATCTTTCTATTTTTGGAAGCTGCCTTATGCCTAGCCCGATTATTGGTTCATCTTCCATTTTCTACTGATTGGCATTAATAGGTCTCTAGGGTCTCAGGAGGAGATCTTCCCAGTCTTGCTATCAACCTGAGATCCTTTTAATTGGAAATGTTAACTGGGAATTGAGGGGTTCAGTTGGTTTCAGTGGTGTTTGCTGTTTGCTGACCTGTAGCCTGAAAAACGTTTTAAATATACTTACTTAGGTTGCAATCCTATACGTGCTTACCTGGGAGTAAGACCCACTGACCGCAATAGGGCTTACTTTTCAGTAGATGGATATAAGATCGCATAGTTAGCATTTCTGGGCATAATGCAATGCAACGAGAAGCTGACTGCTTACATATAACAGCTACTAGGTAGAGGCCACTTTGGATTACTTGACTGTGAAGCAGGTTTAAGAACAATTCTATAGACACAAAGGCCCAGTTTGCACTCCTCCTTTCTACCATGCAAAGTAGCATTTGAAATGGATATACAATCGTACCTCGGGTTAAGAACTTAATTTGTTCTGGAGGTCCGTTTTTAACCTGAAACTGTTCTTAACCTGAGGTACCACTTTAGCTAATGGGGCCTCCCGCTGGCGCTGTGCCGCCACCGCACGATTTCTGTTCTCATCCTGAAGCAAAGTTCTTAACCCGAGGTACTATTTCTGGGTTAGCGGAGTCTGTAACCTGAAGCATCTGTAACCTGAAGCGTCTGTAACCCAAGGTACCACTGTATCACACAGATGTCTGATTAAGCTTAACACCCAATTCATGAAATCTCTCCCTCTTAGCCCGGTATTGTTCTGATTGGCAGCAATTCTCCAAAGTCTCAGGTGTGAAAGGTCTTTCCCATCACATAGTACCTGATACTTTTAAAAAATGGAGATGCCAAGCTTTAGATTTAGGATCATCGGCACAAAAAGCAGGGGCTCAACTACTGAGCTACACAGTTTCTGCTCATAACATGATGCTGTCATTACAAAAACAACAACCACAAGCCACACCTTCTTCTATTGCCTTCTATCATGGAACCCAAGGCAACGGCCTTGTGGTTCCCAGGCAGTCATCATTTCATCCAAGCCCTGACCAAACCCAGATCCACCCTTGTGTGCCTTCAGATCATCAAAGAATTGTGATAAAGGCAGAAGCCAATGGTCTGTATTACTATAAGGCAGATTCCTATGTAGAAGTTCTGTTAGGGAAGGGGAGAGGGTGTTAAAAGTTTTCAGTTTAATGTACATAAAATGCTGTGTTTGAATGCACTGTAGTTAAAATGCTGTAAAGGGAGGCTTACCTTACACAAAAGGTTGCACTATGGCAAAAGTGTCGGAGAAGGCTGGTATTTCTCCATTTCTGGAAACGTGAGCTGCAGAACTCTCACAGGAGGAAACTGGAACTTGAGAAGCCTTGGGGGTGCTTTTTGGAGATGACTGGTGGTAGTAGACTTGTGCAATGATACACAAGCTTAGGAACTTCCTCTGAGGCCAGAGACAGAGAAAAGTTTATGCATAAAGGACTGAACCCCATTGCTCTTTTGCAATGTGTTGTTACATTTATCAATTCTTGTTCTGCAGTAAAGCTTTGAGACTCATTCCTGTGGTGGGGAGAATTCCTTTCTACACATGGGCCAAAGAAAGGATTCCTAAGAAGCTAATAATCCTATTTGAGTGTGCTTCTGTGTATTTGAACATCGCAGAATGGGAAGTCAGGTAAGCACATTCCTTATGTGAATGTGGGGGGGGGGGGAGGAGAGAGACCATCTCCCATGCATGCTCTACCTAATAGCTAACACCTCCACTAGTAGAGAAATAAAACTACCACTAATCCGATCTCCCATTTCCTCTGATACGAAAGTCATCGCCTCCGCGACTTATCCCCGCCCTCCCTGCACGTGACTTCCAGTCAAGGGGCTGCAACTTTCTGCTTTCGTTTCCTGGCGATCCTCCCTTTGCAGCGGGGGATGCAAGTTCAGCTCCTGTAAGTTGTGTGTCTGTGTGCGAGGAGAAACTTTTGGGACAAGAGCCTGCCGCGTTGTCCCCCGCCCTCCCCATCGCGCCCTGTTTCCAACCCTACCAAGCAAACCCGCTTCGGGGAACTCTTAGTGGTGGTTTGCTTTTTTTAAAAAAAGCGAAACTAAAAGTGGTTTCCTCTCGCAGGAGGACGGTGGGTGCCTCCGGCTTTTTGCTGGTCGATCTCGGGAAATACCTTCAAAATTTGAGAGGTTCCAAGTGCATTTCCCTGTTCTAATTTTACTCGTCTTAACTTTTTTTTTGGGGGGGTCGCTTTCTGCGCTTGAAAGCAACGCAGCTGATCCACAACCCTGGCTGGTGAGGTGGAATCCAAATACAGCAACTGACGTTTCCTCCCTTCCCAAGCTTTGCAGTAGAGACCAGAAAAGAGGGAGAAGGGGGATCCCCAGACTGGAGCCCCCCCAATCCTGGAGTGCCGCCTCCGCTGCTGAGCGGGGGGGGGGGGGCAGGAAAAGCGCGCAAGCGTGGAAAGGTCCTGTAATGAGAATTATTACCTTGAAACATTTGTTTCCCGCGGGAATGACACACGGTATTCTCAATTTCTACAGTTGGGAAGGTTTTGCAGTAACTATAAAATATTATTTTTTTGCTACACATAGTACTGTTGTTTTTACGGTAATCTCGGTTTGCTTACAAGAGTGGCTTGGGAAATCCTGCCAGATGGGCGGGGTATAAATGTTGTTGTTGTTGTTTTTTCATCATCATTATTAACCATGTAAAGGAAGGTGTTATTGCTGCAGGAGAACAAAATAGAGAGAACGACTTGCCTTCCAAAATCACCTACCTAAAGGTTTCAGGGTTGATAGTGACAATATAGTCATAGAATTAAAAAATTATGCAATTCAGACAAAAACAAGAAAAGTGACTTGATGGTGATGATAATAATTTATTATTTATATGCCGCCCATCTGACTGGGTGGTCCCAGCCACTCTGGGCAGCTCCCAACAAAAAATTGTAAAAGCACAATACAATATCGCATTCTACCCTGAACAGGCCTGCCTTCAGATGATGATGAGATATTGCCTCCTATATTAGAGGGGTTCACTCAAGCATCTCGTATATTAAATTCATATGTGAGGGGAGTTTGGGGGTTTTTTTATGTTGCCCTACCCACACCAGCCATGCCATCACCACACTCCTACTGCTGGCCACACCTTTATTAGCCATGTGAAGGGGCCGTTTACACAGAACAATGTTTATTTGAAAGCTTTAAGCCGCATTGTAAATCATTTATGCAGAATAAGCTCTCTCACACACATATCTGCACAATTTATTCGGGTTGCAGAATTGGTATTATTCAGGGAGCAGAATTTCTGTTACCTTGTTCAGTATTTGGATTTTCTTCATGTACGGCGCATTCCCAATGAAAGTCTTGCTTTGGCAGATACGGTATATATTTTGGTAAAGGCGGCTCCTCTGAAACACTTTCCAACCTGCAACTGCCTAGCTCTTTCGCCATCCAATTAGCTGTATGGCTGGAATTCACCTCAGGCTCAACTGAGTGGATCACTAATTCCCATGGGTGTACAAAATAAAAATATGCATGATTCTCCCTTCACATGGAGGAGTCCTCTGTGGCTACATCAGTAATCCAATTTAAATTAAAAAAAAATCATTGATTTTTAGCCACCCTGTCTAATAGCTATGTAAGTACGTGTACATTTACAGTCTGCAAATCTCATATTGACCCAGGTTGCATGTGAAGCAGCTAGCTAGATTGATTGTTGCAAGTTAGCCATCTTGCAAGCTAAGGAGTCTCTAAGCTCCAGGACTCCCCGCCTAAGGAGGCCTGTTTATTCCTTTTGTTGGTCTTTCACAGGAGCTGAAGGCCTTCTCCTGTAGATGAGCCTTCAGCGATTTGTCTTCAGTCATGCTGATTTCTTATTGGATGATTTTTTTAAAAACAACAACAAATAAATGCATACCAGTGCAGATTAATCACAACTCTGTTGGTAGGAAGGGAAACTGGTTGCTAACTGCTAACGGCGCCTGTTTTTATTTATTAACTTTTTCATATCTGTTTTTGTATTTTTTAATATCGTTATTGTTAGTGAAAGGTGGAACTTGTATTGGATTAATAAATAAATAAATAAACACAACATAGCTCTGTGGTATGGGAACATAAACAAATGCGACTGGTAAAGAATATCAGGTGCTTTGACTGGACTGCTATTAAATATTCCGAAAAGATGTGTCTTGTTAAAATAAACTTCATGTTCCAGTGGATTTAACACGTCAGACCTGCTCAAATGACAATTGCACTATGAATATGCACTGATGATGCTATCATCCTTGCTATTTAAAAAGTTCTATTTTCAGATGTAGTCTCTCCTCATATTCTTTACATTTATTCTAAAACAAATGTTTGCTTAAGTGTCATGTAGTAGTGGAAGGTGTTTTGAAAAAGGCTGGACAGAGCTTTGGAAATTATTCTGAATGTCCTTAACCGTTACTTACAAGGCAACAGACAGATTACCTCATGATCTTTTCCTGTCTAGGTTTTAATGATTCATATTGAATGAAAATCTATTAATGAATATAGAGAAGGTCTTTTCTCAGCAGATTTGTGTCACTAATCTGTGTTGTGTCTCATATGGATAAGAGCTTTTCAGTATGAATTCAGTACTTAAGATATCTTGAATTAGGGCTACTATAAGAAAAATGTCCACTGAAGGTTATTTTGTCAGAAAAGTGCATAACAAAGTAAAAAATGTGTCAGGGAAAAGGTAGTTTTTTGATGTTCTTTTTTAGATGACCGGGGTGCTGCTGGGTTCTGTTCTGGGCCCATTGTTTCTCAGCACCTTTATAAATGACTTGGATGAATGGTATTGAGGGGATGCTTATCAAATTTGCAGATGACATCAAACTTGGAGGGTTTGCCATTACTGTTGAAGACAAAATCAGGTTTGAATATAACCTTAACAGATTGGAGAACTGAGCTCGAACTAACAAAATGAATTTCAATTGTGACTAATGTAAGGTTCTGCACTTAGGCCAGAATAAACAGCTGCACAGATATAAAATGGAGGACACCTGGATTGCCAGTAATACATATGGAAAGGATCTAGGAGTCTTAGTATACCACAAGCTTAACATCAGTATGATGCAGCAGCAAAAAAAAAGTGAATGGGATGCCCAATGTATGTCAAGGAAGTAAGAACATACACTAATGAATTGTCTAGGATTGCTTCTTCAGAAGCAAACCTCAATATTTATTTAACTTCTGGCATTCATTGCAATACACAGGCATCCCTTTATTGAGTAGTCTTCTAGTTAAAAGCTTAAGGTTTGCCCCACCCTTTTTCATAATATGTATTTCTGACTGTGTTTGTAGAATATGGAGGAAAGTGAGATTACAGGAGCATTTGTAAATGAGACGGAGAATGTTAAAGAACCAGATAAATTAAAGGTAAGTTCTTGAAGTGCCAATGCAGTTCCATTTAAATAGCTTAAAGCTTGCAGCCCAGATATTTACAGAGTGTATAATTGTGTATTTGTACCATTTCATAGAGAATGGAGAATGGTGAGTCTCCAGGCGCACTTGCGAACGAAACAAAGCATCTTGGAGAACAGGAAAAAGACAAAGTAAGTTCTGTCGCTGGTCCTTGTGCAGTTCCATTAAATGAAGATTATAGTTTTAATTTGTAGGTGTCTCCCACTGGATGGAAGTGAGAATTAAACCGGACTTATTGCTTTAATGGATGGATAGATTTGGTTCTGATTAACTTTTGTTTTGTAGACTACTGAAGAAGGCCAAGTTGAAGACCAGCGTGTCACAGAGGCAGAAAGGGAACGGCAAGAATGGGAGGTAAATCTCTGTAGGTTTTCATGCCATTCAAGGATGGCAGCATGAACCTAATGCATAGGCTATGTGGAACCCTTTTCCAGCCCTTGGGTTGGGTTTCATTCCCATGTGAAGAGCCAGGGGCTGCATGTTATTGGTGGGAGGAGCCGTAAGCAAAAATGGGCAAGACCTGGGGCAAAAATGGGCGGAACAATAGGCTTGATTCTCGCCTTTGTAGAGCAGGCTACATTCCAGCCCCACACAAGCCAGAGGGTTCTACGCACCTCCATTCATTTTACAGGCAAGCAAAGAGTCATTACAACACTATAATAATATATTCCAGCCAGGCAAAAGCATTCAGGGAGGGTGAAGAGCAGAGCCCTATGACAGGTATGGCCCATGGCCAAAGGCTGGATAGAGAGCCCTGGAGGACGAGGGACCCAGCCCCCCAGACCTGAGGTTCCCCACCTTCGCTGCCTGCTGCAAGCAGCCACATTTGTTTAGAAAGCCTTCCGCTGAAACCGTCTTGACTTCTCTTGCATTGCAAAGGAGAAGGTTGCCAAAGCTGAAAAGGAAAAGGCCGAAGCGCTTCTTTCAAAACTTGCTGCCGATGAGAAGAGGTCCCGCTGCCAAGAGGAGTTCACAAAGGTAAAGGATCAGGAAAACGAGGCACTGAGGGAAAGAATGATGGCACAGGAGAAGCATCAGGTAATATAGATTTGTATTAGTTAGCTGCCTTTTTGCATCCCTATCCTGAGGTGGCGGTGGTGTTATTGTTATGCAGGACCTGTGTCAAAATGGGGAGTGCTTCCTGCTGTGGATTAAAGCAGCTCAGCAGCAAATGTTACAAATTCAAAATATAGGAGAGTGAAAGATAGAGGCGGCTGCTCATATCGTCAGTTTGGCCCCTTCCCATCAAGTAACAAGAGAGCCTATTTGTACTGCCATTATTTTAAGCAAAATAGTCAATATGGGGAGCCTCAATCCTGCGTCTTTCTGTGGCTTGAAAGCCCAGCATTTGGGGGCTGGTTCTGGCTAGTTTGCAGTGAAGGAAAGTTACTCTGCACATGCTTAGGAGTACAGTGGTACCTCGGGTTACAGACGCTTCAGGTTACAGACTCTGCTAACCCAGAAATAGTACCTCGAGTTAAGAACTTTGCTTCAGGATGAGAATAGAAATCGCGCGGCGGCAGCGGGAGACCTCATTAGCTAAAGTGATACCTCAGGTTAAGAACAGTTTCAGGTTAAGAACAGACCTCTGGAACGAATTAAGTTCTTAACCTGAGGTACCACTGTACTCAACTTCTTAAAACTCTTGTTCATGTCCCAAGAGAGGTATTTAAACAAATTTGAGAGCTAATCTAGATTAAAAAGAAAAAGAGAGGGGGAAAAAAAGATTTGGGAGTAACATCTTCACTCTCATTAAGATCTGAGTGTTTGTTGTGCACTGGAATACATTTTGATTGAGACACAAACTATATTTAAACAAGGACAGAACAACTAAATAGAGCAAAAATCAAGCAACAGGAATATTGTGACCCATTCAAACATTATGGCCACCATGTGGACATTGCTGGAAGTGCTTCCACATGGCATAATGGCTTCTGTAGAGCAGCAACAGAAACAATTGCAATATGTGACTATGACATTTAAAAGGCCTTTATAGTGTTAATTTAGGAAACCAAGCAGTACAGAAGCTGGCTGTTCCAAAGTTTAAATATAATCAAGGTTTGTCTGTTTGGGCTAGAGCAGTCTTCTCTGTCCTGGTACAGTCCAGATGTAGTTGACTACAATTCTTATCAGCCCCATCCAGCACAATGAATGGTCAGAGGTTATGAGGCTTGTAGTTCAAAACAACTGAAAGGCACCAAACTTTTAGAAGACATCTAAAGGCAGCCCTGCTTAGGGAAGCTTTTAATGTTTAATAGGTTATTGTATTTTGGTGTTTTGTTGGAAGCCACCCAGAGTGGCTGGGGAAACTCAGCCAGCTGGGCGGGGTATAAATAAATAAATAAATAAATGAATTATTATTATTATTATTCGGACCTAGGAATACTTTTTCTTGGGGGTGGACAAGAGTCTAGGAAATTAAATCAAGGGAAACTTTTATAGTAAATATTAAGCAATATTTTGTTTACTCTAACTGCTTGGTTGTTGTTGGCATTCAGTAAAACGATTACCTTTGAAAAAAACATTTCTATCTCCCAACATCAGCTACCTCCCATTGACAGATATTTAAAACTTCTCTCACATTCTGCAGGAGGAACTTTCCTCAATAAATTCAAAGAATACTGAGCTGAAAAGGGAAATTCAGATCCTTAAAGCCAGGCTTGCAGAAGAGAAAGCCAAATGTGGAGAGCTTGCACAGAGATATCGGGTAATACTTACATTTCATTGTTTAACCTTCAAAGGGACATAGCTGTAATCAGGACTGTGGGTGAGATGTTGCTGGAGCTGGGCTGCCTAAGGCACAAGGGACAATATTTTAAACTATTCCGATTTCAAATTTTCCTGCATGCTTGGGTAGGCTTTGCAACTCCTCCTTGTATTTCTGAATTTGTAGTTTACTACAAATTAACACCCTCATTACTCCTCCGCTTGCAACTTCGTTAGGTGCAATTACTACTTAGGCACTTAAAATTGCCTAACTTTTTAGCAGTGCATTATACGAGTGTGGCCAGTGAGCAAAAGAGCCCAGCTATATTAGACCAAAGGGTTATCTAGTCCAGCATCCTTTTTGCAAAGTGACCAAGCAGGTACCTATTGGAAGCCCGCAAGCTGAGCAAGACTGGCCAAAGGTTCCCGGTCCTGTTAGAAACTTTAGGAACAAGCAGGCACTATGGGGCCTACACGCCAGTGAAACCTTTCATCCAATAAGTATAGCATTTTGGGTTTTGCTGTGTTTTTATGAACAATGTCATAAATTGTTTTTATCTTCTGTTTGGTTTCTAAAATACCAGCTCAAAAACGACATACCTGAGAAGAAGATGAAGTTTATGCGGTTGGAGAATATCAAGGATGAGAACATGTATATGAACATAACCTGCCTTTTTCACATAGCGACAAAAATCCCATTCAGGCTAAGCCAAGGAGAAGCTCTCATCACGTTTGAAGAAGAATGTGGTAGGGAATGTGCATTCATATATATGAATGCTAATTTATTTATTTTTTTAAGCAAAGAAGTTTGGGTTAAGCAAGCACTTTCATTCTTCTAGCAGGAAAAGCTTAGGACTAATTAATATGTTCCCAGTCTGCTGCTTATTTCTTCCTTTATGTCAGCCAAGTCTGGGCCAAGACGTTGAGCAAACTGACCACACGACCCTGCTGTGAAGATATAACAGTAACCAACAATTGGATGCCCTTTAATGGTGCCCCAAATCTGCCACCTTAGGCAGCTGCTTTACTCTTCCTCTTGATAGGGCCAGCAGGATATTCATAGTGTAATGGCTAAGCTTTATGTCAGAATCAGGGAAAGAAGCATTGACCTATAAAGTGGTCTGCAAAATTATTTAAAATCAGTACAGTCAAACCTCGGTTCCCAGATGCCTCCGTTTTGGAACGTTTTGGCTCCCAAACACCAAATACACGGAAGTAAGTGTTCTGGTTTTCAAATGTTTTTTGGAAGCTCCTGCAGCCAGTCAGAAGCCACGCCTTGGTTGTCAAACGGGATTCCGGAATGGGTTACATTCACCTTTTGACATCATGGCATCTCAGCTAAGGACTAACAGGAGGAGTCAATAATTATTTAATAATTGTTTAAATGATATATTTTGCGGAGGGGGGCAGAAAATCTCCTTAGGGGTTGGATATGACCCATAGTCTAGCCAGCCCTGCCTTTCACACAAACTTCTGTGGCATTGTGCAAGCTAATTCCCTGCAATTTTTGATTACTTGACTCCTGTGAACTTTTAAAACCAAATGTATATATGGCCAATTTTTATGTATGAATTTGTTCCTTAGTTTTATACTTGGTTATGGAAAACTATTAACATGCTGTCCTTCAGTTGCCCAGGGACTGATCCAAAAACACTGCCATAATGTGAACTTTGAAAGTAAGATGATAGCTATGAAAGCTCTGCCTGTTATCCTGGAGAGGGGAGTAACATTTGAGGTAAGTCAGTGACCATGGTTTTTAAGTGTTATGTGTTGGTGAGTTGAACTCTGAAACAAACGTTTTGTTGGTGGTTGCGATTCTATACAGAGTTTGTTGTTGTTTAGTCGTGTCCGACTCTTCGTGACCCCATGGACCAGAGCATGCCAGGCACTTCTGTCTTCCACTGCCTCCAGAGTTACTAAGGGGTAAATCTTTTTGAACTTGGACTTTCAGAAATATGAAGGCCTGGGGAAAACAGGAACATTAATGAGAAATGTCTGTTCCCTCCCTTCTGTTTTTTAAAGGATAATTGTAAAATGTGGTGTTTTTTTAAAATCCCAGTGAATTTTCATTTTTTTCTCTCTGCACATCTCTCAGGACTTGTATTTGAATAAATCTTCCACAGAATCAGGTTGTATCATATACATTGCAGACCTGTATATGACTGCTCAGAAGTAATCACAATTGAGTTCAATGTTACTTACTCCTACAGAAGCAAATACAGTCATACCTCATGTTACATTTGCATCAGCTTGCGTGTTTTCAGGTTGCATCCTGCGGTGACCCGGAAGTACCGGAAAGGGTTACTTCTGGGTTTTGCCACTCATGCATGCACAGACGCGCAAAAGGACGTCACATGCCTGCGCAGAAGCAGCAAAACGCGACCTGCGCAGACATGGGCTGCATTCATTTTAGGATGCAAATAGGGCTCCGGAACGGATCCCCTTCACAACCAGAGGTACCACTGTGTAGGATTACAGCCCAAATCTTTTAACATTTTTTTTTGCATAGTGTACTCTAGTGAAGCAAAATATTGGACCTATTTACTTACAGCCTTCGTAGCTTTATATGTGAGAAATGTATTTAACACCTGATGTTTGGTAACAAGTATAAGTTCTGCAACCTTCTGCCACTCATGATGTAGCTGATAGGGAGTGTGTTCTTGCCAATGAAACCCATGCTATGGTCATGATATGTTTTGGCCTTTTTGCTTCTATAAATGAACATGGCTACAGTTCTGGATTTTATTTCACACCTGTAATTTTGGATTGTTTTGCAGCTCCATGCTAAGATCTCTAGAAAGCAGATCAATGTTTCTAACATCCCATACCTAAACATCCCTCCGGAATGGATGAGAGATAAGTTGGAATTGAATTTGTACAAAGCTAAACTGGGAGGAGAAGTGCAGAATGTGACCTTTGACCAGCAGTCCCAGATGGCCCTCGTTACATTTGGCCAGCCAATAGGTGATTTCTGAAGCATTGTGCAAGTTAACTTTACAAAATCGGATCCCCTTTTAAGTGCATTGCTTTTACTTCGACATTGTTCAGTTGACTGCAGATTTGAGCATCATATGGTTGTTGCAAAACTGTTCTAAGATGCATTGACACCAAGTACTATCTCCTGTCTCCCCCCACTGGTAGACTTATAACACAGTCTATTGCAGGATTACTTAGAAGTAGCCCTATTTAGTTCAACTGATATTCCCTACCACATTCATATAGGATTGCAGCCTTAAGAATAAAAAGGATATCTAGCAATGTTACCTGAAATGTATTCAGTTCCAAACCACATTCTTCTGCACTGGTGAATGTTTTTTATTCATCCTAGAAAAGAAAAAGCAGATGTACATTCCATTTTACATCTTTCTTATTCAGTAGTGCACATTTTTAACCTCTGGCCTAGCAGTAACCATTTATATGGTGTTTATACCCCAGATGTGCTAGAAACTGTTAGAAATGAATAATAAAAAGATATATGTTCACTCAGAAGTAAGTCTTGGTATGTTTATAGAGTGCTGTTTGAATTGTTGTGTCCTTCTTGGGCACATTTCCTATCAGGATGGCCAAATAATACAAGGAGATATGTGCTCCTACATCTTTAATAATGGTTTAGAAGCAGGAATGCCAGCAGTTATTGCTTGTCCCTGAATATCTTTGTGATATTCCTTATTCTACACAACTGTTAGTATAGCATCACTCTCTGGCTACCCTTGTTCCTTCCGATTTTAGGCTGCAGTCGTATTCACACTGAACCTAAGATCAAGTCCCATTGAATTTAGGGGCCTTCTTTCGAGTAGACATGACTAGCAGTTCACTAATGGTGCCTCGTGATGGAACATTTAATCATTACGTTTATCTTACAGTCTTAGCATGCTCAATCCCAGGTAAATATACATACGGTTACAATATTTGTCATCAATACTGGTTGCCCAATTAAAGTACCTATTAAAATATTAATTTGCAAGTTTGGGGTTTTATTCTGTATGGAAACAATAGGGTTTTCTCCCCCTGCCCCTGAAGTTCAGTACTTGGAATAAACTGTATTTCTTCATTACATTTCTACTGTTTTTCTCTCCTAGCTGCTAACAACATTGTGAGATATGGAAAATGCCCTTTCCGCACAGGTGAAGGGACTCATTTTGTCCTGGTTTCTCCTATCATAGA
This sequence comes from Podarcis tiliguerta, assembly GCF_965153285.1. Taxonomy (NCBI): domain Eukaryota; kingdom Metazoa; phylum Chordata; class Lepidosauria; order Squamata; family Lacertidae; genus Podarcis; species Podarcis tiliguerta. The sequence goes on from NC_139534.1 coordinate 34,760,208, forward strand.
GAAGACTCTGAATAGATTTCAGGTAAATGGATCATACCCATGGGGCTGATTGCAGTTAGTAAGTGAACGGAGACTTGTAAGTATTGTGCCACGATCCCAGTCTTTACTAGCAAGTAAGTCCTACTCAGTTCAGTGGCACTTACTTCCAGGTAACTGTGATTTGTAATTTTAATCATAATAGTTAAAACCTACATTCACTTTCCAGAGAATGCTTTTCTTCACAGAACTTATCACAAAGAGGCTGTGGTGTCCAGTAATGGGGAGTGAGAAGTAAGAGCTTAGAAGCTTTCTGAGAAGCGAGCATAGAGACCCTCGGATTTTAGCAACATTGCCACGCTATGTTTGAGATCCTCAACATCACGTGTGCAAATATAAGGAAGTGCATATGACACGCCATCCAGAACCTAAAAGGCACTTTCATGATTCTTGGGCTGGCACATTTTTTTCCTCTTCTGCTTTTAGTGATTTCACCAAGGCCCTACTACTGATTTTTCCTAACAGAATTAGGTTGCCATTTTTAACAAGCAGCCAAAAGGTGTAAATACATTTTATTCTGGCTAGTTAGCAACCCTGCAGGACAACAATTGGTTTACCTTTAAAATTAGACACACAGGCATTACTTGCAGCACTCAAAAAAGACAAAAGAATTTATTATTATTTTTTGCATCAATGGGTACTTTCCTCCCAGTCCAAATAGCTTCAGAAGAATAATTTTTGTCTGGACCAAGGCAGGTGGAGGGCGGCAGGTTAAACCTAGCAAATAAACACTCCCACAGAGGCACTATTTACATTTTAAAACTAATGAAAGTATGCTTAGAGCAAAGAGCATCTAAAGTGACTATCTTGGCTCTTAAGGACTAAAGCCTAAAGGTTTTGCCTGCATAACTGGGAGTAAGCCCCACTGAATTAAATGGGACTTACTTCTGAGCAGACATGGTTAGGATTTTAGCCAAAAGTACAGATTTATAGTTTGTTTAAAAACATCAGAAAAGGGAAGGAACACATGACCTGCTAATACTAGCATTTTCACTCCACCAATTTATATACTCCTTAAAGTGATTTGTAGTCACAAGATGTGGTGTGTTTTTCTTTTGACAGATATATTCAGGGATTTCCAGGAGAACTATACTGCTAACAGGAATCAAGGCAGAAGAGGATGAGGATGATGAAAGTGTGCAAGATATGATTGCGATCCACTTTCAGAAACCTAGAAATGGTGGCGGTGAAGTGGAAAATGTCAAATTTGTTTCACAAGGAGCCAAAGTCGCTTACTTTGAGAATGATGCAGAGAATGTTATATGACAGAGAATGAAGTTGAACTCGACTTTCCATTCTGCCAAGGGCTTCATAGAACAATAAACATGCTCTGTATTTTATTTTATTACACTGGATGGTGTGCCTGCTTTTTTTCTAAACCAAAAGTCATTTTTCACAGATAGGAAGGTTCTCCTCTGATGCAGCAAAAGTAATGACAAACAGTGCAATCTTATCTATGCATGTTTACTTAAAAGTAACTCTCACCGTTTTAAATGGGGTTTACTCTGAAATAAGTGTGCATTGGTTTGCTGCCTATGTTCATCAGACTGTAAAGAAGGCATCACTAGGCAAGCACTGATTGATCTTAGCACCACAGAGATGATGGCTGATATAAGATGACCACGAGTCCTTTACAATCTCAGGAAATTGATTATATACTAAGTCTTTAGAGTAGAAGGTTCATTGCAGATAGCTAATATTGGATCCTAGATTGCTGTTATGGTTGATATGACATAAGTGCTCATAATAAATTGGTGTGTTTCGAATATATGTCTAGTGCTTTCTTTCTTCCTAAAATCTAATTAAATGAACCTGGGACTGCATTAGTTTATTATTTATTTATTTGTGTGTGTGTGTGTGTGTGTGTGTGTGTGTGTTTGTGTGTGTATTCACATATGATATATGTGATATGAGAAGGTGTGTGTTTCAAATACATTACCTGCAATAGGATACATGTAGAAAGCAGAATCCAATTAAATTACAAATCATTTTCAGAATAACTTTCATTAGCAAAGGATAATCCAAACAGCCAAAGTCTGAGTAAAGCCCAACTGAGGTATAAAATCATAAAGGAATAAGTCAACATGGCCGCTGCTGCCTTCCAATGTTTTTAGCCAATGTTTTTGATTGATGCGCGAGTTCCTTGGGCCCCAGACTATAGGAACTCCTGGGGTCCTAAAGAACTGTTTCTCTCTTCCCTTTAGTGTACTTTCTCTGCTTGCTTCATTTTTCTAGTCCTTGAAATCCCTTCCTTTCATCTTAACAACCAATACACATCTTTCCTCTGGTGGTTTTTGCCTGAGAGAAGGTACTTCCTACAAGTTATGTTCTGCAAATGCTAACTATACGATAAGGGTTCTCATCCACACTTTTGCTTGAGCCGTGTTTTGATCGCATTGTGTGCTGAATAATTCCCTGGGGTCTGAGAGCATTTCCTGTCTTGCTGAGGCCATTCCTTGCTGCTGATGTCTATTTTGTTAACATTTAAAATCTCCAAGGAGCTCGAGGTGATGTCAGTAGTTCTCCCCCTGCCCATTTTACCTTTTCAACAACCCTGTGAGGTAGGTTAGGCTGAGTTTGTGCATGAGGGAAACTGGTTTGATAGACTCAGTCTTGGGACTTCTTGTGGAAAACGAAGGAGTTTTGGATCCAGGGGATCCACAACACACCCACCCACCCTGTCTCTCCTGGAATAAGGAGCTTATTGTGGGCATGCTGGGGTCTTTTATGATGAGGAGACCCTTCTGTCAAATCTAGTCCTGCCCCAGCCAGTAGACCTACAGATTAGAACTGTGCTCTCAAAACATTGCTCCAATTCATCTCTTAATACTTAATGTTTAATACCTCTTGCTTAACATTCCCACAGTTGTTATTCCTATTCCAGTTTTGCATTTTTAAAAAAAGTATTTCCAGAGGAACAAACCTTTGAAGCTTTTATGAAATAACATTTGAAGTGGACCACGGAGAGAATTAAGGGATGTGGGTGGTGCTGTGGGTTAAACCACAGAGCCTAGGGCTTGCCGATCAGAAGGTTGGCGGTTCAAATTCCCGTGACTGGGTGAGCTCCCGTTGCTCGGTCCCTGCTCCTGCCAACCTATCATGTCAAAGTGCAAGTAGATAAATAGGTACCGCTCCGGCGGGAAGGTAAACCGTGTTTCCATGCATTGCTCTGGTTCGCCTGAAGCGGCTTAGTCATGCTGGCCAAAAGGAACCATCGGCCAATAAAGCGAGATGAGCGCCGCAACCCCAGAGTTGGCCACGACTGGACCTAATGGTCAGGGGTCCCTTTACCTTTACCGAGAGAATTACTGGGATATGTTAAACTGATGCCCACCTCCCACCTCGAATTAAAAGATGTGGAACAGAAATGGGTCATGCAGTGAAGTATTTTAAGAACTTTTCTGTGCATGCAGTAATGGAAAAAGCTTGGCTGCTTGGATTTCTTCCTGACAGACTAGGCGAGACTGCAAAAATACCCTAGAATTGCAGAGTTGGAAGGGATCAACACAGGATCTTCTATCCAACCCCCTGCAATGCAGGAATATGCAGCTGTACCATACGGGGACAGAAATCTGCATCCTTGCGTGTTATCAGCAGCATGAGCTAACCAGCTCTTGGAAGATTAAAATGAGAATTAAATGAAGTTTATTCATTTATTCACATTTATAAATCAAAAGAAGACGCCGATAGGCAACGAATGCTTCCCTCGTCTCTTCTTTTCCTTTCAACGAAAGCACGAGACCCTTCGGTTCCCTCATTTAATACAAAAAAGCGAGCGAGGGCTTCTCGACGCCTCTCTGCCCCGCCTAGACAAAGTTGCGTAATGCCTCTCTCGTCTAACTGGAACGAACTACACTTCCCAGCATGCACTCTGCCAGCCCGCCTTCCAAGTGTTCTGGGAAACACTCGACAGAAACGAAAGCAAATGTTTTAGCGTCGCTTCTTCCAGGAGGAACGCTTCGCGAGGCGAGATCTGCGCGACTATGGCAAGTGATCGAGCGTTGCCTTTTTATATCTGCCTTGCTGACGGGGATTCGTGGAGCAAATGCTGGTTCTTCTGAAGCTCCCTAGAGATGATGGCTCTTTGGAAAGACGCCGAACCAGGAGCGTTTCCCCGGGGTGGAGTAGTCGCGTCTCTAGCGCCCTCCGATATTTCCCTTCCTCTGTAGTTACACCAAATGGCCAAACAGGTTCTGTGCCCGTGTTTCCCAATTTTCAGTGTTTATACTACATTTTTTTAGATTTGCCTTGAAAGAGTCTTTAAACCTCTTTTGTTGACCATTACGCTTTCCATTTTTAAGTTCGGAATAGAGTAGTTGCTTTGGAAGACGATAATCGGGCATCCGCACAAGTCCAACGAAGTGGATGTTGAAGAATCATTACTTCAACACTGGTGATCTTTGCTTCTTCCACTACACTGGCATTAGTTCGCCAGTGGGAGATCTCCAGTGGTGGAGTATGTTGGGTTTGGTTTTTTTAAATCACACCTTAGACGCAGTAGAGTGATAATCTGCATCTGCATAAACTAATTTTAAACCTAGATTGTTGAGAAACTTATTTTTTCCAGGAGTTCTTGAGCTCCATGTTTTTATGACGTGCACTCAGGAAACTTTGTTTAATGGGCCTCTTTTGGTTTCATGCATTGCCTCTGGTAATTTGATAGGCGCCTTTAGCTACCTTAGCAACTGTTTGTGATCAGTATCGCTTGGTTTTTCACTAGCATGATGAATCAAAAGACCATTGCATATATTTCTGTCCTTGGCTTATCCAAAAAGGTTTTAAAAGATATATCCATCTCCAGTACCAGGTTGGCTTGGAAAGCACTGCAATAAAACTATGGACATAAGATGAGGGCCCTTTGAGCAGGAGCGTGCAGAAGCTAGATAAGTATCTGCAGGGATTTTCAGTAGATTGGTTTCTGACTCCCAATTATTTAACAATAGCAACAACAAAAAATAAGTTTTTTTTTTACCAGTCATTGAGGTACTTTTCCACAAAAATGAGTTGGACGCAAGTGGGGAAAGGATGTAGGATGATGTGTGGACGGTACAAGCTACTTGTGGTACTTATGGGTACAGATTCCATGAAGCACAGCTAATGCAGACGTATACTTAGAGAGAGCAGAAACCAGAAACTAACACCAATCTTAAAAGTTTCCAGCATATTGGATCAAACTCTGCAGAGAGTGGATTATTTGCATTATCCAGCTGTGTAAGTAACCCAAAGGACAAACTGCATGGCAATGCTAATACTACGGTAATTTTACTGCGTGACTGTTGGCTACAGATAACTGCTACTGCTTATGCCTCTTTATAAGATTAGAGCTGCCACATGGGAAGTTTGGAGGGCACAGTATATGGTAAGCAGGGCATTTCATTCCACCTAGAATATCTCATTGAAGAGCTATTGCACTTCATTTACATTGCCTCAAGAAAGCTCCAAAAACTTTCCTTCTGTGTTTCTCATCACTCTTTAACTTGTTTTGCATTCTTTCTTCAGCTCAAAGATTCATCAATTTTAGGAGGGTATCCAGTGGTGGTTTTTTGTTTGTTTTTTAAATATACTTTTTAAAAAGATAAGCATAGCAATAGGAGGAGAGGTGTTGACATGTAGAACCAGTCTGGCTATAGATTTGATTTTTTATTTTTATTTTGCCTCAAATGTGCCCTGGCTTATTTTTGGGCTTTTCATATATATTCCTGCACTTGCGTAGGTTTTGATGGTTAGTGGCAGTAAATCTTGTCAGAGTTTGCACTGGAATGTATGTGCACTCCATTGTAGAGTTTTGCTTGCTTATTGGAGAGAGAGTGGATAAGGTGGGTATGTCAAGCCTGGCAGACTAGTTTTCCCTGTCTCTCTGGCTTCTCTGACTTTAAGGATTACCAGATCTGAGTATGGCTGACCCGAGTCCTCTGGTATGATCCGAAGGGGTTCCCGTCCTTCCGTCCGTTTGTCTGTCCACCTTTCCTTCCTTCTTTCCTTTTACCTTTCATCATTCCCAAGGTAAGGGATGGGGCCAGAGATGCAGAGAACGTGTCATTGAGCCATCTGGGCCCCCGCATGGAGGTGGAGGGTCAAGGAGGTGTTGGGAGGGAGAGAGTTTGCTGGTCTTGGCATTACAGTCATACCTCATGTTACGTCCGCTTCATGTTACGTTCTTTCAGGTTACGTCCCGCAGCGACCCAGAAGTACCGGAAAGGGTTACTTCCAGGTTTTGCCGCTCGCGCATGCACAGAAGCACAAAATGACATCACGCGCATGTGCAGAAGCGGCGAATCGCAACCTGCGCATGTGCAGACGCGCCGCTGCGGGTTGCGCTCTTTTCGTGTTGTGAACGGGCCTCCGGAATGGATCCCGTTCGCAACCAGAGGTACCACTGTAGACTTTTTGTGCTCAACTTGTGCGCCCAAGCACATCAGCTACATGGAGAGGTGAGAAAGGAATTTTTCTGCCAGCTCCCCTGCCCCCGAGGCATGAAGACTTTCAAAAGAAAGCCAGTAAAAGGCTGGAAGACCCCTGGAGTCCTGCATGCCAGGCATCAAGATATTGCAGGAGAAACAAACCTATGTGTGGAATATGCTAGCTTTATTTGAAAACCCAAGGTATATATGGGTAGGGGTAGTACCTCTGGTGGGGGCAGTTGGTCCGACCACCTTTGGTTCCCACCCTGCACTCAGCTCTCACCTGTGGCCCCAGGTAGGTCACTTTGAAGCTGCTAACACACTGGCTTGACTTCACCCCTGGAAGCGGACTCCATTGTCTCTTGAGACAGATGGATGACAACAACAGCAATTGATTACAGCCGTTTCTAGCATTCACTTTGGCCTCCCTCCCCACACCCTGGTTTTCTGACTGGTATCAATATATTTCTCAGAGAGGTAAAAATTAAAAGCAGCCTAATTTTCTTCTGTCAGCTGCCAGACAACAGCAGTGGGGGAAGAGGGAAAGCTAGGAGGGGGTTTTAGGGTATGGAAAGAAAATGCCCATAAAAAACTGTGATTAAAAAAAAATCAGCTTCCTTTCCTAGCGCTTCTAATACTGGGTAGCTTTAGCATACTCCGGAATCAAAAGTTTTGTGTCCCTTTTGTAGGAAATGCATACTTTTTTGTGCATTCTGCAAGCACACGATAAAGAAGATTTGGTTCATTCTGCAGTCCTTTAGGAGAAAGGGATATTTAGCATGAAGTGTGTTAAAAATAGTCCTTGCGTCGTCTTGGATTAAAAGTTTGCGGATAAGGTTGCTGAGCTGTCCGTTTGAGTCTGCTTCTTCACTCCTTTTAGAAATAGGAGACAGTGATGGTAATCATAGTTCTGATTTCTTGTCATTTTATAATATATTTTTTTAAAAGAGAACCCTCCTACAGCAGTGCTTGCAGGCTGTAGCACAACTGCGCTGCCCTGTCTCCTTTCTGAAGCAGTAACTCAAGGAATAGACATTAAGTGCATTGTACAGAGATTTGATGCAAAGCTAGCTTAGGTTGCAAGATGTCAGCAATTATTGACAGTTCTTCCTATCATCGTCTCAACACTGGCACACCAAATTATGTGCAAAATGATCTGCTACTCCATACATACTAAAGCCATGTCACTCCTGATGGGGAATGGTGAGATTTACTGCCTTTAAAGTAATAATAATAATAATAATAATAATAATAATAATAATAATCTGACTTCCCTTTGCAAACCAACCAAATATTTGGTGTCTATTTAGTGTCTGAGGTACAATTTTCTATTATAGAGTAAGGCCTATAGTGTTGCCTAGGCCGTGAAACTCCACACCCAACGTGAGAGATCTTCATCACCATAGTTTTATCATCATCATACTCATCATCTCTAAAGACTGTTTTATTTCATCATGGTTTTCAATTGGTTTGTTTGATGCCTTTGGGTAGAAAAGCAGCCGGTAGGTACACATTTTAGAAAAGTAGCCAGGGATTAGTTCATTCAGTGTTGAAACTATGTGCTACTTTTGCAGAGTGAGACCATTCTGTTTCATGGTTACTATAATAATAATAATAATAATAATAATAATAATAATAATAATTTATTACTTATACCCCGCCCATCTGGCTGGGTTTCCCCAGGCACCCTGGGTGGCTTCCAACAGAAGATTAAAAAGATATTAAAACATCAGTCATTTTTTAAAAAAAACTTCCCTAAACTGGGCTGCCTTCAGATGTCTTCTAAACATCTGATGGGAGGGCGTTCCACAGGGCAGGAGCCACTACTGAGAAGGCCCTCTGCCTGTTTCCCTGAAACTTCACTTCTCGCAGTGAGGGAACCGCCAGAAGGCCCTTGGCGCTGGAGCTCAGTCCTATGGACTGGTTTTTTTGGAACTGATGAGAACAAAAAAAAAAAAAAAAATGTTTCTGAATAGGAATTAGGCCAAAAGGCAGTTCTGAGGAAAATTTTATGTGTGCAGAACAGTGAGACTCTTGTGTTTCGGTATTTTGTGGAATGAAGTCTATAGCGGGAGTGAGTGTTAATTATTTTGTTTTATTTTATGTTTCTTTGAAGCACAACATCCGTTTCATGTCAACAATACGAGCAATACAATTTCCTCAGCAGTTTGTACTTTCTGTATTAAAAGGCCTGTAAAAATCCCCTCTTTTTTAAAAAATTAAGTACTGTGGCATCACAAATTTACAAGCATCGCTATGCCACTTTACAGAGGTGGGGGCTGAATTGAATCAAATGAATAATAAGAATACGCTTGCTGTTTATGCAGCATTCATCCTGATTTCTTTGGATGGAGGTTATACGCCTTCTCATCAATCAATTGTCATCCCACACTTTCTAGAACAGCTGTTTGTCGCTACCCTTATTGCATGTAGTCCTCCCTAGTTCCATTAACGAAAGCCCGGACGAGGACTCCTGATAGCACAATAAGACTCCCATCCTCATCCCACAGTCTCCCCCAAATTTGCTTGGGGGTTCAGGAGAACCTGCAGACCAGCATGTGACGGACTGATTGTTCAGTCAAGCAAGCTTGGACCAATGGAGCAATCTCCTTAGAGCTATGTTGAATCCCACCCTTTGTGTTTGAGTGTGTTTGTTGCACCACACCACTTCCATCCACTTTAATTGGGCAAACTTAAATTTGGCCGTGGATCTGACTGAACCCCTCCTTAGTGACAGTCTGAAGGGGGGTGGGGCGCAGACCTGCCGCTTTCAGTGTCCCTTGCGTTTCTTCATAGGCCACCGCACAAGCTGCCAAGCCAAAAAGAACCATTGTGGTCTGCGGTGTTCCAGATGGCCTCCTAAGTGACGACGTCATGGCCGACATATTAATGATTCATTTTCAAAAGGGAAAGAATAAGGGTGGCGATGTGGAGGATGTTGCCTACCCGACATCAACAAAAGGAGTGGCATATGTAACGTTTGAAGATGAACGAGGTAATGTCAGAGGAAGGAAATTAGAATTTGGGGTCCTTAACCGTAAAGCGGAATTCTTGCTCTGTAAAACTCCTACGTTCTTGACGTCCTGGCTCGGCGTACTCTGGGTTTGAAACCTCTCACAGTGTATAAGGTTGCCTGCCATTCGTCAGACACATAAATGCAGCGAGGCTTTAGAGAGAGAGAGCATTTGCGTGGGTGTTTTAATCTACTCGCACAAGAATGAAACGTATAGTACGTTGCCTGGCAGATGAAAAAATTGCAGCTAAGCCTCGGGGGGAGTAAAATTGCTGCCAATTAATCTTCTAAAGAGACAGGCTGCCGTCATTCTCCTCGGAACAATTTTTGCGTGGTGCAAAAAAAGTATCGGGAGACAAGTATCGAACACTGGGGGCGGGGGAAGGAATCCCAGAGGAAAACTACCAATGAGAGGGACCCCCCCTTCCTCCCCCAAAATCAAGGTATTCCAGGAATTGGGTTGGCAACAAAGCATTCTGACTTTTACTTCTTTCTACAAGACAAAATCTGAATTCCTTCTCAGATGCAGAAAATGTTCTCAGGAAAGGCGACCACTGCCTAGAGGACAAGAGACTGCCTGTGGGTTATCCCTTGAAAGTGTCGTCATATGGAAAAAGTGTAAGTTACCCCAGCTCGACTTTTCTTCTTCTTCTTAGAATCTCCAGCCTTGCAGTTGCTTATTTTATTTATTTGTGAAACTTGTTAGTCACGTCTCACTTGAAGGTCTCCAACTGACTTAACGCTAAATAAAAACATTCACATACATAGAGAGAGAGAGAAATGGGGGCGTGGGGGAAGTTGTGAAGTGGCAGGTGTCACCAAGGAGCTCTTTTTTGTCAGGACCGTTGCTCTTTGTTAAATTTCAGCTGAGATAACAATACAGCACAGTGAATGTTCATGTCATTGTGTAAATAATGATAACAGTAGATCTCTTCTCCATAGAGCTTACAGTCTAATGTTTCACAGAGAAGGGGCAACTGAGGAGTTGAGCGATGGGAGTGATGAGTAGCTTATCAATGGCTACTGACCATAATGGCTATGTTCTACCTCCCGATGTCAGGCAGTGTTTGTCCCTGAATGCCTGGGAACCACAAGTGGGTAGAGGGTTGTAGCACTTAGGTTCTTGTTTTGGGCTTCCCATGACATCTAGTTGGGCACTGTGAGAACAGTGCTTCTGGACTAGATAGGGCAGTCATCCGATCCAGCAGGGCTCGTCTTAAGTGTAATAAGGCATCAGTGTAAAGAAACGCACACAGGTGCCTGTAACCTAAAAGTCTAGTGTTGCCTTTCAGTTATGATCTCTCTCTCTCTCTTTCTCTCTAGATTTTTACCTGCGTGACATGCATCCTCAATTTGTCCCCATTTGGAGAGAAATACCACTTGGAAAGTCTGGTGCAAGACTTCAAGAAGAAGTTCCCAAATTTGAGCTTTGGGCCGTTACAGTCTAACGGGCTAATAAGTGTACAGGGTTCATTTTTAGCCATCAGTGCCCTCCAAAAGAATATCTTATTAGACATAAAACATTCCCTTTCAGAACAACATGTTGCAAGAAATCTGAAAGCATCAGATCACAGGCCTGGTACAAGACAGGCAAACAGTGGATTATCCTCAGAGCTGAAAAATAATTTTGTGCAAAATGAAAGCAAGGAGGAGGGACTAACTGTTGCCCTTGACACCGATACATATCGCTACATGAAAACATTTAGAGACGAGTTTTACCAAAGGATTCTAAAAGAATGTGGTGTTACTAGTTACGCAGCTGTAGATGAGGATGTCACCACCATATATCTAAAGAGTGACAACACAAAACCAGGTTCCAGACCGTTAAGATGTGCAAAAGATAAGGTTGAAGGATTGTTGGCAGAATTATATGGCTTTCTGCGTAAAGAAAGATTGCCACATGAAATGTCCAACAACTCTGAGAAGTGGAGACGTGAGCGTGCATGCGAGATGTTAAGGAGCCAGTATCCAAACGTTCTGGTTCTACTATACCCAACTTACATTGATATTATAGGATCCTCCTTAGACATTTATGAGTTTGCAAGACAAGTAAATAAAATGATGGGAAATGTCCCCAGAGAACCTTGGAGATAGGCAGCTGGTTATTTTGATCTCTTGAGGGCAGACCTAGATTTTCTGTTCGGCACAGGAGCTGCCACCAAAAATGGCAACCTTCTGTTGTGTTCTCTGCTTGTAACATTTTATGCACACTTGGTAGTGTTGTGTTGTTGTTGTATCGTCCGTTTCCCGACCCCTGCACCACATCAGTGGTCAACAGAAGTGGTAAAATGGCACAGGGCAAGTGGCGATAAGGAAAAGTGAAAACTTTACACAAGGCTTGTTTTTTGGTAGAAGTACTATGTTGACCATAATGGCTAGTTCTACACTGACAATAAAGTGAGCTGAAACATACTGACAGTAACAGTGAAAGGACAGCTGCTGCCTAATGGAAAAGCTGAAAGTAGAACAGTTTAGCAGTTTGTGGGTTTTTTAGTCTATATATGTGACCTTTTCAGTGTCTCCCTCAGGATTTCAACACACTACTTAATAGAGCGGTTTTGCTTTCTGAAAGTTTTTGTTTCCTCCTAGCCTTTTTCTCTGGTCAAAACGACCCATCATTCTCAGCAAGTTCCTGCTCACTTGAGAGCTTTCTTCAATGGTCCTGTTATATAGAAGGTGATGTCATAGTTTAGTGTGGACAGCTGAAGCTGTTTTCTGTGTTTGACAATGAGACCTGGAAACAAGAGATTTCTTCATGATGTATATAGTAAAGTATCACCGGATTAAAGCTGGCTCTGTTGGTCAATTTGTTTCACGTTAGTCCTTTTTGTGCATCGACAGTTAAACAAAACTGGAGCTGTATCTCTCATACCATGAGTTTTATAGCACAGGGGTGGTTAGCCCACGGACCCCTCTCCCTTGTTGCTAAGGTTACAGCTCCTACCATCCTGAGTGTTGGCCATGTTCATGGGTAGTGATGGGAGTCTCAACAACATAAGTAGCTGTCTCAGTATCTGATCATTGGTTCATGCAGGCCAGAGTTATCAACACTGGCAAGAGCTCTGCAGGGTTTTCAGGCAGCTGTCTCTTCTAGCCTTTTAAAGGAAGGCTATTGCTCTGCCCCTTGCCTTTTCCCGACTGCTAATCCAGAGCTGAAAGAAATGTGGAGGGACGTGCTGTTTTACTAAAGGGATTTGCTGGGAGGTCATTTCAAGGGAAATTGTTGAGGAGCTGGATATGGGTCTCCACCCAGCCACCCTGCCTCTCGTTTATAGAGTAAGTCTCCAGGAAAAAAGAGTTTCCGATTTGAAATTTAGGCACTCAAAATATGTGATGGTGATGAATTGCATGTGTGAATTGGTTCCAATCAAGATTCCAATTGAAAAGGAATGTGACTGGCCTGATATGCAATTAACCAGCACAATAAAATCAAAAGGCCCAGAGCATTTGCAGGGAGTTAAATATGATGGGGATTTTTTCCCCCCAGGAAGAAAATGCATCTTCTCTCAACTGCCTGCATCTATTCCCTATAGAGGGCATTTGCAAGTTAATATTACTCATGATATCACTGGAAATGGTGTACAGGGATTCCCAGACCTGTCTAGAGCTGTTAAGGGCCCTGGAATAGACAAAACTGCATTTGTCCCCTGCTATGGCTCTGTATGACTATGGGAAACACCATGATTTTTAGTCTGCTTTGAGAAACTACCAGGAAAATCTATATGGAGAATTAGTCTGTATTGATAACATGGCTCGTGATGCTCTTTTACACCAAAGGTGAATTTGACTCTTCTTTTCTCTGCCGTTCACTAAAGAAGCATATAGCCATCTGGCAAAGGAACACAGGGAAGGAAGGCTGGGACATTGCAAGTGTCATAAAAGCAAAAAGCACAAGAGGGAGCCAAATACCGTCCAGCTCACAAAATTTTCCCCAGCTCGCAAAACCCGAATCCCTATACAGTAGATGTTCAGCTAAATCCTTGTACATTTGGAAGATCCTTTCTCCTCTGGAGCTGCCACTATGTAAAGTGCTGAAGAGGGAAATTGTGTATATACTGTAATTAAAAGTACCTCCCAATGGAGACAGTACTATCCAGTCAAAAAGATCTTGTCTTTTTATGCATGTTGTATCTACATGTTAGGTGAAAGACACGAGCGCCTTCCAAGATTGTATTTGGTTCTTGTATTTGCAGAGGGGAATTGCCATGAGCACACATACTCTCTGGAAAAGGTTACGCTCAGAAATTCAGGCAGTGATCCTAAACGCACCTAATGAATTATGTTGAACTTGGGGCTTATTTCTGAGCAAACATACTTCGTATTGCACTGTTTACAGCAACCCCTGTGAGATACTTGTGAAACTGGATTGTAAGAGATTCCTGAACATGTAATAGCACACAAACAGTATGAAGAGAGGAAAGGTCCTATAAAAAGACCTCCTTTCCTCAATGCTCTATTATGTTAGGTGCCTGTGTTTTTGATAGTTGTACTCCACAATCCTCATGTCTGTTCAGGAGCAAGTTCTATTGAACTCAGTAGGGCTTACGCCCTGGTGGTACATGCCACTCCATTCTCTGTATTGCAAGAGATCCCAGGGGTTCTGATTCCTTAGAATGAAGGTTGACAGAGGCTGTGGTGTATTTAGGACGTAGGGTTTTTTTTACACATGTATATAACTGGAACATAAGATGGAAGGGCCCAGAGCATTAACGCCCGGGCAGATCTTCCTTCTCCATTAGTCACAGCTTTGGTTTCCAGCTTGCTCACACACAACTCTCTGACTTTTGTTCTCCTACCTAGCTGTTAGCTGTGAGGAAGGGGAGGGAGGACCACCCGTTTTTATGACACCGGGCCAATTTTGTGCTTATGTTGATTATGGTTCTTAACTAGTCAGCCAATGCCATTGCCTAGACAAAGGGATGAGTTTGGCAAGCTTGCTCTCATACACTCTACGTCTACAGATAGAGGATTCCAAGGGGCTCAGGACATCATCTAGAATGACCTCGCCCAACTCATAACACAAGCAAGTGGGGTTAGGATTGCAGTTACAGGCAATTAGCTGTACCCAACCATGCAGGAAGTATTTTGCATTTGCTCTTCTGGTAGAGAGAAATTATTTCATTGTGTGTATTGTTTAGTTAGTTAGAAGGAGTTGTTGTTTCCCTGCCCTAGGCAGTTTTATGAAGGGTAAGCTAAAAATATTTTAAATAAATAACAACCTGGGTGGGCTGCTGCCTGGCAATGTTAATGACAGCGAGCAGCACTTTTGGTACCAACATCTACAGTTATAGGCTAAGGTTGCTCAGAACGAGAATGAGCTCCAATCATGAACATCATGTTTACACAGTAAATGCTTAGAGAATAACCCCATATGCTTTGCACAGTTGTAATCCGTCCTCTGTGGCTGCCCATTTTTTGTTTTACTTTTTTAAAACCCGGGACTGCTCTGTTTGTGTGGCAAATGGACTTTCCAAATCCAATGTCAACAGCCAAAGGCTTGCTTAGGCTGCAGTGCTATGCATGTGTAACCTGTGAGCAAATCCCACTGATATACATAGGATTGCACTGTTAATGTTGGCTGAGTGGTGGTATGGAAAATCAGAGCTACACATTATTTCTTTGTCAGCAGGAGATATTGCAGCGGGGGGGGGGGTGACTGTCAGGAAATTTCAATGTGGGAAAGCATTAAACCCTCCCACCTGGGCCATGGTTCAGATCTGGGTTGACCACCAGTGCAACCCATTTTTCTAAATAAAAAGATGACAGTTCTAAGCGTGTTAATTAGCCATGCTTTTAAAGTACTGTATCACGGTCTGGTTTTCGGGTGAGCCGTTTACAAATTCTCTATCCAAGTAGGTAAGCACTATAACAAGCAGTGAGTGACTTTGACTGGCAGCCAAAGAGAATGTCCAGAGAAGGCTGGCAGGCGTTCCCTCTGTGATGTTTCTGTTTTATGATCTGCCTCTGCCTTGCTTTTTTAAAACACACAACTAGCTGGGGTTGTGTTGCCACTTTGCATGGAAAAAGGACCCCTCCTATCTTGCGGAGGCAAGAGTTTCACGTGGTACACCTTAAGAATGCAAAAGAAGTCCTTTTTCAAGTGCTCCCCTATGATGGTAAATGTTATTTTTGTTAACAGAAGGAGGAATGGCTTTGCACTGAATTAAATTAACTCTGCCAAGCAGCTGAACTGTTTGCTCTTCCTCCTCATTCAGAGGGTGTGCACTCCTACAACTGCTCTAAACTTAGATGTACTTTTCAAACAGATACCACAGGTGGTTGGCTTCTGACAAGGGAAACTTGAGCAATTGCTGGGGAAGAATGGATTGCACACTGCAGGATGTGTGAGCCGGCTTCCTACACTCTGCCTGATTTGGACAGAGGAGATGCATTCCAATCAGACTCTCTCTGGGAGGCCTGTCATTTATTACATGGGCAGCTCTGCTGGAAAAAATAGCGCAGAACCCCACAGTGCTAACGGTGATACAGTCATGAATAAAACTGCGTACTGGTACATCTAGTAAAATAATAACCGATGAACAAGGGAGCACCTGGGATTGATTTCATGACATGTGGAATCAGTAAACATTGGGGGGAAATAGCAACCCCTTTACTGCTTGCTGGACTGGTAAAATTCACACAATACCTATCATGAATGTAATGGCCAGAGCAACAAATAACTGCATTTCATTTTCTAACTAGGATGCTTATAACAGCAAGAACCAGTCTAATAGTAAATGCATGGACCCTCCAAGTCCCAGCAGGGGTTCGGTGAATATAGACTATCTGTTTACCCATTTGCATGGTGCTAGGTGCAGAATTGCCTCCTAAAAGCAAAACCTGTTCACTGTACGGAGGACAGGATCTGTATCCTGAGGGAGGTGGAGAAAGCCAGTCTGGTCGCTGCACGGAGGAACTGGTAGGCATGACCTGAAGTTTGTGTTGCAGCCATCTTGTGAAACGAGAGCAGGTCTAGCTATGGTCAGTGGCTAGATGAGAGACCACCCGAGAACCCATGAATGCTGCTTTGAGCTCTGTGATAGAAGGAAGGCAGGATATTAATGTGGTTAAATACAAGGTGTGACCAGAAAGTTCAGTGAATGGTCGCAGAAATTGGATAGCCGGAAATATTCGAACATACAATTGGCATTGGAAACCCATGAAATGCTCACAATTGTGTACGGAGATGAAGCTGTAACTCGAAAGACAGTGTATGAGTGGTTTAAGTGTTTCTGTTAAGGGTGGCAAACCATCAAAGATGACCCTTGGTCTGGCAGACTGTCGACAAGCAGAAAGGTGGCAAATGTCGACAGAGTTCATGAGTTATTGATATGGGATCGGCGTTTGTCCGTCCGAATGATGACGGAAGAATTGCATATTCCACGTGAAATCGTTATTGAGGTTACTGTGTTGTCCCACCTTCCATAGTCTCCCAATCTGGCCCCACCAGATTTCTTTCTTTTTCCAAAGCTGAAATCTGCACTGAAACGGCACGAATTTTTCCAACATTTCACATGTCCAAGCTGCTGTGATGAGGGAACTGAATGCAGTACGAAAAGAGGACTTCTCTAGATGTTTCCAACAGTTCTACAAACGTGGTCAAAGGTGCAGAGAGGGCCTACTTTGAAGGCCTGCAAGGTATGTATGTTTGAATATCTCTCGCTGTCCGATTTCTGTGACCATCGAACTTTCCAGTCACACCTTGTAAATAATACTAGCTGCTGGCCACCTCATCACCGCTTGCAGGTGTGCCTTGCTTTAAAGATTTGGCAGACTGAGGCTGGGTCTATACTCTTTAAAATGTTCTTGGAATACTGTTTTTGATATAGTTCTAAAATATGAAGGCATTTGATTTCTCTTTCACTTTCTTTTCTACACGGTCTACCTACTTATTTCATGGGGAGAACTCCATGTCCTCTGGTGTCACATTTTAATAAAACATTATTGATGTTTTAAAAGAACGTCCTATGGCAATATGAACATCATAACCCTTTTAAAACTCATTTTTAGCGTTAGAAACCACGAGTGCAGATGAATCCTAAGTAAAGGCATTACATGACAATTGCATACAATAGCAGTGTGCATTGGTAACTAGGAAGAGGAGGAGACACAGGTCTGGTACTACTCAAGGGGTTTCTTGACTTTGCCCTTTGGCAGGAGTTTCATCTGGGAGCATTCACATATTTTTTGCCTCTTCAAGTATAACCGGAAACTGAATTAGAGTTGCAAGGCGGATGCAACAGACCACACAAGCCTGAGAGAAGAAGGTTGTGCCACCACAATTGACTTTCCTCTGGTACACATCATTGCAAGTGGTACACAACCAGCCTTACCAACTTTGTGACGATGGGGTGACTATAGGGGTGCATGTTTGGAAGCTGTTCATAAGATTTGCTTTTGCGTAGATTCAGCATAGCAATTCAGTGTTTCTCTGATGTGAACAGGGATGTCCTATTTCATAATAATAATAAAAATAATGTTATTATTTATACCCCACCCATATATAAAAGCATAATAAAACATTAAATATATAAAAGAATTTCCCTATACAGTTGTACCTCGGGTTAAGAACTTAATTCGTTCTGGAGGTCCGTTCTTAACCTGAAACTGTTCTTAACCTGAGGTAACACTTTAGCTAATGGGGCCTCCTACTGCCGCCGCGCTGCCGGAGTACAATTTCTGTTCTCATCCTGAAGCAAAGTTCTTAACCCGAGGTACTATTTCTGGGTTAGCGGAGTCTGTAATCTGAAGCGTATGTAACCTGAAGCATCTGTAACCTGAGGTACCACTGTACAGGGCTGCCTTCAGATGTCTTCTAAAGGTTGCATAGTTACTTATCTCCTTGGCTTGGGGGTTGCCATATCCTCCAACATTTCTCCAGTGAAAATAGTGACATCCTAAGGAAAAGCAAGACATTCCGAGATCAAATCAGAAACTGGGACAGCTTCTAAATCTGGGATTGTCCCTGTAAAATAGGGACAATTGGAGGGTCTGAGATTGTCACTATGATGCTGCTGCAGCAAGTCAATATTCAATGGCAAAAGTGTGGTATCACAAGCAGATGGGTTTAGCAGGCAGTGATCTTTGCTGCACTGATTCAAAGCAGGTGTTTGCAACATATGCTTCTTTAGGGAAACCAGACTCATGCTTAGATCATCCTGATGATCTTATGGGGACCCCTGGTTTCTGGAGTCAATAGGGCAAAAGGCTGAAAGAACCATCCTCACTTCTGCATATTACAGTACATTGCTTATGGTTCTGGAGCACTTCGGTGCTGGGCCAGTGCTTGAGCAAAGGATCTTAGCAACTGGAAGTGTCTTTTGTCTTTTGGCTCTCTCTTAACTTTTACATACTAAGGAGTGAGCCCCAACATGGGACATTTGCCATTTACACTTTAAGTGGTAATTAACCCTGTTGCATTTTCCAAGCTAGTGTTATATCAAAAAGGCTCCCATTTGCCTTGCGAAAACAGCTTTGTGCTGCTAATGAGCCAGAGAGAGAGAGAGAGAAAAAAAATGTCCCAACCACTTGCAGTAGCTGTTGCAGTTTGGCAGAGGGAAATAAAATGTCACCGCTTGGCACTCCTTTAGAGGTTTCCATAGTTCCCACCGTCTTCACGCCAATTTTGTATCGCAGCTCTTTGTCAGGCGCCATGGTTGTTCCATCTTAAAATATTTATAAACACTGATTGTTAATCCAGTTACGTAGCCTGCGCCCAGTTAGGACTCGGGTGAGCTGATGTACGCAAAGCAAAGCAAATGCAAGCAAAGAATGAGAATGCTGGATTTTTAAAAACAAACAAACAAAGAACAATGCATTTTCCAATTGTGATGTCTAGTTTCGCTTGTCAAGTCATTTAGGTTTGTTTGTTAGAAAACAAAGCCAGCTGACAATGATCTGTGTCGAATCTCTCACATCCTGTCTGTGGACTTTGGCATTCCATCTGGAAATAGGAAGGACATATTAACTCCTGTGTCATTCTGCGTCATATTGACTTCTGCATTGCTGTATCATTTATTCACTCGAATTTATGGATCCATTGGCTGAACATTATGGATATGTGAGATAACAGGGAAGGTCATATTGGCTCAGACACTTGACTGCTGGATTTGCATTCCTTCCTTCTGATTGCTTAGCCGCAGTGATTAAGTGACTAAGCAACCTTAGCATCAGCAGTGCCTCTCTATCTGCCTAATAAGCCATAGAACACTGCCTCCAGGTGTTGCTTTCTGACTTTCTTTATCAATGCCTGATTGACTTTAAAATATAATAATGAAAGCTAACATTCTGGGGCCTTGCAGGCAGGGAGGGGTGTGTGGCAGGAATGACCATGAAGGAATTGTTTAAAGTTCTGCTCCCAAATGATCTTAATTCACCTTTAGTTCAGCTGACATTTGTATGAACTACTTTCAGGTGTAGTTCGGAGATTTTGAAATAGTTCAGTGAACTCCATTCAACTGAACTGATTTATTCCAAAAAGATGAAGAGTGTCATTGCATGTGCAAGACATACCTCTTCAATGCTAAACTGTGCACTAGCCCAGCAACCAAGCATTCAACATCAATGCAAAATTTGCACCCATGTGCAGGACTCCTCTATGGGAACGGGAATTTTGATTGGCCATGCTCCTACATATAGGCTCACTTTCATATTGATGCTGTATGCACAGCTACTTGGGGTGTGCCCAACAGCCATGACATCATGCAGCCATATGGCTGATGTGTGAGAGCATTTGCCTGATCAGCTCTAGTTATTAACTTCATGGGGTTTCTGTGAGGATGAACACAATTAAAATTTAAAACATGCTAATAGAACTGTGATCAGGACTGTTAATATACAAGGCTGCGATGCCGGTTAATGTTTTAATTAGTTCACTTGGTCCTATGCTTGATATGTTTTCAGTGCAATTGGCAGGAAGCCAGGTTTTAATTAGAGTTAAAGCTTAGCTCTTAACTGTAATATAAACAGTGCAACTATAACATTATTATACTATGAAATCAAACTTGACACACGTACCACGATTAAGCAGGCTATTCTACATGCCAAAGAGACTTCTGTGTGGGGAACCCCTGTTGAACTGGACCATGAAATGCAAATAAAAGATCACCCATGCAGTTTCTTGGTTGGATCTTATATTCAAGATCTGCATTATATTAGGATAGTATACTTCAGATTGGGCACTAGTAGAAAATCAGCATTTTAAAATATCAGCTTAATGTTTACCATGCATGCACAGTAGCCTTATGGATATGATTATTGAGTTTTAATTACCCTCTCCTCACACCAGACCACGGTTCTTAGTTTTGTTAGAAATTTATATTGACTATGTATTACTTTTTTTTGCATTGATTGCAGGTCAATCCATCTCATATATATAGATCCATCAACTGCTAACTTCGGGTGACAAATAGAGTGTTATATATTCCTTGACCAATGAAGAACTCTTGGAGGTCAAAATGCATTTGACTTCTAGTTATGGTTTGGCACACATCATTAGTCATGTCTACTTATTTCTGTGGGTCTACTCTAAGCAAAGCTCAGTTTGGATATAACCCAATATTCTGCTGCGTTGATGTTCCTGATATTCGAAGTGTTTGACATGCTTACAATAGACTTAAATGTCCCAAGCCAGAGAAAATCAATGGTCTAGCTAAGTAATACCACAAGAAGTGTAAATATGAACAGCCCACACCCTGCAACAATTCTTAGTTTAAGTTCAGTGTGATACAAGAGGCCGCTCACTTCTGATTAATGGACTAACCTGTACATTCATTAAGTGCTGATACAGTTCCAGCCAAGCACTTGTCTCTGTATAAATCAGGTATTGAGTTTGTTTTAGAACAACATTATAACAAATGGAAATCTATAGGTCTGCAGAGTGATGGATTCAAAAATATAATCTGCACATTGAGGGCATGTGTGAGAATGATATGGTGCTCAAAGAATAAACCTGTTAGTAAACTTGGCATAAATAATAAAGAATTATTTCTTTGCATCTACCCAAGTTTGCAGGTAAGATGAATCCTTGAAAATTACAGAGCAGGCTTCCTCAACCTCGGCCCTCCAGATCTTTTGAGACAACAGTTCCCATCATCCCTGACCTGCCAGCTAGGGATCATGAGAGTTGTAGGCCAAAAACATCTGGAGGGCCGAGGTTGAGGAAGCCTGTTACAAAGGATTGCACACATTTGGGCCTTGGAGCCTTCTTTGGGAACAAAATGGAACAAGGATGAATAGTATTGGCCAGGCCCCTATGACTGGCAGTCAGTATGAACCCTTTGGATTGGCCTGGCCTGGCCAGGTAAATATAATAGGAGCTTGCACTTATCTCCTCAGCTGATCAATCCAGCTGCATCAGTATTCTATCTATATATCTCATCAGATTTCAATGTTATCTCTTAGACTGTCTGACATGGAGGCACATGGCACATTTGAGCCTTGTTGAAATTAAGCAGGTCTAAATCTGGTCAGTGCCTCAGTGAAAAAGGTGAGATATAATAGTAACTAACTAGTAACTAACAGGCAGAGGGCCTTCTTGGTAGTGTCACCTGCCCTGTGGAATGCCCTCCCATCAGATGTCAAGCAAAATAAACAACTATCTGACTTTTAGAAGACACCTGAAGGCAGTCCTATTTAGGAAGTTTTTAAGGATTGATGTTTTATCGTGGTTTTAATGCCTTGAATGCAAGGGTTCTAGACGAGGAAACTCCCACTTCAAGTCTTGAGTTGCAGATATGATTGACCATGGATTATGGTAATTCCAGATACGAGTGCCTGTGGCTCTAACATGAGCTAGATAATTAAGACTAGGCAGGGAACCTGTGATTCTCTAAGACTAGATTACAACTCCCATCAAGCTACGATGGAGGAGCACTTATGTACTTCTCCATCTTTTTCCAGGCTTCTTGAAAACAACATTATTTCCTTCTCATTTTTCCTACTAATTAAACCAGCTCTGGGGTTGGCGTAACTTTCTCTTTGTCTTAGAGGCATGCTGAAGAACTGGGTAGGTTGTTGATCCTTCAGATCCATAGCTTCCTGGGTCCTCACTGGGCACGCTTCCAAGCCACCCCCAGCCCTACTGATGCCAGAGCTCTGATGTGGGTCAGGCAAAGACCATGAACATTTGCTGCATAAGCAGATAGAATCCGGGGGGGGGGGGTTCCAGGGGGAATCTGGCATGAAATCTTCCTCCCCAAGGCCTGATCTCTCCCCCCCCCAACCTGCCATCTGATGTATCATATGGACCATGGAGCAGTCTTCCAGGAGCTACAGGACTGAAGGATTGGGTTTGTTGTTTTTGAATGCCATATCCTGCAGGCTGGAGAAGAGCCTTATCAATGCTAACACTGCACTGAAAATGACTCAGATTGGGCTTTCGCTACTGTTATGTACTGAGTTGAATAGGATCCAAAATGCAGCAGTCCTAGAACAATAGGATTCAGAATGCAGCAGTCTGTTTGGTCCTAGAACAATGCAGCAGTATGATTGGTCTGCAGGAGCCACCCAATCCAGCTCCAGATGGAAGTGAATCCAAAACCTGATTGGCCTACAGGAGAATTCCGGAATTAGCCAATCACGTGCAGCCCATTGTGTAAATAATGTATATAAAGCAGATACTTTGGGGGAACTTTCATTCCTCCTCCCACTATGAGCTGAATAAAGAGCATGGAATCCACTCTCGACTCTGAGTATATTTCAGCTACCCTTCCCCCTGACTTACTCTCAACTCCTTTGTTCTGTCGAGCAAATCTCTTGTGATTTGCATGCATCCTCCGAGTATTTATTTAATCCCTATTTCAAGTCTGCAGTAGGCACAATAAGTGCACCTAAGCATGCTGTGGCCATTACTGCAAGTGTTTGGTCCATGGGAGATATACTGCAGTGTATAAACATTACAAGCAGAAAATAAATTGTGGTTTGTTTGTTTTCATTGTTTCATTATTGGGGGAGGGGAGGAGTCCCACCTTTTGCAGCTAATACATTTAATGTAGATTTCAACTCTCGCCTCTGGCACTTGTGTTCAGACAAGGGCTTAATTCAAATCATATACTTGGCAACAAATGTAATTTTCCCTACCCACTAAAAAAAATTCATTTAGTCTGGATCTAGAGAGCAGTTCCAATTTAATGAACCACAAAACATGCATACTTGTTAATGAAGTTAATTTGCCTAATAGAGTTAGAACGAGGTGTGCCACAATCTCCCCTCGCAAGTGTCAAGCCCTGCTTAATGTCAGACGCAACATTTTGTTTGACACTTTGCCCAGTCCTACAACTCACCGCTTGGCCTTCGCAGGCCATCGGGAGAAGGCTGGGGAAATGGAGAGGAAAAACTGGAACCTATCCATTTTCCAGTCCTTCAACCCAGTGACAGCCAATTCTTCAGTAATTGCTATGCCTGCAACTTTCCACTTTAGGGGAAACACATTTGACTTGGCTGTGGCTCAGAATGGTAGAGAAGCAAGGGTCTGTTAGCCCCCTGCAAACACCCACCCAAAGACAGGCCTGTTTTACAAGGCTTTATAAATACAAAAGAGAAGTGGGCTGCCACCTTGCTTCTTACTCCCCCCAAATCAATGGAGCACTTTAGTGTTTCAAGCATTGAGAGTGCCTACTCAGAATGCCTGATTCCCTCTACCACCTTGCATGGTTATTCTCTGGTCATTGGCGCTCAAAGGTATTAGCACCACTCACAAGATTTCCCCTGCAGCAGTTGCGTGTAAAAGCAGTAATGTCTAAAAGCTTCTTGCCATGGGTGGATAGAGTGTGCTCAAGGACAACAGATGCTTCTGTCTGGAATTCTAAGGGGTGTTCAGATACAATGAGAACTGAGCTAAAGCTATTATCTGGTATTATAGGTGGGGCAAGGTAAAGGCACAGATGAAGTCTGTTGGGTGGACTAAGGCAGGGAACAGCAACAATTTCTGTGCGACTGAAGTGCGCATGCAGCAAGAGGGACTGTTTTGGGCATTTTGACTGCAGCTGATTGCCTGGCTGAACAGGGGAACTGACTTTAAATGGAAACTAGCTTTCCCATTCTTCCAAGGATCAGCTGCGGCAAAAACTTCCATATTTTTTTTTTGGGGGGGGGGGCAGAATGAAAAGCTGGAAAAAAATTATTTAGATATCAAGAGCAACAACCAGATCCTTTTATTTATTTAATTCCCCTCCATGTTTTTCAGTCGAAAAGGCTCCCGGAAGAGCTTACGACACATATCTATATCCATATGTATGTGTGTTTGCATAAATGCAGTCCCTTTCAATTTAAAATTCCTCTATAAATGCTCCAATTGCATTTCTTTTTATTAGTTTGCAAACATACAGTGGTACCTCGGGTTACATACGCTTCAGGTTACCGACTCTGCTAACCCAGAAACAGTACCTCTGGTTAAGAACTTTGCTTCAGGATTAGAACAGAAATCGTGCTCTGGCGGCGCGGCAGCAGCAGCAGCAGCAGCAGCAGGAGGTCCCATTAGCTAAAGTGGTGCTTCAGGTTAAGAACAGTTTCAGGTTAAGAACGGACCTCCAGAACGAATTAAGTACATAACCAGAGGTACCACTGTATATGTTAAGGAAGCACTCCTGTTTCAGAGATATTGCAAGGCCCCACCTTTAAGCCAAATGCATTGCTGAACTGAAAGTTCAAAGGTTTCCCATGTGAATGTGATTTGAAGTGATCTCTGAAAGATATCAGTGCGAGTGTCCACAGGACAGTGCTCATGATGTAAGGAAACAGGAAACACGCCCCCCTTTTCAATTCCCACATCATGGTTTTGATCCAGACACCCAGCACTCGGCCTGCAAAGGGAATATTCACATGGAAGCAGTAGAAATTCCCTCGTCTCAAGGCAAACTGCACCACCCTACCCCACAAGTGTCCTGTTTTAAGCGGGACATCCCAGATCACAGAAGCCAATTCTGGCTTCTATTTGGATCCCAGGTTGTCCCATTTTTTGGTCTGGAGCTGTCGCTCGTGAGCAGGGTCGCAACAGAGCATCTTCCTCCCCACGCTCTGGGATGACCCTGCAGATGATCGCCAGGCTGCTGGACCGGACGGCGTGCCCCTCCTGACGCCCCAATTTTGGGGATGAAAATGTTGGGAGGCACGCACCATACATCTAAAGCGTGTGACCTAACAATTCTGGGTGCTGTAGTTTGTTAAGGGCGTTGGGAATTGTGAATCTATCAAGGGTAAACCACACTTCCCAGGATCTTTGTGTGGGGGGGAAGCCATGTGCTTTAAATGTTTGGAGTGGATGCAACAGAAGTGTGAGGAAGTCCACTTTTCAGTTTCACCCATGGTAGGCTATTTCTTGATCATTCGCCTTAAGACGTTGGTAGGATTTGCTGCGTGTCTTCCTATGAATAGCCACCAGATGCTCCTTTGTCCTAGTGTCATTTTTCGTGACTGCATTCTAAACAGACTAATCTTGCCTTTCGCTTTGTTTATCCAAATCTCCCCTAGACCGGCGACCCTTCCCGGGGCATTATGTGTGGCCTCTTGTCATTTACTCATCTAGATCTATTCTGGGAAGTAGCTTGTAGGATATCCTGAAGCTCCTTCCTGGAATAACACTTCCTTCCATCAGAGGCCAAACAACATCCTGAATTGCAGTGGTTTTGAAGTCGTGTCCTGTGTGACAGAAGATATTATTCTCAAGCTGGCATAGGAACCAGGACTTTTCTGTCTGTCAATACTTGCTATTAACGTTCTCCAGGAGCGACGTGATTGAAACACCCAAATTCCTTTTTTCTGTGTGGCCTGCATTTCTTTTTCATAATCACTGTTGCAAAGGGATATCTAGCTTCTACTCTCCCCTCTCTCTCCTGACACAGGAAACCATGGCAACGCTGTGTTCAGAGCATGTGTAAGCAATTTAATTCGCCTTAAACATTTTACAAGCAGTATTTTGCCCATTCCTTTTTCATACATATATTTGTTCATTAAAAAAAGTAGTGTTTTATTGACCCTCCACAATATGCCACTCCTTAAAAAAAAAGAATTCTCTGGAGCTTTATATAGGTATCAGTAGAATTCTCTCCCCACATCAGCCAAGGGCTGGTGGAAATACCTAGCAGTTTCATTGGGGTTTCGCAAAACTTGCTTAGCACCTCTGAATTAAGCTACGAGAACTCAATATAGCATTGAACTAGGGGCTCAATCTTTTAATTTCTCAGAGGATTGGTTTACATGAAGGCAGGTACAAGCTCTCACAGTGCTTGAATTTTGCTGCGTAAAATGACACGGGATATCATCCGAAGGGCCTCCAAGCAGCAAATTTCAGTCAGCCACGATTGTCTGCTGCATGTGCCTACCTCCTTGGAAAAATTAAAACATAAATAGAATTTTTTTGCTCAAAAATACCTTGTTGCCATTGCTGCGTAAAGAGTCTGTTGCCACTGACTACATTTTTTGGGTGGGGCTTCTGTTAAGAATATTGTAATGGCCCAGTTCAGCGATGAAAGATTCAGTGTGAGAATTGGACTCATGTTATGCGATGAGATGCACAAGGTGCTCATGCCACTGTGCGCAAGTGCAAAAAGTCATGTGCGGTGGGAACCCCTCAAACGGCATTAGATTGGTGCCACTGGTATGTAATCGCAAGAGTTTAGAGTGACACTGGGGCGCGACTACGCTTCAGCAGAGACTCCCGTAATTTAAATCCAAATGAACTGAGGCAAATATTTCAGGAGTACCTAAAATGGGCTGAAAATGGAAGGCAGTTTTCAAGAAGAAAATGTAATCCACAGCTTTAAGCAGCCGGCTGAGCTGAAGTTTGCACATGGAGTGAGTCATTTCTGCCACTGGCTTTTTGCTTTGGAGGTTTGCCATGGTGTGGAGACCATTGCTTAGTCTAGAGAGTGGGTGGCTGCACACCTGAGGCTCCCCAGATATCAGCAGCCTCTTCTACGTACCGTGGTACCTCGCAAGACGAATGCCTCACAAGACGAAAAACTCGCAAGACGAAAGAGTTTTTTGTTTTTTGAGTTGCTTCGCAAGACGAATTTCCCTATGGACTTGCTTCGCAAGACGAAAACGTCTTGCGCCTTTTTCTTAAAACCGTCAATGCATTCCTATGGGAAACCGTCAATGCATTTCCTATGGGAAACAGTGCTTCGCAAGATGAAAAATTCACAAGACGAAAAAACTCACAGAACGAATTAATTTCGTCTTGCGAGGCACCACTGTATATCATTTTAAAGCAGCCATCTCCCCATAGCAACCCTAACATGTCAACTGGTCGCCATGTTGCTCCTTTCTTTGAAAGGGATCATAGTCAGAACAGGCACTGTTGCTAGTCAAGGAGGAAGAAGGAGGAAGAAGTAAGTGGAAATAACTGGAATAAAGAATGGAGAGGAGCCGGCTGACATTTGTAGAGACATTAGAGTATATATATATATATGTAAAGGCCCAGGCAATCTATATAATTTCTGGTTTAATGACTTTCTACTACCTCTAATTTTGCCTTTTCCAAGTGCATTAGCTGAATGATCTCTAGATAGTTGGAAAAGGTGTCGTCAGGTAACAGCCTATATGTCAGCTATAAAAGCTTCATATGCATCATGCATTACATTTTGGGTGCAATCAGGATTTAAATGCTTCCACTCAACATTACCGGAGGTAATTTGAGCACATCTGTCAAGTTATTTCCTAGACATGGAGCATTTCTTTAACACAGTTTAACTCTGATTCCGATTATTATTATTATTATTTTAAAAAGTCTATCTCCAACCCTCAGGATGGGAGTTATAAGTAAGTTATCCTCCAACTTTTGGAGAGGACTTTTAAAAAATGTCTGGAATTCATGAGGATAAAGTGATAGGGAGGGTGGGTGGGCTACTTCTAGTGTTTGGAAAATACAAATCTTCTTCCAGATGTGTATTCTCTGATCTCCACCCTTCCCAGCATGCCAATTGTGCAGAAAATCTGTTGAAAAATAGATTTTTATTTATTTTTATTTCCTTTTGCTATGTTTGCTGGATGGCAGCTGTGTGGCACCTACCCCTGTGGAAACAAAAGTAAGCAATGATTTTATTTTAAATCTTGTGCACAGTTTGCTTCATCTGAAAAAAAAAAATATCAGTGGAAGCGTAACATCTTTGGGTGCAATAATTGTTTTTACAATAAAACAGAGAGCCTATTGCGAGGAGTAACCATGACACTAAATGCATGTCCATATTGTACAGTGAAACAATCCTATTTCAGAAAAGTGATTTTTAAACAATTACTTTTAAAAGAAAATAGGAAAAGAAATTTCAAGAACACTTCTGTGGCTCAGAGAGAAAATCCCAAGCAATTCAAAGTAAAATGTCTGACTTTCTGAAAATTTAATCTCAGAGTTCAAAGTGAATCTACTTTAGAGTTCAAGCAAAGACAAAACCACTCCATAATTCCACAATTACATTCATCATCACTCACCATAGAAAACCTCTTCAAATCACTCACAGAGAGATCCTCCCGACTTGGTTTTGTGCAGTGTTCTGAAATGGCTGTGGAAACAATGATTGCAGCCAATAAGCACCAGCAGGTCTTTTCTGCAGTACTTAATAACAAGAGTTCCCCAGAATCTTGACATGAAATGCAAAAGAAGACCACACACAGAAGTATCATGAGCGAATGCGTGCAGAATAGAGTGGAGGCAAAATGGGAAGAGTCCCCTTTCAAATAATTTATCAGGAAGATGAAGACTATGAAACAGACCCATTCTGTGAGCTTGAAAATGTCTCCCCACATTACCAAAGCAAAGGGGTGAGACTTCCTCACTTCTTACACTGTACTGCAAGCACAGTTTCATTATCTACTCTTTTAGTGCAGTGTAGGAGGAAAGGGAATGTGACTTCATCTTGTACTCTCTTTGTCAGTACCTGCTGGTGACAGAGACACTCCAGGATGATGAATTTTGCAGTTCCAACTGGCTGCTGTTTTGGTGCCTTCTTCACCCCTTTTTTGTGTCTAAGCCATGTCAAATTGCACTGCCTTTAAATCGTTTCCATTCCACAACAGTTCTTGCTAAGGGCGCAGCTCCAAATAATCCACAACACAAATGATTTCTTTATGGTCTATCTGAGCCCACCAATGATGGCTAAATGTCCTATAGCTGTAGTATATTTTTTCATCACTGAAAAGTCATAATGAGCCATCAGTGTAAAAGGGTCAATAATAGTTTTCAACATCTGTAAATGTTAATACAATGAACTTTAAAGGAGTTGTACGTGAATACACACCCATAGCTACTCTAAGGAAGCTCTCTAACCTACAGCCTCCCATAATTCCTTTTATAAGTGCCACCAAGAAAAAATACAACCAGCTGAAATCTATCCAAATGCTATACTTTAACAAATGTTGCAGGGAGCAGCAAAGTTAAATTTTGTGCTCTAGTCTGCCGCTTGTCGAATCAAAAGAAAAAAGGCAGAAATATTTCCCACAATATACAGCATTGTCAATTATTATAATTTTACATCTACAAGTGTTTAACTGCATCCAGGTGTGTTAGCATTAGCAACGTCTTACATTTATGAATTCTATTTGTCTCTGTATGCTAGGCTCTGAGTTTATAGGCATTGCAGCCTAGCCAGATATGCACTTCTGGGACCGGGATACAACAATATTCATAATGGTATCATGGTAAATTTTATATGAATACAACATGGCCTCCTTTTTATTGATGTGGTTGCTATGGAAATCTGTAGTAATACAGGAAAGCAGAGGTAGACAATGTGGTGCCTTCCAATTGGGCTAGAACTCTTGTCGTTCCTCACCATTGGCCATGCTGACTGGGGCTGATGGGAGCGACCCCTGGTAGGTACCAAATTGGTAAAATCTGCAGTATCCAGCCTGGAAAGAACTAGAACCTGTGTTGGCTTTAGACATTTTTGGACCTGAGCCAAAAGTCAAGATGCAATTTCCTTTTTTTCTTGGCCCTGTCAAGATTTCTTAAACTGAATCCAACAGAGAAGATCACTTTTCCTTTGACTGCACTGAAGGAGAGCAGAAAGTCTGGGCTTCTAGCTAAGAGGGAGACTGAAATAGTGAGCATAATATGCAAACTTGCTACACAGTAAAGATTTTGCTCCTAGGATACTATAGCACAGCACAGTCATAGGGCTTGTCCACACTTAACTTTCCCCTGTGCTTTCCAGACATGGGTCACACTTTATAGTTCCATGTCCAAGCACTCTTCTGTTTGCCCCAGATCTTTCCCCTGAAAACCCACTCTTTACCATTGAATAAGAGCAAATGGAAATCAGCCCCTGGTTTGTGGATGAAAACAACTGCCATCAACAGAAGCAAGTGTAAACTGTTGGGTTACTGCCAAACTTTTATTGCTCATAGCCAAAGGGTGTTGCAATAATCCACACAAATTCAAAAATATATTCTACAGAAAAACCTAGAGGCTGTCCCAGACTACATCTACACAGCTTTAAAAAAACACTCTGAAAAAAACATTTTAAAGCTCACAGTGGAAAATTTCATAGAGTTCCAACTTCGGCCCAGCAGTGCCATCTGGTGTCACAGTGTTATAATGCAATTATAATGTTTTCTTTTGCTAGTGTAGCTGAGTCCCCAGATGACCATTTTACTGATTTGCTCATACAAAGCTTAGACAGTGGTTAGACTATGGTTGCTTCCAGATGACATTCAGCCTGATTTGTTTGCAAAGTGTTTGGACAGCATCGGCTATTTAACTATCATTCATCCTAACTTGTCTGTGGAGAGATTAGACGATGTTGCATCAAGCAAGTGCTACCCCACACTTTTCAGTGCATGCCTCACTCTGCTTGATAGTCTGGCTGTGGCATAAATGCACATTAACGGCTGCTTAAAACCACTACTTCACCAGTGTGGATCATCAGAATTGCCAGAGCCATAGTGAAATGCTATCAGTGCTGATCCTATAATTGTTTTGAAAACTAAAAAAAAGTTACCAGTGAAGAAGTTCAAGATAAGTATGAAGGCACTCATAGGTCCTTGGAGAAACATCTTAACTTCCAATAATAGAAGAAAATGTAGCTCTCTGCTTTCCACTTGTTTCAATTCTTCCCACAAGAGAGACAGTGAGAGATCCATCTTCACACAAGATAAAATATGAATGTTCATACTGGCAATTTTTAGCAAGGTTGAGGTTGAGAAGGTCCCAGGTGATTAAGGAAAACAGACTATTTGCATTAAAACCTAATCTGGAGACAAGAAGCTTGCCTGAGCATGTATTCACACATGAATTTCCATCGTCTGATGTCCACAGCAGCAGGTACTTGCTTCTATGTGCAAAGCAGCCATCAGAGATCAAGCACAGATAGATCTTTTGCATCTACGGGCATCACATCAAGTAATACATAAAAATTAGAAGAACTTCACACAAGCCGTTTAGGTCTCTTTCACACATGCCTATAAATCACTTGACACCTCTCCGTTCATTATTCCAACTCAGCAGTTAGCGCTGAATGCACACAGCCTATCCATATATCCATATATACCCTGGTCCAGGAGTTTGCAGCATTAATATCTCAGAAGGGTCTTGTTTTTCCTCATAGCCACAGCCTCGGATTCTCTCTCTAGCTTGCTGCTTTACTTCTACGTCACTTCACTGCAACTCAACTCTAAATAAAACTCTGCTACGTTTTTCTAAGTAACCACAAGTTGGGGGAGGGGCGCCACCCATTTGGCTCCTTTCCTTTGTTCTCTTAATGGCCCATCACCCAGGCTATCACCTCAACATGGAAAGGAAACCTGGCTTATATTTTAACACTTGCTGGATCCAGGGGTTAGAAGGATCTCTCATACGGCCTACTTCCTCCCCCCTTAAACTCATGACTATCTATTGTCATGGACTGGCTGAATGCAGTGGAGTGGTGGAAGGCGCCAACTGGGGAACCCCCAAGGGTAGATGGCTCACAGCTGGGGGATTGATGGTGGGCATCAATGAGTGGTCAGAGGGAGAAGAGGGAGCAGACTGGGAGGAGGAGGTGTTGGAAGCTGAATAGGTAACAGGGTTTAATGAGCAGGGAGAGGCTGTGGCAGAGAGCAGTCCAGGAACAGAGACAGAAGCAGAGGCTGCAGGGGTGTGTGTGAAGAGACAGCAATGAGTTATGCTGGCAAAGAAGCCAGGCTCCCCCCCCCTTGTGGCAATCAGTTCCCCGCTGGTCTCCTAGAACCCGAAGAGGTGTGAAGAGGGCGGAGCAAAGACAGACAAGGCGGAGCAGTCTAAGGTTTATGCTGTTACCACCTAGTGGCTGAAAGGCAGAGTCATTTGTTTAGAGAAGACTGAGAAGGTTGAGAGCTCAGTATGTTTTCCCCCAAGATGGGTGCCACACTGAGGTCTTTAGTAAGATAACTAAATAAAACTCAATTGTTTCTTGACATTGCTGGTGTTACACAGAGATTCTATATGAAATACTGACAGGTAGCCTATGTATTTTTAAAAGAACAAAGAGTTTATGCCATAGCAAATTTGTTAATAGTTGAGATGCCACAAACTTTACTGTGGCATAGACTTTTGTGGACTACATTTCCACCTCATCAGATGCATGTCCACCAAAGGTTACAGTTTAATCAATGTCTTAGTCTTTAAGGTGCCACAAGACTCTGTTGTTTTTGCTGCAAAACACTAACACAGCTAATCTGGAATATGTTCATTTAAATTTCTGTTTGCTTAAATAGCCTGAAGTGAATATATATATATATATATATATAGCATTAGCAATGCAGTTAGGCCCATGGGTTTAAGGGCAAAATTTTCTCAGAGTTCTTGGATGCTTCCAGTCATTTTCATATTTGCTATTCCTGTCTTCAAGTTCGCAGGAAAAAAGAATTGAGATAAAAACTGAAACGTGTGTGTGCATTTGTATTTTTGGGACATGTGGGAGAGAAAGGAGAAAAATTGTGTGCTTTCCTTATGGCTGATCTGCTTTTAGGAAAAAAGAAGAAACAAAACACATTTATTTTAGTATTAGGAGTTCATGGGCCAGAGCCCACTCTATCAGACGCTTGAAGAGACCCATTTTAAGAGGGTGGATAGGTATTGTATAAATAATATACTCTGAGTACTGGGAGAATGGGAAAAAAGTGTGTGTTCTAATTATTCAAGTTCATCAGAACAGACTTGCCAGGCACCTTAAAGCAGTTTTCTACCTTCAGAACGTTCTACAGAAATTGGCCTTATGGAAACAAATATATGAAATATCAGATGTAGGAATTGCATGGAAATGGAACACAATACACACATTGGCGCTCAAAGAGTCAGAACCATCACAAGGGGTCTTGCTAGTGATATTTATTTAACAAGACACTTAAAACTCACCATAAAGCATGTGGCTGGCAGTAGTAAAAGTGAAAAATGGATTAGGTCTCTTTCTGTCTATGGGGTTTGGAATGTCACATTATATTGCTTTATACGGCACAGGCGAGACCCAATTAAGATCACTGCTTGCACTGCTCGAGCACTACAAGTTAGCTAAATCGTAGCTGAGGTAGGAGAAAAATGGCAGGAGGCAAAATGATCAGTCAGATGAGGTCAGAGGGTGAAGAGTCCGTTCTGACAGCTGGCCTCATGTCCTTGAGGGATTTGAAGGCAGCTGGGGATTGCCACTGGGGAGCGGAGCTGTACTTTGCCCCCTCTGACCTCCCTTCACCCCTTTCTTGCCCTCTTTTTCCCTTGACAATGCCCTCTGTGTGGGTACTGCTAAAACACCGCATGAAGTAATAGCACACCATGTAAAGAATGGTTTCAGATTAAGACATAGGGAAGAGTTATGACTTATTGGTGGTGGTAACAGAGTCAAAGGGTGTGCAGCCTCCTGTGGAATATTTACATCTAGTTAGTTACATCTGCTGAAATGGCTTTCCATTCAAGAATGATTATAATCCCAGTCAGGTAATAGTTGAAACCCCACAATATGTTGATATCAGAAATGACTTTGTGGTAGATTAAAACAACAACACCAACTCATTTCTGGTCAAATGTCACTACTAATAATCAGCCTTATAGATTTATTCATCTTTTTTATGACAGGAAAAATTGTACCAACCAAACCTCTCCAGTTTACATGATGGAAACGTTTTTATTTCACTTATGACATGCTAGCTTGCACTATCTGGTTTGCTTTGCTAAATAGTCCTTTGTTTGGCACCTGAGGTCATATTTTTTGCTTTTACTCTGTGCTTGTGTTGCTCTATACTAGGGGCAGATTTGCCCTTCAGATGTTTCAGGCTAGAACTCCCATCCTCCTCAGCCAGCATAGTCAGTACTTAGGAATGATGGGAGTTGTAGTTCAAATGTAGTTCTGATGGGTGCCATGCTCCTGCTGCCTCCTTCTGCTGTATAGGTTGGTTGCTACCAGATAATATGTGTCTGTTCCGAAAGATTTGGAGCAAATCCTTACTTAGGAATGATGGGAGTTGTAGTTCAAAACATCTGATGGGTGCCATGCTCCTGCTGCCTCCTTCTGCTGTATAGGTTGGTTGCTACCGGATAATATGTGTCTGTTCAGAAAGATTTGGAGCAAATCTTACCTACCATCAACGGCTCCTTCCCATGCCAATTTCATAATGTGTGCTTCGAGAAATCAGCACGTGAAGCAGGGAACCAAGAACAAAACTGGACCCATTGCTATTTCACTCCCTCAAATCTACATTGCCAGAGTATTGTGGCGAGAAGGAAAAGCAATCATCACTGCACAGCTTTTGGTGTGCGTAGGATCCTTCTGGCCCTATGATTCTATGATAACTGAACTAGCTAACTAATGAATGTTCTTCATATTTTCCCCCTCAACATGCAATGATTTTGGGTGCCTGTTACAGGTTACAGCTCATCTTGTCATGCCCTCCAACTGACTGACTGAATGGGAGCCAACCATGCAGTTTTAAAATTGCTTTCCTGCATGCCATGTCCCTGACACACTCCACCTTAACAGCATCCAACTCCCTTCCCCAAAACACCCCTCAGTTCCCCAGACTTGCTCTCCACGAACCCCTCAAATGCAAATGTAGAGCTGCTTTTACCATTTCTTTTTTTTTGCATCTGTATTGACGCAATAATAGTGCATTTATACTGGACCATCCACACATTAATTCTGCTTTATTATGGTTCCCCAGCATTATTGCTGTCTAGAGGGCCATTACTGTGCAATAGTTCAATGACCCAGGGATGGCACTGGACAGGATTCTGGCATGACCCTCTAGGTCCTTTTCAACTCTGCAGTTCTATGATTCTATGGAAGTCGGACAGCCCACTATAGAAAGTTGCAGGATTTCAGCAGGAAACGACAAGACATAAGCCTATTGCCGATGAAGCAACATGACCGCTCCAAATCTTTTGCAGGTGCAAATGGTATTGAAAAACATTAACTGTGTATAATGGCCATGATAACATCGTGAGCACAAATGATGATGAATGCTCCATTAAAAGGATGTCTGGAGGGGTCCTGAATTGCTTGGATTCTACAGCTGGTTCACAGATGTATGGTTACTTGATGGCTGTAGCCTTGAGTGGCCACTTGCATGTGTGAATGAGTCATCACAGATCAAACATCAGAGAACTTTCTGATGATTTTGCATAATCTCCGCCTTAGTGCTTTTCAACATTCAGGGCACACACTAATCATGTGTGATGTGTGAACTGGCACCTGTGTTGTTGATTCTAATGTGCCGTTTGGCAATATTTGGTAATACACCATTTCAGCTTTTACTATCTGCCACATAGCTTGTATTTCTTATTCCGAGGATACAGCTAAATCAATGGCTGGGCCTGCCTGACATTTCAAGTTACCACACCTCATAGCTCTAAACTCAGATTATATTCCTTGAATATTTGGGCTTCAGTCAGTTTCACACGAGGTGGGTGGGTATTCTTTTGGGCTAAAAAACAGCATTCTTATCAAATTCCTTTTCTTTTGTGGGGGGAAGGCAGAAGAAGGTGGGAGACCTCATGGCATAGAAGCAATGCATTTAAATTTGAAGGATTTAAATTTGAAGGTTGAAAATTGGAAACTATTCCATCGGAAAGGTGGAGGGAGGGGAGAAGAATCCAGCATTGCATTATTGAATAACAAACCTGAGTGATGAACTCCCTCAACAAATTAAATACTAAAATATCGCATGCCACTTGCCACTTATTGCTTGGAGGCACTGAACGATTGTTCTGATATAAATGGTCTAAAAATTAGCAAGTGTAACAAAACGATAATCAGCAGAAACACGGAATAATATACTGCAGTTGGAGCACAAATAAATGTTCCCTGCATTGAACAACCCTGACTACCAGTGGATGAGCAGAGACTATTTTGCTATTTTGGGATGCTATTGTTTTATGAATAATGAATATTATTTGAATAATGCTGAACTAAATTGAACAGTATTTGGGTTGAGTCTTTTAAATAGAAATCAGATGGTAACATATTGAGATATTTTTGTTATAAAAAGAGGAAAATTATAAGAAAATAGATGACTAAGGGAGGATAAGATTGTTCCTTAACCATGGGCTTATTTTATATATGTATTCTTGCATTTTGCTGGATTATAAAGAATGGTTCTTGTTTTAAACGATCAGAAAAAGCAAAGGGGGAAAAAGCCGCTTGGCACAAACCGGTGTAGAGTTGGGCATGTTTAAGATCACTAATGGATTTAATAGCTCATAACTCACTGCTGGATTAGGGCAAATATGGTGGCCTCTGACTTGGGGGGCTTCATAATTTTGGGCTACTTACTGAGCAACTATGGATGTCTGCACTCACTGCATTTTCAGTGCCGGGTTTTAACCCACATTCACATATTATCCAAAATGCGTATGTAGCCTGCACTTTGTT